>NC_138291.1:115610000-115897500 GCF_965601325.2 Salmo salar | reverse complement strand
AATGAGACAAATTCCCATTGAAATGTTTAATTATATTTTTGTTTGTTTGTTGTCTAAACCAATTTAGTATTTGTACACATTTACTGACTGAGTATATCTTGTATTTCATGTTTCTTTATCTTGGCTACATGGCACCATCAATGTGTTGTCTTCTTCTTCTGTTTGCAGTAAGTGTTTCAAAGATAACTTACTATATGTTAAACTTCTTTAACAGATCATTATTTACTGTATTGTGTTGTAATGTTCACTTTGTTTGATCATCTGTGAACAACGTGATATATAGACTCATAACTACTTTTTAATAGTAGGGGTGGCAGGTAGCCTAGTGCTTCTACACCTGCATTGCTTGCTGTTTGGGGTTTTAGGCTGGGTTTCTGTACAGCACTTTGAGATATCAGCTGATGTAAGAAGGGCTATATAAATAAATTTGATTTGATTTGTATTTATTCACACATATTGCAATGCCTTTCATGTATGCCGTCAGCTGTGTTAACTTTGCTCGTGCGTCATGTAAACAAATTGTAAAACATACAATACTGAAGTTTTGTTACTGTTTCTAGTGTAATGTGCTTTGTTATTCTACAGAAATGGTTGTACATTATTAGAGTAATGAAAGGAGTTAGCCAATTACCATATGAGTAACAATTAGCTACATGGTTTGGTGTCATGCCAGATGCATGGTACCCTCGGCACGTGTTTTGTATTTTCATGCAACTTCAACTTGAAAGGTATAATAACAGCTACAGTATGTCGATGTGAATTCAATACTAAAGTATATTCTTTTCTGTATTTTGCAGTTTCACAACATAAACGTTTTCAATATATTCATTCAAGAAAATTCACGCCTTGGGAGTTTAATTGAAGACTTAGTTGTTAGCTATCTGTCTAGTTTTGCATGGGAACACAATTCAAAGGCAGAATAATAGTGCAAAGGATCAGAATTGGTTTATCATCTAAAATCAGCTCTAAATAAATAAATAGGACTGAGTCTCACATGTATCCTTCTTCATTTGGTAGTAATATAACAGGGCTGAGTCTCATCTAAACACATGTATCCTTCTTCATTTGGTAGTAATATAACAGGGCTGAGTCTCATCTAAACACATGTATCCTTCTTCATTTGGTAGTAATATAACAGGGCTGAGTCTCATCTAAACACATGTATCCTTCTTCATTTGGTAGTAATATAACAGGGCTGAGTCTCATCTAAACACATGTATCCTTCTTCATTTGGTAGTAATATAACAGGGCTGAGTCTCATCTAAACACATGTATCCTTCTTCATTTGGTAGTAATATAACAGGGCTGAGTCTCATCTAAACACATGTATCCTTCTTCATTTGGTAGTAATATAACAGGGCTGAGTCTCATCTAAACACATGTATCCTTCTTCATTTGGTAGTAATATAACATGGCTGAGTCTCATCTAAACACACGAATCCTTCTTCATTTGGTTGGTAGTAATATAACAGGGCTGAGTCTCATCTAAACACATGTATCCTTCTTCATTTGGTAGTAATATAACAGGGCTGAGTCTCATCTAAACACATGTATCCTTCTTCATTTGGTTGGTAGTAATATAACAGGGCTGAGTCTCATCTAAACACACGTATCCTTCTTCATTTGGTTGGTTGTAATATAACAGGGCTGAGTCTCATCTAAACACATGTATCCTTCTTCATTTGGTTGGTAGTAATATAACAGGGCTGAGTCTCATCTAAACCCATGTATCCTTCCTCATTTGGTAGTAATATAACAGGGCTGAGCATCACCTCAGCTATCCTTCTTTAACCTGGATAACCAGATTGTCACATTGCCTCTCCTACCTGTCTATTGACTATAGACAAAGGGATCCCTCTATGTACAGAATGGAAGCATGGACCATCCTCATAGCATAGTGAAATATTGTACAGTCATGGTACACCTCATTAATTCAGTAAGAGGTGAGGGGTCTCTGCCCTCAGTTCCCTGGCAGCACATACACTGAAAGGAACTCAGAGAGAGGGGGCAGGGGGAACTCAGAGAGAGGGGGCGGGGGAACTCAGAGAGAGGGGACAGGGGGAACTCAGAGAGAGGGGACAGGGGGAACTCAGAGAGAGGGGACAGGGGGAACTCAGAGAGAGGGGACAGGGGGAACTCAGAGAGAGGGGACAGGGGGAACTCAGAGAGAGGGGACAGGGGGAACTCAGAGAGAGGGGGCGGGGGAACTCAGAGAGAGGGGACAGGGGGAACTCAGAGAGAGGGGACAGGGGGAACTCAGAGAGAGGGGACGGGGGGAACTCAGAGAGAGGGGGCGGGGGAAACTCAGAGAGAGGGGACAGGGGGAACTCAGAGAGAGGGGACAGGGGGAACTCAGAGAGAGGGGACAGGGGGAACTCAGAGAGAGGGGGCGGGGGGAACTCAGAGAGAGGGGGTGGGGGGAACTCAGAGAGAGGGGACGGGGGAACTCAGAGAGAGGGGACAGGGGGAACTCAGAGAGAGGGGACAGGGGGAACTCAGAGAGAGGGGACAGGGGGAACTCAGAGAAAGGGGACAGGGGGAACTCAGAGAGAGGGGACAGGGGGAACTCAGAGAGAGGGGACAGGGGGAACTCAGAGAGAGGGGGCGGGGGGAACTCAGCGAGAGGGGGCGGGGGAACTCAGAGAGAGGGGACAGTGGGTACTCAGAGAGAGGGGGCGGGGGAACTCAGAGAGAGGGAGCGGGGGGAACTCAGCGAGAGGGGGCGGGGGGAACTCAGCGAGAGGGGGCGGGGGAACTCAGCGAGAGGGGGCGGGGGAACTCAGCGAGAGGGGGCGGGGGGAACTCAGCGAGAGGGGGTGGGGGGAACACAGCGAGAGGGGGGGGGGGAACTCAGCGAGAGGGGGCAGGGGGTGTAGTCCTGCAGGAGCCCACCACTGCTACTACTGTATGAGCCATGGTTTAAACGACATACAGCCTGATCTACACTGTAGCCTGCTCTTCAATTCACTCAAACAGTAGTCAGCCTTCTCACATCAGTCAACAAGGTCTAAATGCACATTCCCATGAAACCGATTGAGATCACAGGGTTGGCATGCCGATGCAGCTTGGACGTTTCACCCATAAAACGTGAGGTATTATCATTCACCATTGACAGTAATGATAGTCTATTTTGAAATGAGGATGGCCTTATTTGGTGTTTGAGGGTGTTAAAAATAGAGACATTTATTTGGTGTTTGAGGGTGTTAAAAATAGAGACATTTATTTGGTGTTTGAGGGTGTTAAAAATAGAGACATTTATTTGGTGTTTGAGGGTATTAACAATAGAGAGATTTATTTATTTGGTGTTTGAGGGTATTAACAATAGAGACATTTATTTATTTGGTGTTTGAGGGTGTTAAAAATAAATACATTTATTTGGTGTTTGAGGGTGTTAAAAATAAATACATTTATTTGGTGTTTGAGGGTGTTAAAAATAGAGACATTTATTTGATGTTTGAGGGTGTTAAAATTGAAACATTTATTTGGTGTTGTAGGGTGTTAAAAAACCCCTGTATATAGCCTCCACATTGACTCTGTACCGTAACACCCTGTATATAGCCTCTACATTGACTCTATACCGTAACACCCTGTATATAGCCTCCACATTGACTCTGTACCGGTACCCCCTGTATATAGCCTCCACATTGACTCTGTACCGGTACCCCATGTATATAACCTCCACATTGACTCTGTTCCGGTACCCCCTGTATATAGCCTCCACATTGACTCTGTACCGGTACCCCCTGTATATAGCCTCCACATTGACTCTGTACCGGTACCCCCTGTATATAGCCTCCACATTGACTCTGTACCAGTACCCCTGTATATAGCCTCCACATTGACTCTGTACCGTAACACACTGTATATAGCCTCCACATTGACTCTGTACCGTAACACCCTGTATATAGCCTCCACATTGACTCTGTACCGGTACCCCCTGTATATAGCCTCCACATTGACTCTGTACCGTAACACCCTGTATATAGCCTCCACATTGACTCTGTACCGTAACACCCTGTATATAGCCTCCACATTGACTCTGTACCGGTACCCCCTGTATAAAGCCTCCACATTGACTCTGTACCGGTACCCCCTGTATATAGGCTTCACATTGACTCTGTACCGGTACACCCTGTATATAGCCTCCACATTGACTCTGTACCGTAACACCCTGTATATAGCCTCCACATTGACTCTGTACCAGTACCCCTGTATATAGCCTCCACATTGACTCTGTACCGGTACCCCCTGTATATAGCCTCCACATTGACTCTGTACCGGTACCCCCTGTATATAGCCTCCACATTGACTCTGTACCGGTACCCCCTGTATATAGCCTCCACATTGACTCTGTACCGGTACCCCCTGTATATAGCCTCCACATTGACTCTGTACCAGTACCCCTGTATATAGCCTCCACATTGACTCTGTACCGGTACCCCTGTATATAGCCTCCACATTGACTCTGTACCGGTACCCCATGTATATAACCTCCACATTGACTCTGTTCCGGTACCCCCTGTATGTAGCCTCCACATTGACTCTGTACCGGTACCCCCTGTATATAGCCTCCACATTGACTCTGTACCGGTACCCCCTGTATATAGCCTCCACATTGACTCTGTACCAGTACCCCTGTATATAGCCTCCACATTGACTCTGTACCGTAACACACTGTATATAGCCTCCACATTGACTCTGTACCGTAACACCCTGTATATAATCTCACTCTGGTTATTTTACTGCTGCTCTTTAATTACTTGTTACTTTAAGGTGTTTTTCTTAAAACTGCATTGTTGGTTAAGGGCTTGTAAGTAAGCAGTTCACTGTAATGTCTACACCTGTTGTATTCAGCATTTCACTGTAAGGTCTACTACACCTGTTATATTCAGCATTTCACTGTAAGGTCTACACCTGTTGTATTCAGCGCATGTGAAAAATAACATTTGTTTTGATTTGATTTGTAAGTGTTATTTATATTGCCTGCCGACTCAGCCTGAATTTAATTCCACTGTTTTATTGATCACTACGTACATTCAGTTTGAAACTACCGTCCTGGAAGTAGTTTGTGTGAATTCAAAATGAGGGGCGATGTACGAAACTAATAAATCAGTGATTGGATGGTCTCTTAACAAATCTAACCAATCAGAGTATCAAAGTTGATCATGTCGTAATATAGGCCGGCTCGGTTTCTTGGACCAATCAGAACGGTCAGAATGTGTTCCCATTCTAGAAATCATTGGGCAGGGAGGCTAATCCAGACTGATGGTAAAGTAGAAACGTCAGTTGGCCAGAGTGGTGTGGATGGGTAGCCAGGCTAACATTTATATGCTGTTTTGAAAATATTGAAAGTAGGTGTTTATGTGACCATAGTATATTTTATATTATTTAACCTTTATTTAACCTTTATTCAACTAGGCAAATCAGTTAAGAACAAATTCTTATTTACAATGACAGCCTGAGTTGTCTGTCTAGCTGTAGGAGGTGTGTTGTTGAAGTTAAATGGGCTTGTTGTGTACAGTGCTGGACTGGACTGGATGTAAATTCTACGGCAGAATTCATTCGTCTCTCCGAGTTTTAGAGAGGATATTAGAGAGGTGGTTGTTGTGCAGAACAGAGCTGTTCCCTAGAGGTTGTGAACAACTCTGTCTTGCTGCAGCTAGCTATGCTGTTATATCCACTTCGTTCTTTCTATCTCTACGACCAACTCCAAATCCCACGGAGATGTTTTGTCTGACTTCTGGAACAGGTGTATACTCATTTACTCCTATTGGACAGGAGACGCCCAGCGGCTGCGACAGTGAAGAAAGCAACGACGTCTAACACAGAGTCAGATAAACAAAATTTAATCCTAAACGGACTCTAGCACAATATAGTTTAAAGCCCCCTATCGTACTAACCAGATCTCACATCAGAGAGTTAGTACTGCAGAGAGACTGGCTTGCATTTCCTTTGTCAAGCCTCACATAACGTTTTCAGAGAACCACACTTTGAAAACCACGGGACGGGGGACGTGTTGTTCATCTGAAGAGACTTTCTGATTGGTACGTTCCAGAATGACGCTTTGGTTCATTCAACCTATTCTATTCAATTTGTCAGGAAATTAAATAACGAATATGACAGAGCATAATTTTGATAATTGAATGAAAGCTTCTAAATTGCGTTAAACACCTCATGTGCACCTCATTGATTTGATTTGCTTCTAATCCAATTGAAGTAATGTGGAGATGTAATTTCAAAGTTAAAAATGTACTTGGTACAACATGAAGAAATGGGTTGTATGTATATATATATACAGTTGAAGACGGACGTTTACATACACTTAGGTTGGAATCATTAAAACTCATTTTTCAACCACTCCACAAATGTATTGTTAACAAACTATAGTTTCGGCAAGTCGTTTAGGACATCTACTTTGTGCATGACACAAGTAATTTTTCCAACAATTGTTTACAGACAGATTATTTCACTTATAATTCACTGCATCATAATTCCAGTGGGTCAGAAGTTTACATACACTAAGTTGACTGTGCCTTTAAACAGCTTGGAAAATTCCAGAAAATGATGTCATGGCTTTAGAAGCTTCTGCTACGCTAATTGACATCATTTGAGTAAATTGGAGGTGTACCTGTGGATGGCTTAAGGACAACAAAGTCAAGGTATTTGAGTGGCCATCACAAAGCCCTGACCTCAATCCTATAGAACATTTGAGGGCAGAACTGAAAAGGGTGTGCGAGCAAGAAGGCCTACAAACCTGACTCAGTTACACCAGCTCTGTCAGGAGGAATGGGCCAAAATTCACCCAACTTATTGTGGGAAGCTTGTGGAAGGCTACCTGAAACGTTTGACCCAAGTTAAACAATTTAAAGCCATTGCTACCAAATACTTATTGAGTGTATGTAAACTTCTGACCCACTGGGAATGTGATGAAAGAAATACAAGCTGAAATAAATTGTTCTCTACTATTATTCTGACATTTCACATTTCACAAATAAAGTGGTGATCCTAACTGACCTAAGACAGGGAAGTTTTACTAGGATTAAATGTCAGGAATTGGGAAAACTGAGTTTAATGTATTTGGCTAAGGTGTATATAAACTTCGGACTTCAACTGTGTATATATATATATATATATATATATATATATATATATATATGTTGTATAATATGTTGTATATTAACCAATGGGGAAAAGTAAGTTGAGTGCTGAAAGAAATAGGTTGCTGCCTTAAAGAGTATACATTCAATCAAATGTCTTTTTTTTTCTCCAATTGAGAAAAACGTACTAATTTACTTGACTGTTTTTTTGGTGGGGTTTTACAGTGTGTAACTGGCTTTGTATGAACACACTCAGAGCAACACAATATCTTAACAATCACTTCACAAGATGCTCTACTCTTAAAGGAGGACAATCCCCTATCCACCACTAACAGTTACATCAATATACTGGTCCTCATTACAGTCCACCTCTAACAGTTACATCAATATACTGGTCCTCATTACGGTCCACCACTAACAGTTACATCAATATACTGGTCCTCATTACGGTCCACCACTAACAGTTACATCAATATATTGGTCCTCATTACGGCGCAGCCCTGTCAGACTATCAATATATTGGTCCTCATTACGGTCCACCACTAACAGTTACATCAGTATACTGGTCCTCATTACGGTCCACCACTAACAGTTACATCAATATATTGGTCCTCATTACGGTCCACCACTAACAGTTACATCAATATATTGGTCCTCATTACGGTCCACCACTAACAGTTACATCAATATATTGGTCCTCATTACGGTCCACCACTAACAGTTACATCAATATATTGGTCCTCATTACGGTCCACCACTAACTGTTACATCAATATACTGGTCCTCATTACGGTCCGCCACTAACTGTTACATCAGTATACTGGTCCTCATTACGGTCCACCACTAACAGTTACATCAATATATTGGTCCTCATTACGGCGCAGCCCTGTCAGACCATCAATATATTGGTCCTCATTACGGCGCAGCCCTGGCAGACCATCAATATATTGGTCCTCATTACGGTCCACCACTAACAGTTACATCAATATACTGGTCCTCATTACGGTCCACCACTAACTGTTACATCAACATATTGGTCCTCATTACGGTCCACCACTAACAGTTACATCAATATACTGGTCCTCATTACGGTCCACCACTAACTGTTACATCAATATATTGGTCCTCATTACGGCGCAGCCCTGTCAGACCATCAATATATTGGTCCTCATTACGGTCCACCACTAACAGTTACATCAATATACTGGTCCTCATTACGGTCCACCACTAACTGTTACATCAATATATTGGTCCCATTACGGTCCACCACTAACAGTTACATCAATATATTGGTCCTCATTACGGTCCACCACTAACAGTTACATCAATATATTGGTCCTCATTACGGTCCACCACTAACAGTTACATCAATATATTGGTCCTCATTACGGTCCACCACTAACAGTTACATCAATATATTGGTCCTCATTACGGTCCACCACTAACTGTTACATCAATATACTGGTCCTCATTACGGTCCGCCACTAACTGTTACATCAGTATACTGGTCCTCATTACGGTCCACCACTAACAGTTACATCAATATATTGGTCCTCATTACGGCGCAGCCCTGTCAGACCATCAATATATTGGTCCTCATTACGGCGCAGCCCTGGCAGACCATCAATATATTGGTCCTCATTACGGTCCACCACTAACAGTTACATCAATATACTGGTCCTCATTACGGTCCACCACTAACTGTTACATCAACATATTGGTCCTCATTACGGTCCACCACTAACAGTTACATCAATATACTGGTCCTCATTACGGTCCACCACTAACTGTTACATCAATATATTGGTCCTCATTACGGCGCAGCCCTGTCAGACCATCAATATATTGGTCCTCATTACGGTCCACCACTAACAGTTACATCAATATACTGGTCCTCATTACGGTCCACCACTAACTGTTACATCAATATATTGGTCCCATTACGGTCCACCACTAACAGTTACATCAATATACTGGTCCTCATTACGGTCCACCACTAACTGTTACATCAATATACTGGTCCTCATTACGGTCCACCACTAACAGTTACATCATTATACTGGTCCTCATTACGGTCCACCACTAACAGTTACATCAATATACTGGTCCTCATTACAGTCCACCACTAACAGTTACGTCAATATACTGGTCCTCATTACTGTGCAGCCCTGGCAGACCATCAATATATTGGTCCTCATTACGGTGCAGCCCTGGCAGACCATCATTATATTGGTCCTCATTATGGTGCAGCCCTGGCAGACCATCAATATATTGGTCCTCATTATGGTGCAGCCCTGGCAGACCATCATTATATTGGTCCTCATTATGATCCAGCACTGGCAGACCATCATTATATTGGTCCTCATTATGGTGCAGCCCTGGCAGACCATCATTATATTGGTCCTCATTATGATCCAGCCCTGGGAGACCATCATTATATTGGTCCTCATTATGATCCAGCCCTGGCATACCATCATTATATTGGTCTTCATTATGGTGCAGCCCTGGCAGACCATCATTATATTTGTCCTCATTATGTTGCAGCCCTGTCAGACAATACATTTTTATGAAGGAAACTACACTTTGCTTTTCTAATTACGATTTACAGCACACATTTATAAGTCGTCTTGTTTTTTTATACTAAACTTGATAATCTATTCATGGAGGTTGTATTACAATTTCATGTTGCTAGGACCTATTTTAAAACCGTCGATGACAGTGCAGTGGCGTGCTGTACATTTTACATATTCATTAAGACATTTCACTTGTGAAATAAGTTGTAGCATAAAGACGGTACGCTGAATGTGCAGTACACATCATAGGTTAAAACATCTCCTATTTGCTAGTTGAAGTGGACAATGTAGAGTAGTTTAGAGTTAGGTAATCAGTCAGTAGAATAATGTAGAGTAGTTTAGAGTTGTCAGGTAATCAGTCAGTAGAATAATGTAGAGTAGTTTAGAGTTAGGTAATCAGTCAGTAGAATAATGTAGAGTAGTTTAGAGTTGTCAGGTAATCAGTCAGTAGAATAATGTAGAGTAGTTTAGAGTTGTTAGGTAATCAGTCAGTAGAATAATGTAGAGTAGTTTAGAGTTGTCAGGTAATCAGTCAGTAGAATAATGTAGAGTAGTTTAGAGTTGTCAGGTAATCAGTCAGTAGAATAATGTAGAGTAGTTTAGAGTTAGGTAATCAGTCAGTAGAATAATGTAGAGTAGTTTAGAGTTGTCAGGTAATCAGTCAGTAGAATAATGTAGAGTAGTTTAGAGTTGTTAGGTAATCAGTCAGTAGAATAATGTAGAGTAGTTTAGAGTTGTCAGGTAATCAGTCAGTAGAATAATGTAGAGTAGTTTAGAGTTGTCAGGTAATCAGTCAGTAGAATAATGTAGAGTAGTTTAGAGTTGTCAGGTAATCAGTCAGTAGAATAATGTAGAGTAGTTTAGAGTTGTCAGGTAACCAGCCAGTAGAATAATGTAGAGTAGTTTAGAGTTGTCAGGTAATCAGTCAGTAGAATAATGTAGAGTAGTTTAGAGTTGTCAGGTAACCAGCCAGTAGAATAATGTAGAGTAGTTTAGAGTTGTCAGGTAACCAGCCAGTAGAATAATGTAGAGTAGTTTAGAGTTGTCAGGTAATCAGCCAGTAGAATAATGTAGTTTAGAGTTGTCAGGTAATCAGTCAGTAGAATAATGTAGAATAGTTTAGAGTTGTCAGGTAACCAGCCAGTAGAATAATGTAGAGTAGTTTAGAGTTGTCAGGTAATCAGCCAGTAGAATAATGTAGTTTAGAGTTGTCAGGTAATCAGTCAGTAATGCCTCTCATTGAATGTGTAACACTCGTACGGTGCCAGAAAAATCATATTTTCATTTCCACTTCCGTGGTTTCCCACCTCAAAATAACAAGACATAACCAATTGCAATTCAGTTCCTCCTTTTCTTAAAAAATGTCAAGTTATTTCAAAATTCTTCAAAAAATGCTTCTTCTTGAGAAAGTGTAGTTGTGTCAGTTGTTGGGTTCTAGTACAGAGAGTGTATATATGGCCTATGAGTGCTGCTGGTCAATCAAGTACTTTATCCTCTTGAGAGGGAGGAAATGAATTGAAAATGTCTGGGAAAAAAAATCTTAGTTCCACGAGGACATTTAGAGAAAAAAAGGTGGAATGTGTCCGAAATGGCACCCTATTCCCTATATTGTGCACTACTTTTAACCAGATCATTGTGGACCCTGGTCAAAGGTACTGCACTATTTAGGGAATAGGGTGCCATTTCGGACGCAGCTAGGACTCAAGGTCAGCAAAGTGCTAAATGCTGTTTCTGACTCTCTCCAATCCCAGGGTACCCCTGTTCATACCCCCCTACTGATTAGGACCGAGTGGAGTTGACTACTTTTAAGATAACTCGCAGAGGGCCCCCTATTGCCTCGGCTGTTAGCCTCATAAAAATGCACGTCTATGGCTGGGTCGGCTGAGTGAGAGCACATTTCTCTACTTTGCTTCCTCAAGAATAAAGATGTCCGATATTTGATCAGGAGGAGGAGGACGGCGTGGCCTGTGCCAGTACGTTGTGCTCCAAATGCTAAGCATTGTAAAATGAGGCTGAGCGGAAAATCTCTCTCCCAGAGGCCCTTGCAGCGAACTGTAACATCTTAGTGCAAACCAAATCAGGGTACAGTAAATGTCGGAGCATACCTCCATTTAAACGATGTATTGCTGCTTTCGCCATTTAAGGATTTTACTCTAAATCGCCAGGAGAATACTTGTTTTTCCCTCTTTCTCTTCCTCCCACCCCTCCCTTTCTCCCACTCTGTCTTGACAAAGCACAAAGCGTGTTGGAAGGGATGCTGCCCTTTTTCTTCAGGAGGTTAAAATCTTTTTAGAATCTGTTTGTAGATGTATAACATGGTAATTCTTACCCTAGTCTTTCTTGTTACACAGTTTTTCACCAGCTGTAAGACTGAGGAAATCACAAAGCAATAACCTTGACTACTGAGTGTACCATAAAAGGGTCGTCTATCTTTTTTTTTTTATAGGTATTTCTCAAGTTATTCAGAACTATAGAATGTACATACTAATTTCATAATTTGAATAATATATTATTCTGGAGTTCTGAACTATTTCAAGGAATATGATATTATTCAAATATAAAAATTAGTAAGTTGATTTTATAAATACATCGTTTACAATTGTCATTTCAGAATTTATTTTCAGACCAAAACAATTATATTTATAAACTAAATTCAGTATAAAACATGCTCTTGTATTACTATATTATGCCAAACCGGTCTCCAGGAAATGATGCAATCAGAAAAGAAGAGGCTGTATTTGAATATGAGGACGCTTCCATTGTACTGTACAAGTTCAGCTCATTAAGAATTCATACTGTCCCCACAATGTCTGAGTCAAAGTCCCAGTTGAATCGTGCTGTATGGTCTATTGTACTAGTCTCATTTTAGTTGGTTGTGAAATTGAGTGAAATTGTGAGAATACGTGTATGATGTATGAAATAGTTTGGATATCTGATCTCATTGGTAATGGCACATTGATCCCCATTCAAAGCAGGTTCTGTTTTAGCATGGATTTCAATGGAAAACCAATGTTATAGGGTTTTACTATACTGTCTATCTACCGTGGTGTCTGATGGTCTAATCTGACTACTGTGGTGTCTGATGGTCTAATCTGACTACTGTGGAGACTGATGGTCTAATCTGACTACTGGGGTGTCTGATGGTCTAATCTGACTACTGTGGTGTCTGGTGGTCTAATCTGACTACTGTGGTGTCTGGTGGTCTAATCTGACTACTGTGGTATCTGATGGTCTAATCTGACTACTGTGGAGTCTAATGGTCTAATCTGACTACTGTGGAGTCTAATGGTCTAATCTGACTACTGTGGTGTCTGATGGTCTAATCTGACTACTGTGGTGTCTGATGGTCTAATCTGACTACTGTGGTGTCTGGTGGTCTAATCTGACTACTGTGGTATCTGATGGTCTAATCTGACTACTGTGGAGTCTAATGGTCTAATCTGACTACTGTGGAGTCTAATGGTCTAATCTGACTACTGTGGTGTCTGATGGTCTAATCTGACTACTGTGGTGTCTGATGGTCTAATCTGACTGCTGTGGAGTCTGATGGTCTAATCTGACTACTGTGGTGTCTGATGATATAATCTGACTACTGTGGAGACTGATGGTCTAATCTGACTACTGTGGTGTCTGATGGTCTAATCTGACTACTGTGGTGTCTGATGGTCTAATCTGACTACTGTGGTGTCTGGTGGTCTAATCTGACTACTGTGGTGTCTGATGATATAATCTGACTACTATGGAGACTGATGGTCTAATCTGACTACTGTGGTGTCTGATGATATAATCTGACTACTTTGGAGACTGATGGTCTAATCTGACTACTGTGGTGTCTGATGATATAATCTGACTACTGTGGTGTCTGATGGTCTAATCTGACTAGCAGTAGTCTGATTATCTATGGGAAGATCTGTGTGGTCTTTAATCTGCAACAGGCTCTCTCTCTACAATAGCCTTCAGTAATTCTCTCATTCTCCTGTCCTCTGTGTGGTACCCAACATTTCTTTCAATTCAATATTTCATTACGAACCTCTCTAGAGATTATAGTACAGTATGTAAAGAAATCCATAGATATAAATAAAACAATTAAAACCACAACGAAGCACACATGGCCTCCAATCACAATCAGACACATTTCAGTGGTTCTATGGTGGGATTCTGAAAGGTGAAACCTGTAAATTAGATATCGAGAACAGAGTTTAGTGAAATACATTGAGGTTTTAATTTAACAAAAAATTAATCTAATTTATTGTCTGCTTTTTGTCAGCCAAATAATTTGTATACATCACTTACATTTTAGATGAATGCTGATCTATGGAAAACATCATTACCACATAGTACTCATAGGGTATACAGTACATTCATATTTTCAGATCATGCTACAGTTATGAAGTGCATCAATATCTAGGACAACATACCGTACCTTAAGAAAAATCAGCATTGGTAATTTATTTTCCTTTCTTAGTTATTCCAGATACATCTCCACGAGAGTTCAAAGGTCAAACAGTCTTATAATCTATTCGTAATGATCTATTTATGTTCGGGTTCACCTTGGGTATCATGATGTCATCGCCCTACTACCTGGGAATCACGTTTTAATGGTGCGGTCACGACCTCGTGGTTGTCTGGTTCCTCTCAGCCTTGACCAACACTGCTGCCTGGTTATGTGAAGGATCCCTGGTGAATAGGTTAATACGACGCTTCTCTTTTAATAAATGATGAGATTCTTTCACTTATAATGCCAGAGGAGTCTATATATATATATATATATAAAATATCTAAATAAGAATCTATACATGTAGAGGCTTTTTAAGTGTGATTTTTCAGGTCGTGCTTCACGGTGGTTTATTTGGGTCTGTTTCTTGAAGTGAGATGAGAAGAAGTTGGATAATAATTAACTGACGGAGGAAAGTGGTTGAGGACAGTAGGACGAACAGCTCAGTTGACTACCTGAAACAAAGGCGCTGATAACCCAGCGTCAACATGGATCCTCCTTTCAAAGACATGAAGAAAACAAATTAAAAAAAACAAATAGTGTTATGTCTCATATTTATCCATGGACACAAAAATACAACTATCAATGGATTTGGTTTGTTTGATGTTGAACTCACTGAGGGTTTGACTGTCTTTGTGACGGCGTGGCTTCTCAAAACCATCCGTTTGTTTTCTCCGTGTTGCCTTTGTTTTAGACGGCTTGCTTTTCATTTTGTATGTCTTTTTATTTTTTTTCATTTTGTGAAAACTGTGAAGTCTCCCCTGACGCAGTATGATTGGTGTGGGACCCTGAGTCTGTTTCACTTAATCTAGGATTCTCAGTAGCAAACCCAACTGCTGATTAATGTGGATTACACTGTTTGCCCCAGTGGTATTAACTCAAAGTTAAATTGTCTTAAATGGAAGAATTTGTTTCATCCTTTTAAACGCTGTACTGAAGTTTCACTAGCTGGTCATGTTGCTCTCACTATTAGAAATTGTACTTTTATCAGGTGGCCATGACGGATATAATTGATTGTTATTTTCAGAGCATTAATTAAATGTCATTTTGCGGTCTCTCTTGAATAAAACCCTATGGATGATTCTGTTCAACAAAGGAAGAAATGTTTGCTATTTATGTGACTGTGCCTCACTGGAAAACAACATCCAGCAGAGAATAATTAAGATAGGCAGTGTTATACATTTTATCCTGTTCTCCTTGAACTCTGTCAAAGCCAGGGTGGAGGAGGAAGAACTGTTCTAATGATTGGCAGTGTGGTTTGGTTTTCATTTAATAAACACATTCCTAAAAATATACATTCTGTTCCTGTCATCTATCAGTGATACAAAATACATTCTGCTCCTATCATCTATCAATGATACAAAATACATTCTGCTCCTATCATCTATCAATGATACAAAATACATTCTGCTCCTATCATCTATCAACGATACAAAATACATTCTGCTCCTATCATCTATCAACAATACAAAATACATTCTGCTCCTATCATCTATCAATGGCACAACATATGATGTGATTTCCAGATTGAAATATAATGAGAGAGACACACTTAAAGACGGTGGTATTTTTGAAGTAAAAGAAGACATGTATTTCAATACCTCCTCCTACCCCTCCACCTGAAACCCTTTATCATGACTATACCTCCTCCTACCTCCTCCACCTGAAGCCCTTTCTCATGGCTCTACCTTCTCCTACCCCCTCCACCTGAAACCCTTTCTCATGGCCCCCCCACCTGAAACCCTTTCTCATGGCTCTACCTCCTCCTTCCCCCTCCACCTGAAACCCTTTCTCATGGCTATACCTCCTCCACCTGAAACCCTTTCTCATGGCTATACCTCCTCCTTCCCCCTCCACCTGAAACCCTTTATCATGGCTATACCTCCTCCACCTGAAGCCCTTTCTCATGGCTATACCTCCTCCTACCCCCTCCACCTGAAACCCTTTATCATGGCTATACCTCCTCCACCTGAAGCCCTTTCTCATGGCTATACCTCCTCCTACCCCCTCCACCTGAAACCCTTTCTCATGGCTATACCTCCTCCTACCCCCTCCACCTGAAACCCTTTCTCATGGCTATACCTCCTCCTTCCCCCTCCACCTGAAACCCTTTCTCATGGCTATACCTCCTCCTTCCCCCTCCACCTGAAACCCTTTCTTATGGCTATACCTCCTCCTACCCCCTCCACCTGAAACCCTTTCTTATGGCTATACCTCCTCCTACCTCCTCCACCTGAAACCCTTTATCATGGCTATACCTCCACCTACCCCCTCCACCTGAAACCCTTTATCATGGCTATACCTCCTCCTACCCCCTCCACCTGAAACCCTTTATCATGGCTATACCTCCTCCTACCCCCTCCACCTGAAACCCTTTATCATGGCTATACCTCCTCCACCTGAAACCCTTTCTCATGGCTATACCTCCTCCTACCTCCTCCACCTGAAACCCTTTCTCATGGCTATACCTCCTCCTACCCCCTCCACCTGAAACCCTTTATCATGGCTATACCTCCTCCTACCCCCTCCACCTGAAACCCTTTCTCATGGCTATACCTCCTCCTACCCCCTCCACCTGAAACCCTTTATCATGGCTATACCTCCTCCTACCCCCTCCACCTGAAACCCTTTATCATGGCTATACCTCCTCCACCTGAAGCCCTTTCTCATGGCTATACCTCCTCCTACCCCCTCCACCTGAAACCCTTTATCATGGCTATACCTCCTCCACCTGAAACCCTTTATCATGGCTATACCTCCTCCTACCTCCTCCACCTGAAGCCCTTTATCATGGCTATACCTCCTCCACCTGAAACCCTTTCTCATGGATATACCTCCTCCTACCCCCTCCACCTGAAACCCTTTCTCATGGCTATACCTCCTCCTACCGCCCTCCACCTGGAAACCCCTCCTCCTCCTCCACCTGGCCCTTTACATGGCTATACCTCCTCCACCTGAAGCCCTTTCTCATGGCTATACCTCCTCCTACCCCCTCCACCTGAAACCCTTTATCATGGCTATACCTCCCCACCTGAGCCCCGGCTCCCCCCACCCCCTCCCCGAAACCCTTTATCATGGCTATACCTCCTCCACCTGCCCTACGGCCCCCTCCACCTGAAGCCCTTTATCATGGCTATACCTCCTCCTACCCCCTCCACCTGAAGCCCTTTATCATGGCTATACCTCCTCCTACCCCCTCCACCTGAAACCCTTTATCATGGCTATACCTCCTCCACCTGAAACCCTTTATCATGACTATACCTCCTCCTACCTCCTCCACCTGAAGCCCTTTCTCATGGCTATACCTCCTCCTACCCCCTCCACCTGAAACCCTTTCTCATGGCTATACCTCCTCCACCTGAAGCCCTTTCTCATGGCTCTACCTCCCCCTACTACCCCTCCACCTGAAACCCTTTCTCATGGCTATACCTCCTCCTTCCCCCTCCACCTGAAACCCTTTCTTTCTCATTGCAGTCCAGAAACATAACTGGCAGAAAGTTTGTGCTAGCCTGGTGGATTTTCCATTTCAGATGTTACCAACTCAAGGGCATTTGGTCCAATCAATAAAGCGTCTGTCTTCCTGGCACACACAGAGCTGGCTATTAGAAAATAACTTCTTATAGCGCGGGCTCAGCCAATACCATTAGCCCTAGCCCGAGGGCAGTTCTATCCATGAGATGGGCTAGGCCCCTCCCCTCCCCTCCCCTACCATTAAGCAGCTCTCTGGGGATGTCATTTGGACGTATCGGGCAAAGAGCACTTCTCTATTCCTTCTCTATTCTACACCCAGAATCCACCGAAAATCAATACATTCTGTTCTTTGCTTATTTTCAGAACTTTGCTTCAATATAAGCAGGCTTTACCTTCCAGCTACAAACTCATGTTACAGCAGGTCAGTTTGTTCTCTCTCTCTCTCTTTTTTCCTGTCTCTCTTCTTAGATCTGTTTTTTTTGTTGTTGTTCTTTCCTGATTTCTCCAAAGCTTCAATTTAAAAGGAAATAAATTGGGGAAACGTTGTGCCTCTTCATTTTTGTTCTGCAGAGATTAAAAGACTCCCTGTGAAAGAGAGGGATGCTTGGTACTGTCGGTCTGACTGGCTCCTGGATTTAACTAGCTACGTCATTGGTACAGACAGCAGAGAGCCTCCTGACTGGTTCCTGGTTTTAACTAGCTACGTCATTGGTACAGACAGCAGAGAGCCTCCTGACTGGTTCCTGGTTTTAACTAGCTACGTCATTGGTACAGACAGCAGAGAGCCTCCTGACTGGTTCCTGGTTTTAACTAGCTACGTCATTGGTACAGACAGCAGAGAGCCTCCTGACTGGTTCCTGGTTTTAACTAGCTACGTCATTGGTACAGACAGCAGAGAGCCTCCTGACTGGTTCCTGGTTTTAACTAGCTACGTCATTGGTACAGACAGCAGAGAGCCTCCTGACTGGTTCCTGGTTTTAACTAGCTACGTCATTGGTACAGACAGCAGAGAGCCTCCTGACTGGTTCCTGGTTTTAACTAGCTACGTCATTGGTACAGACAGCAGAGAGCCTCCTGACTGGTTCCTGGTTTTAACTAGCTACGTCATTGGTACAGACAGCAGAGAGCCTCCTGACTGGTTCCTGGTTTTAACTAGCTACGTCATTGGTACAGACAGCAGAGAGCCTCCTGACTGGTTCCTGGTTATAACTAGCTACGTCATTGGTACAGACAGCAGAGAGCCTCCTGACTGGTTCCTGGTTTTAACTAGCTACATCATTGGTACAGACAGCAGAGAGCCTCCTGACTGGTTCCTGGTTATAACTAGCTACATCATTGGTACAGACAGCAGAGAGCCTCCTGACTCATAGTTACTGTTGAGGAAGTGTTTTATGTTCCTTCTTTTTACTGTCATACTATCAGACATGTTTGGAACCAAAAAAATAAATAAAATAGTCACAAGGAAATGATACAGGACTCTCAAAATAAGCGGAAATCCTGAATAGTTTCTGTACAGTCATTGAACATGCTAGCACACACTGTCTAGTACGTTGGCTTCCTTGATACATTTGTCTCTCACATGTACATGTCCTTATTATCCTTCACAGATAACAAGGCATCCTGAGATCATTCCTCTGGGCGTCCATTCAAAGCCAATATTGATATTTCAGTATTTCAGTATTCCACATGCTAAGCCCTCCCCCCCCTCTCCTTCCACGATGACTAAATCCAGGTTATATCAGCTCAAGCAAACCTTGAAGTTTAAGGTTTAGGGACCTTTTTTTTTACAAGGCCCTTCCAACCAGACTGTCCAGGGGTATCCGTCCCTGTAGTGTCCCGTATTGATCACTTCTAACGAGCGCCGGTGCAGATGAAGCTGATGGTGTTCTGTCTATCTGCTGTTGACTGCCCAACACGTGGAGCAAAACGTTATCAGCCCTGTTTTCTCTGCTCGGTGACAGGACGATGTTGTACCAGTCAGCGCGTTATCTTTCTCATTTGTTGTCGTTATTCCCTATGAATAATTTTTTTTAAAAGCACATTTGCAGACATTTGAATATACCAGTAAAACTAAAGGGAATATCATGTTTCTCCTGTCTGTATGCTACAGATGAATGTGGACTGTAAAGAATGCAACAACAGGGAAATGAAAAAGCTCCTAAATGAGACGACTCAAGCATTTTATTTCCTATTTTTCTTCCAGCAGCAGTCATCATCCCCCTCATGACATGACATTCCCTGACTCCACCCACACAGTTTTCATATTGAAATAACAACAACAATGCAGAGCTCCACAACTTCCACCTGTCCATCATCCTTCATTCTGTACCCACCTCCACCCCGTTATCATCCCTCATTCTGGACCCACCTCCACCCCTGTTATCATCCCTCATTCTGGACCCACCTCCACCCCGTTATCATCCCTCATTCTGGACCCACCTCCACCCCTGTTATCATCCCTCATTCTGGACCCACCTCCACCCCTGTTATCATCCCTCATTCTGGACCCACCTCCACCCCTGTTATCATCCCTCATTCTGGACCCACCTCCACCCCTGTTATCATCCCTCATTCTGGACCCAACTCCACCCCTGTTATCATCCCTCATTCTGGACCCTTCTCCACCCCTGTTATCATCCCTCATTCTGGACCCATCTCCACCCCTGTTATCATCCCTCATTCTGGACCCACCTCCACCCCTGTTATCATCCTTCATTCTGGACCCACCTCCACCCCTGTTATCATCCCTCATTCTGGACCCACCTCCACCCCTGTTATCATCCCTCATTCTGGATTCATATCCACCCTGTTATCATCCTTCATTCTGGACCCACCTCCACCCTGTTATCATCCCTCATTCTGGACCCTTCTTCACCCCTGTTATCATCCCTCATTCTGGACCCACCTCCACCCCTGTTATCATCCCTCATTCTGGACCCACCTCCACCCTGTTATCATCCCTCATTCTGGACCCACCTACACCCCTGTTATCATCCCTCATTCTGGACCCACCTCCACCCTGTTATCATCCATCATTCTGGATTCATATCCACCCTGTTATCATCCCTCATTCTGGACCCTTCTCCACCCTGTTATCATCCTTCATTCTGGACCCACCTCCACCCTGTTATCCTTTTCTGTTTACCTTGTATGTATACCAAATGGCACCCTCTTCCCTTTCTAGTGCACTACATATGCTGCTACCGTCCTCCTTCCTCCCCTGTCCAGAAGATATAGGACAGCTTGTCCTTTAAACAGCAGTGATGTGTTGTCTGGAGACGCGCACACGCACGTGCACACACACACACACACACACACACACACACACACACACACACACACACACACACACACACACACACACACACACACACACACACACACACACACACACACACAAATGCAGACACAGACACACACACACACACATATACACACACACAGGAGGTCCAGGAGGCTGGATGGACAGACCTCCCTGTTCTTTATCTCCCATTAGAGGAGCTAGAACCATACCGGAGGGTAGCGGAGGTTAATTAATATGTAGTTGTACATCACTTACATTTAGATGAGCACCGACCCTTGAAAAACAACATCAATTACATTCCAGTCAGCCACCAAGCCTCTCTGCCTTCTGTAGGGTGGGAAGGGAGACAACCAGGTATTTTATCCCTCTCCTCTCCTCTCCTCTCCTCTCCTCTCCTCTCCTCTCCTCTCCTCTCCTCTCCTCTCCTCTCCTCTCCTCTCCTCTCCTCTCCTCTCCTCTCCTCTCCTCTTCTTACTGTTAAAGTCTGTTTGTGTGTATACAGTAGCTCCTCACAAAGTTAAGCTGTAAATGATACAGTATAAAGATTCTTTGATGCCATTGGCGTCCGTGTGAAGTGGTGCAGCTGCAACACCCTTTTCTCCTCTTTTCTGTTCCACTGTGGAGGATTCTTCTCTTGTCTTTGTTGTTGAGGCTAGCTGCTTGTTACTTCTAATTGATTTATTTTCATGTTCTTTGTCTTGTGTCTGAGTCCCAAATGGTATACAATTCCCTATATCGATCTCTGCTCAAAAAACTAGTCCACTATAGAGGGAATAGGGTGCAGTATATAGGGAATAGGGTGCCATTTCTTGTCTGTCTCACCAGGCAGTGGAGTGTTCAACGGCCAGGCAACAACACCCGTCGACTGTGTCCCAAATGGCACCCTATTCCATACAGTATATAGTATATAAACTACTATAGAGCCATATGAGCCCTGGTAAGTAGTGCGCTATATAGGGAATAGTGTATCATTTGGGACAGACCCCTGCTCTACACCAACCAGAACCCAAACAGCTGAACCAAATAGGACTTTAACTCCAGAAAGATGAAATGTTCCCTCTCATGAGGAAACATGTCTATCCTGCATTTCAGAGACATGTATTGAATAAGAACTCTGAAAGAACGAGTGGGAAAATGCTGTTGACCTGAAAGTGCTTTCGTTGAATCTGTACATTGACAAGAGCTTGAAAAACCTCAGTGAATCTGTGGGTAACAGAGTAGAACATCTCTCTGTGTCCTTTTGTATTGTACTGTATGTCCAGAATGGTCCTTCTGTATTGTACTGTATGTCCAGAATGGTCCTTCTGTATTGTACTGTACGTCCAGAATGGTCCTTCTGTATTGTACTGTACGTCCAGAATGGAAAGAGATATTATTATTTCCTCTCACTTCACAGCAGGTGGAGTCTTTCTTTCTATTCTCTATCTTGAACCAGATATTTATTATAATTTTTTTAACATTTTATTTAACTGGACAAGTCAGTTAAAAACAAATTCTTATTTACAATGGTGGCCTACCCCGGTCAAATCCTACCCCGGTCAAATCCTACCCCGGCCAAACCCTAACGAACCTGGGCCAATTGTGCACTATCCTCTGGGACTCCCAATCACGGCCGGTTGTGATATAGCCTGGATTGGAACCAGGGTCTGTAGTGACGCCTCTAGCATTGAGATGCAGTGCCTTAGACCGTTGTGATACAGCCTGGAATGGAATCAGGGTCTGTAGTGATGCCTCTAGCACTGAGATGCGGTGCCTTAGACCGTTGTGATACAGCCTGGAATGGAACCAGGGTCTGTAGTGACGCCTCTAGCACTGAGATGCAATGCCTTAGACCGTTGTGATACAGCCTGGAATGGAACCAGGGTCTGTAGTGATGCCTCTAGCACTGAGATGCGGTGCCTTAGACCGCTGTGATACAGCCTGGAATGGAACCAGGGTCTGTAGTGACGCCTCTAGCACTGAGATGCAGTGTCTTAGACCATTGTGATACAGCCTGGAATGGAACCAGGGTCTGTAGTGATGCCTCTAGCACTGAGATGCAATGCCTTAGACCGCTATGATACAGCCTGGAATGGAACCAGGGTCTGTAGTGACGCCTCTAGCACTGAGATGCAGTGTCTTAAACCGCTGCACCCCTCGGGAGCCATGTAGTGTGGCTTTGCTAAGAGCTGGTTTTGATTTGTTATTAAGGAAAGGAAAGGATTTGGCCCTGTACGTCTGGGGACTGGTGGTGGTGGTGGTGGAAGGTGGTGGTATCTCTCCTCTTGTTGCCCCATTGACCCCACACTATTTGGGGGTTAGGATGTCCCAGTGGAGCCCGTCAACCACACACCTCCAGGAGTATGATGGTGACGGTATAGGACACGACCCAGACACGCTGCCACCCCCTTCCTCTCCCCTCTCTCTCTCTCTCTCTCTCTCTCACACACACACACACACACACACACACACACACACACACACACACACACACACACACACACACACACACACACACACACACACACACACACACACACACACACACACACACACACACACACACACACAACCTCCCTCTTACCCCTGCACTGCATGGAGCCACTCCTAAACACTTCGTGGAGTCTGATCCTGAGAGTAAAAAGATCCCTGGTCCGGTTGGATGTATCCACGCCTCAGTGTTCCTGTTCCATTTCAGTCAGCCTGGTTTGACCTTCTGAACTTTGACCCAACAATGTGTCTATCTTGCCAATTAGAGAAGGACATCTCCAGGATGTTGATATAGATCAGGTCTCCACAGCCAACAGTCAATCATAGTTTAAAGAGGACTTGTAAGCCTGGATGTTAACCTGGATAGGGGCATACTACTAACTACTACTACTGCTACTAACTACTAGTACTACTACTACTACTACTAACACTACCAATACTGCTACTACTACTACTAATACCACTACTACAACTACAACTACTGATATTACTAATGATACTACTACTACTACTATTACTATTACTACTACTGCTGAATCTGCCACTACTACTACTGCCGCTACCATTACTACTACCACTACTACTACTAATGATACTAATGATACTACCACTACTACTGCTACTACTACTATTAGTACTAACACTACCACTAATACTACTACTACTACTAATAATACTACCACTACTACTGTTACTATTACTACAACTACCAGTACTACTAACAATATCACTACTACCACCACTACTATATCTACTACCACTACTACTACTACCGCTACTACCACTACTACTACTAGTACTGCTACCGCTACCACCACTACTACTACTACCACTAACACTACTACTACCACTACTACCACTACCACTAACACTACTACTACGACTGCTACTACTACTACTGCTACCGCTACCACCACTACTACTACTACTTCAACTACCGCTACCACCACTACTACTACTACTACCACTAACACTACTACTACCACTACTACCACTACCACTACTACTACTACTGCTACTACTACTACTGCTACCGCTACCACCACTACTACTACTACAACCACTACTACTGCTACGGCTACCACCACTACTACTACTACCGCAACTACCACTACTAACACTACTACTACTGCTACTACTACCACTACTACTGGTACTACTACTACTACTACTACCACTACTACCACTACTACTACCACTACTACCACTACTACTACTACTATTACTACTACAACTGCTACTACTACCACTACTACTACTACCGCTACTACCACAGCTACTACCACTACTACTACTACAGCTACTAATACCACTACTACTGCTACTACTACCACTACTACTACTACTACCACTACTACCACTACTACTACTATTACTAACACTACCACTACTACCACTACTACCACTACTACCACTATTACTAACACTACCACTACCACTACTACTACCACCACCACCACCACCACCACCACTAGTTTAACTACTGCTACAACTACCACTACCACTGCAATACTACCAATACTACTACTACTACCACTACTACTACTACTACTACTACTACTACTACTACTACTACAGCTAACACTACCACCACTACTACTACTAATAACACTATCACTACTACTAATACTACTATAACCACCACTATTACCGCTACTACCACCACTACAACCACTACTGCTGCAACGAACTACTATTACTACCACTACTGCTACGACTAATAATACTACTACTAATAACACTACTACTACTACTACTAACACTATCACTACTACTACTACCACTACTACTACTACTACCACTACCACTACCACTACTACTGCTACTACTACTACCACTATTAAAACTACCATTACTACTAACATTACCACTACTACTAATAACACTATCAATACTACTAATTGCAATATCAGTACTACTACTACTACAACTACTACTACTGCAAATATCACTACTACTACTACTACTACTACTACTACTACTACTACTAACACTATCACTACTACTACTACTACTACTACTATGACTATTAATACTACAATTAATAACACTACTACTACTACTACTATTACTATTACTACTACTACTACTACTACTACTACTACTACTACTACTACTACTACTACTACTACTACTACTAATAAGACTACCACCACTACTACCACTACTATAACCACCACTATTACCACAACTACTACCGCTACTACTACTACTACTACTAACACTATCAGTACTACTACTACTACTACTACTACAACTACTACTACCACTACTGCTACTGCTACTACTACTACTTCTACCACTACTACTACTACTACTACTACTACTACTACTACTACTAACACTACTACTACCACAACTACTACTACTAATAACACTATCACTGCTACCAATAACACTATCACCACTACTACTACTACTAATAATAATAACACTACCACTGCTACTACTACCACTACTACTACTACTACTAATAATAACACTACTACAACTACTACTACTATCACTACTACTAATAACACTATCACTACCACTACTACTACTACTACTACTACTACTACTAACACTACCACTACTACTACTACTACTACTACTACTACTACTAACACTGCCACTACTACTGCTACTACTACTGCTACTACTAACACTATCACTAGTACTACTACAACTACTACTACTACTACCACTACTACTACTACTACTACTACTGTTACTACTACTACTACTATCACTACTACTACTACAACTACTAATAACACTACCACTACTACTACCACTACTATAACCACCACTATTACCGCTACTACTACCACTACTACTACTACTACTAACATTACCACTACTACTACCACTACTAACAACACTATCACTACTACTAATAACACTATCAGTACTACTACTACTACTACTACTACTACTACTACTACTATTACTACTACAAATAACACTATCACTACTACTACTACTACTACTACTAATCACACTACCACTACTACTACTACTACTACTACTACTACTACTACTATTACTAACACTATCACTACTACTAATAACACTATCACTACTATTACTGCTACTACTACTACTACTACTACTACTACTAATAACACTACCACTACTACTACTACTACTACTACTACTACTAACACTGCCACTACTACTACTACTACTACTACTACTACTACTACTACTACTACTTCTACTACTGCTACTACTAACACTATCAATACTACTACAACTACTACTACCACTACCACTACTACAGCTACTACTACTACTTCTACCACTACTACTACTACTACTACTACTACTACTACTACTAACACTACTACTACCACTACTACTACTACTAATAACACTATCACTGCTACCAATAACACTATCACCACTACTACTACTACTAATAATAATAACACTACCACTGCTACTACTACCACTACTACTACTACTACTACTACTACTAATAATAACACTACTACAACTACTACTACTATCACTACTACTAATAACACTATCACTACCACTACTACTACTACTACTACTACTACTACTACTACTAACACTACCACTACTACTACTACTACTACTACTACTACTACTACTACTACTACTACTAACACTGCCACTACTACTGCTACTACTACTGCTACTACTAACACTATCACTAGTACTACTACAACTACTACTACTACTACCACTACTACTACTACTACTACTACTGTTACTACTACTACTACTATCACTACTACTACTACAACTACTAATAACACTACCACTACTACTACCACTACTATAACCACCACTATTACCGCTACTACTACCACTACTACTACTACTACTAACATTACCACTACTACTACCACAACTACTACTAACAACACTATCATTACTACTAATAACACTATCAGTACTACTACTACTACTACTACTACTACTACTACTACTACTACTACTACTACTATTACTACTACAAATAACACTATCACTACTACTACTACTACTACTACTACTAATCACACTACCACTACTACTACTACTACTACTACTACTACTACTACTATCACTATCACTACTACTAATAACACTATCACTACTATTACTGCTACTACTACTACTACTACTACTACTACTACTACTACTAATAACACTACCACTACTACTACTACTACTACTACTACTACTACTACTAACACTGCCACTACTACTACTACTACTACTACTACTACTACTACTACTACTACTTCTACTACTGCTACTACTAACACTATCAATACTACTACAACTACTACTACCACTACCACTACTACAGCTACTACTAACACTATCACTACTACTACTAATACTACTACTACTGGTATGACTAATACTACTACTACTACTACTACTACTACTACTACTACTAACACTATCACTACTACAACTACTAATACTAACACTATCACTACTACTACTACTACTATTACCACTACTACTACTACTGCTACTACTACTAACACTATCACTACTACTACTAATACTACTACTACTGGTATGACTAATACTACTACTACTACTACTACTACTACTATCACTACTAATACTACTCCTACTACTACTACTACTACTACTACCACTACTACTACTACTACTACTACTACTACTACTAGTACTACCAACAGTATCACTACTACTACTACTACCACTACTACTAATAACACATTAAATATAACTAATAACACTACTACTACTACTACTACTAACACTACTACTACTACTACTACTACTACTACTACCAACACTATCACTACTACTAATAACACTACTACTACTACTACTAATAACACCACTACTACGACTACTACTACTACCACTACTCCCACGACTACTACTACTACTACTACTGCTACTACTACTACTACCAACACTATCACTACTACTACTACTACTACTACTAAAACTATCACTACTACTACTACTACTACTACTGCTACCACTACTACCACTACTAGTACTCCTACTACTACTACTAATACAAACACTACTACTACTAACACAATCACTACTACTACTACTACTTCTACTACTACTACCACTATCACTACTACTACTACTACTACTACTACTACCAACACGATCACTACTACTACTACTAGCACTACTACTAATAACACATTAAATATAACTAATAACACTACTACTACTACTACCACTACTACTACTACCAACACTATCACTACTACTAATAACACTACTACTACTACTACTAATAACACCACTACTACTACTACTACTACTACTACCACTACTACCACGACTACTACTACTACTACTACTACTGCTACTACTACTACTACCAACACTATCACTACTACTACTACTACTACTACTACTAAAACTATCACTACTACTACTACTACTACTACTACTACTACTACTACTACTACTACTACTACTACTACTAATGATACTATCTACTATTACTACTACTACTACTACTACTACTACCACTACTGATACTAACTACTACTACTACTACTACTACTACTACTTCTACTAATAGTACTAACAGCTAGTTCCTGAGATGACCCCGTCCCATTGATGTGAACAGTGCAGCTAGGACCAGCTATTTCCTAAGATTACCCCATCCCATTGATGTGAATGATCCATCCAGGACCAGCTAGTTCCTGAGATGACCCCATCCCATTGATGTGAACAGTGCAGCCACGACCAGCTATTTCCTGAGATGACCCCGTCCCATTAATGTGAATGATCCAGCCAGGACCAGCTAGTCCCTGAGATGACCCCATCCCATTGATGTGAATGATCCAGCCAGGACCAGCTAGTTCCTGAGATGACCCCGTCCATTGATGTGAATGATCCAGCCAGGACCAGCTAGTTCCTGAGATGAACCCATCCCATTGATGTGAACAGTGCAGCCAGGACCGGCTAGTTCCTCAGATGACCCCATCCCATTGATGTGAACAGTGCAGCCAGGAACAGCTAGTCCCTGAGATGATGAGTAGCGCTCCCTGCTGAAGTTAGCGGCCCCCCCACCAGACTCGCCAGCTGTGACACTTCAAAGGAGTAAACAGCTAGTCTGCCATCCTAAATGGCATCCTATCCCCTATGTAGTGTACTGCTTTTAACCAGGTCCCATAGTTCTCTGATCCAAAGTATTGCACTATGAATAGGGTGTCATTTTGGATGCATCATTAATGTGACAGCAAGATGCAACTGCTGGGGTGAGTCCTTTTAGGGAGGGGGATTGGAAGATGAGACACAAGACCCTGAAAGCCAAAGTCTGTGTGTGGGGACTTCATATGAGAGTAATCTGTTGCTTTAGAGCTGCTGGGAGCTCCATGACCGCTGTGTGGATTCATTTTACAAGAATGAAAACAAACAGTGACTTAATGAGAAACTCTCCCGCCTCTCACGCCTGTGACAGCGGCTCTATGGTGTGTGTGTGTGTGTGTGTGTGTGTGTGTGTGTGTGTGTGTGTGTGTGTGTGTGTGTGTGTGTGTGTGTGTGCGCCTTGTAGCTTGCACTGTAGTGTTTAAGGTAAATGAATGATGTTATACTGACTAAAGGGGTTACTTACTGTAGTTTATAGGTTGGCTATCACCACACTGTAAAAGTGTCACTAACTTCTGCCGAAGTTGGTGCCTCTCCTTGTTCGGGCGGCGTTCGGCGGTCGTCGTCGCCGGCTTTCTAGCTGCCACTGATCCACGTTCTTTTTCCATTTGTTGTCTTGATTGTTCACACCTGGTTCCCATTACATTATGATTATTTCCCTATTTAACCTTCTGGTTCTCATTATGTTTTGTGTGTGATTGTTTCCTGGTTTTTGTGTTTGTCTTTTGTGTTAGGGTTTGTTATCTCTTCGTGGATTTATTGGCTGTTTATTTTTCCGAGTAGAGTACATTATTTTACTCAGTTCTGTGTCCTGCGCCTGACTTTGTCCTCACCTCTGCACAACTGACACATGACAAAAAGGGTTACTGTGAATTTGACAGTAGTTTACAGGTTGGCTATCACTACACTGTAAAGGGGTAACTGTGAATTTGACAGTAGTTTACAGGTTGGCTATCACTACACTGTAAAAGTGTTACTGTGAATTTGACAGTAGTTTACAGGTTGGCTATCATTACACTGTAAAGGGGTAACTGTGAATTTAACAGTAGTTTACAGGTTAGCTATCACTACACTGTAAAAGGGTTACTGTGAATTTTACAGTAGTTTACAGGTTGGCTATCACTAAACTGTAAAGGGGTAACTGTGAATTTGACAGTAGTTTACAGGTTGGCTATCACTACACTGTAAAATGGTAACTGTGAATTTGACAGTAGTTTACAGGTTTGCTATCACTAAACTGTGAAGGGGTAACTGTGAATTTGACAGTAGTTTACAGGTTGGCTATCACTAAACTGTAAAGGGGTAACTGTGAATTTAACAGTAGTTTACAGGTTGGCTATCAATACACTGTAAAAGGGTTACTGTGAATTTTACAGTAGTTTACAGGTTGACTATCACTACACTGTAAAAGGGTAACTGTGAATTTGACAGTAGTTTACAGGTTGGCTATCACTAAACTGTAAAGGCGTAACTGTGAATTTGACAGTAGTTTACAGGTTGGCTATCACTAAACTGTAAAAGGGTAACTGTGAATTTAACAGTAGGTACAGGTTGGCTATCACTACACTGTAAAAGGTTTACTGTGAATTTTACAATAGTTTACAGGTTGGCTATCACTACACTGTAAAGGGGTAACTGTGAATTTAACAGTAGTTTACAGGTTGGCTATCACTACACTGTAAAAGGGTTACTGTGAATTTTACAGTAGTTTACAGGTTGGCTATCACTACACTGTAATGGGGTTACTGTGAATTTTAAAGTAGCTTACAGATTGGCTATCACTACACTGTAAAAGGGTTACTATGAATTTTACAGTAGTTTACAGGTTGGCTATCACTACACTGTAAAGGGGTAACTGAATTTTTCAGTAGTTTACAGGTTGGCTATCACTACACTGTAAAGGGATTACTGTGAATTTGACAGTAGTTTACAGGTTGGTTATCGCTACACTGTAAAGGGGTAACTGTGAATTTGACAGTAGTTTACAGGTTGGCTATCACTACACTGTAAAAGGGTAACTGTGAATTTGATAGTAGTTTACAGGTTGGCTATCACTAAACTGTAAAGGGGTAACTGTGAATTTGACAGTAGTTTACAGGTTGGCTATCACTAAACTGTAAAGGGGTAACTGTGAATTTAACAGTAGTTTACAGGTTGGCTATCACTACACTGTAAAAGGGTTACTGTGAATTTTACAGTAGTTTACAGGTTGGCTATCACTACATTGTAAAGGGTTACTGTGAATTTGACAGTAGTTTACAGGTTGGCTATCACTACACTGTAAAAGGGTTACTGTGAATTTGACAGTAGTTTACAGGTTGGCTATCACTACACTGTAAAGGGGTAACTGTGAATTTGACAGTAGTTTACAGGTTGGCTATCACTAAACTGTAAAGGGGTAACTGTGAATTTAACAGTAGTTTACAGGTTGGCTATCACTACACTGTAAAAGGGTTACTGTGAATTTTACAGTAGTTTACAGGTTGGCTATCACTACATTGTAAAGGGTTACTGTGAATTTGACAGTAGTTTACAGGTTGGCTATCACTACACAGTAAAAGGGTTACTGTGAATTTGACAGTAGTTTACAGGTTGGCTATCACTACACTGTAAAGGGGTAACTGTGAATTGGACAGTAGTTTACAGGTTGGCTATCACTACACTGTAAAAGGGTTACTGTGAATTTGACAGTAGTTTACAGGTTGGCTATCACTAAACTGTAAAGGGGTAACTGTGAATTTGACAGTAGTTTTCAGGTTGGCTATCACTACACTGTAAAATGGTAACTGTGAATTTGACAGTAGTTTACAGGTTTGCTATCACTAAACTGTAAAGGGGTAACTGTGAATTTGACAGTAGTTTACAGGTTGGCTATCACTAAACTGTAAAGGGGTAACTGTGAATTTAACAGTAGTTTACAGGTTGGCTATCAATACACTGTAAAAGGGTTACTGTGAATTTTACAGTAGTTTACAGGTTGACTATCACTACACTGTAAAGGGGTAACTGTGAATTGAACAGTAGTTTACAGGTTGGCTATCACTAAACTGTAAAGGGGTAACTGTGAATTTGACAGTAGTTTACAGGTTGGCTATCACTACACTGTAAAATGGTAACTGTGAATTTGACAGTAGTTTACAGGTTGGCTATCACTAAACTGTAAAGGGCTAACTGTGAATTTTACAGTAGTTTACAGGTTGGCTATCACTACACTGTAAAGGGGTAAATGTGAATGTAACAGTAGTTTACAGGTTGGCTATCACTACACTGTAAAAGGGTTACTGTGAATTTTACAGTAGTTTACAGGTTGGCTATCATTACACTGTAAAGGGGTAACTGTGAATTTGACAGTAGTTTACAGGTTGGCTATCACTACACTGTAAAAGGGTTACTGTGAATTTGACAGTTGTTTACAGGTTGGCTATCACTACACTGTAAAGGGGTAACTGTGAATTTGACAGTAGTTTACAGGTTGGCTATCACTACACTGTACAAGGGTAACTGTGAATTTGACAGTAGTTTACAGGTTGGCTATCACTAAACTGTAAAGGCGTAACTGTGAATTTGACAGTAGTTTACAGGTAGGCTATCACTAAACTGTAAAAGGGTAACTGTGAATTTAACAGTAGTTTACAGGTTGGCTATCACTACACTGTAAAAGGGTTACTGTGAATTTTACAATAGTTTACAGGTTGGCTATCACTACACTGTAAAGGGGTAACTGTGAATTTAACAGTAGTTTACAGGTTGGCTATCACTACACTGTAAAAGGGTTACTGTGAATTTTACAGTAGTTTACAGGTTGGCTATCACTACACTGTAAAGGGGTTACTGTGAATTTTACAGTAGCTTACAGATTGGCTATCACTACACTGTAAAAGGGTTACTATGAATTTTACAGTAGTTTACAGGTTGGCTATCACTACACTGTAAAGGGGTAACTGAATTTTTCAGTAGTTTACAGGTTGGCTATCACTACACTGTAAAGGGATTACTGTGAATTTGACAGTAGTTTACAGGTTGGTTATCGCTACACTGTAAAGGGGTAACTGTGAATTTGACAGTAGTTTACAGGTTGGCTATCACTACACTGTAAAAGGGTAACTGTGAATTTGATAGTAGTTTACAGGTTGGCTATCACTAAACTGTAAAGGGGTTACTGTGAATTTGATAGTAGTTTACAGGTTGGCTATCACTACACTGTAAAAGGGTTACTGTGAATTTTACAGTAGTTTACAGGTTGGCTATCACTACATTGTAAAGGGTTACTGTGAATTTGACAGTAGTTTACAGGTTGGCTATCACTACACTGTAAAAGGGTTACTGTGAATTTGACAGTAGTTTACAGGTTGGCTATCACTACACTGTAAAGGGGTAACTGTGAATTTGACAGTAGTTTACAGGTTGGCTATCACTACACTGTAACGGGGTTACTGTGAATTTGACAGTAGTTTACAGTTTGGCTATCACTACACTGTAAAAGGGTTACTGTGAATTTTACAGTAGTTTACAGCTTGGCTATCACTACACTGTAAAGGGGTAACTGAATTTTTCAGTAGTTTACAGGTTGGCTATCACTACACTGTAAAGGGGTAACTGTGAATTTGACAGTAGTTTACAGGTTGGCTATCACTACACTGTAAAGGGGTTACTGTGAATTTGACAGTAGTTTACAGGTTGGCTATCACTAAACTGTAAAGGGGTAACTGTGAATTTGACAGTAGTTTACAGGTTGTCTATCACTACACTGTAAAAGGGTTACTGTGAATTTGACAGTAGTTTACAGGTTGGTTATCACTAAACTGTAAAGGGGTAACTGTGATTTTACAGTAGTTTACAGGTTGGCTATCACTACACTGTAAAGGGGTTACTGTGAATTTGACAGTAGTTTACAGGCAGCTTGGTGGTAAGTAACATTCTGTATTTCATATTACAGGACACCTACTGTAGTATTAATGTATTATCAACGCAATTACTGTGTAATGACACAGCACAATACCATAACATGTACTGTATTATACTGTAAAAAAAAGTAAATGATACCGTAATCAGAATGAATTAATAATATCAATGAATGAATCAGTTAATACAGTTCATTGAGAGGAGGGGTTTGTATTTCACAGTATTTACTGTAATTACAAGGGATTGGTGTAAGCAGGTACACTGCTAGGTAAAGTGTTCACACATTAGAGGATTTGAATAAATATTTGGTGTTTTATATCACTCTGTTCTAGAGGCCTTAACAAAGGCTTCCAACACGACAGTGACTACAGGGCAAAACAGACCAAAAGGACATGACAAAATGCCCAACCATTTAACGGTGTCACACTTGCTGCCACTCCAATCTGTCCCTTTTACAAATGGATGGGGCACTACAACCAGATAGGAGTTAAATTGGTTAAGCGTTCTCACGCATGGATGCAACAAACATGGCCTCTTACAAGGCACGTCTCAAAAATATGTTAATGAGCCAGAAACAACAATACCATACAAAAGGTTTTTGCCTTGCCAAAGATACAGTACTGTATAATTACTATAAATGCAGTATATTTTGCCCCCCCACAATATTTTCCCACAATGCACCATAATTTACAGTATGCTGCAGTAAAGCGTTTCAGAGTATTTTACTGTTGATAATACCCCAAATTACTGTATTATTTACTGTTTTCCGATACAGATACTGTATAGAGGTGTTTCTGAAGAAGAGAGGTGAGAGTCAGGGATACTGTATAGAGGTGTTTCTAAAGAGGAGAGGTGAGAGTCAGAGATACTGTACTGTGTTTCTAAAGAGGAGAGGTGAGAGTCAGAGATACTGTAGAGAGGTTTCTAGAGAGGAGAGGTGAGAGTCAGAGATACTGTATAGAGGTGTTTCTAAAGAGGAGAGGTGAGAGTCAGAGATACTGTACTGTGTTTCTAAAGAGGAGAGGTGAGAGTCAGAGATACTGTAGAGAGGTTTCTAGAGAGGAGAGGTGAGAGTCAGAGATACTGTATAGAGGTGTTTCTAAAGAGGAGAGGTGAGAGTCAGAGATACTGTATAGAGGTGTTTCTAAAGAGGAGAGGTGAGAGTCAGAGATACTGTACTGTGTTTCTAAAGAGGAGAGAGTCAGAGATACTGTATAGAGGTGTTTCTAAAGAGGAGAGGTGAGAGTCAGAGATACTGTACTGTGTTTCTAAAGAGGAGAGGTGAGAGTCAGAGATACTGTATAGAGGTGTTTCTAAAGAGGAAAGGTGGGTGTCAGTCACAAGTTGATAATCAGTAGGGTTTTCAAAGGAACCTGAGCTAAAATGATTCACTCCAAGAGGTTCAGGCTCAAGTGCTGTAACCTCTCCACTGTTGCAGTGCAGATTAACTTATCACCTAGATAAATGGGCTGTCAGGCCGAGATGGCAGTGCTTGGCAGGGTGAATTCAAATGCATGTAAATTTCCCCTGTGGCGGACTAGCTAGTACAGAGTTGCTGTCATCGGCTGACATGCGAGAAATGCATTAACACAGTTAAAAATACATCAGGAGTGGAGATCTCATGTTTTAATAACATTTGCGAGGACAAATGACACAAATGGATCGCACAAATGTGGCCTTATCGTATTTATATGATGTGTCTAGGAACAGAAAATAACAGAAAGGGATGAGAGGAGGCACACGAGGAGAAGAAAGGAGAGGAGATGGGAGGCAGCTGCAGGGGCTTACACCATTGACGCGCAGGCAGGCAGGGAGGCAGGCAGGCAGGCAGGCTACGTTTTGCCAGGTTGCCCCTCGAACAATTAACAATTAGCTGTCAGTGCCCTGGCAGAGTCCCAGGGGGGGCGGCAGGAGAACTAAGTCTTAGAGAGGCAACGTTCCGATACCCTGGTCTGTCAAGTTCATTTGATGTCACAACAAAGTGATTAAAAACATCAAGGAGACGGAGGGGGGAGGGGGGGGGGGGGGAGGAGGAGGAGGGGGGGGGCTCTGCTGTTCCGTAACTTAGCTAAAGATCTCTCTCTCTCTCTCTCTCTCTCTCTCTCTCTCTCTCTCTCTCTCTCTCTCTCTCTCTCGCTGTCTCCACGTCTGACTGTCTCTCCTGTCTATTCTGTCTATTTCAGTTGAAGAGAAACAAGGAAGTAGATCGTCGCTCGTTGATGCGTCTCTGATTTCTTACTGTATGGCTATATGGTGTATGAACACATCAGTACAGTTCAGTCGTATGAGTCTGTGTTTATGTAGCGCCTTCAATCAAGGTATTATTCACCATATCTAAAATAATGCTAATTACTATGGGGGTTACGTTTATTATCTGTCGTCTGAATCTTTACTCATACACACGGTGGTACAAAAAGTACACAATTGTTATACTTAAGTAAAAGTAAAGATACCTTAATAGAAAATGACTTAAGTAAAAGTGAAAGTCATCTAGTAAAATACTACTGAGGTAAAAGTCTAAAAGTATTTGGTTCTAAATACACTTAAGTATCAAAAGTAAAACTATAAATCTTTTCAAATTCCTTATATTAGGCAAACCAGACGGCATCATTTTCTTGTTTTGTTTAATTTACAGATAGCCAGGGGCACACTCCAACACTCAGACATCATTTACAAAAGAAGCATGTGTTTAGTGAGTCTGCCAGATCAGAGGAAGGGGATGACCAGGGATGTTCTCTGTTTAGTAAGTCCACCAGATCAGAGGCAGTAGGGATGACCAGGGATGTTCCCTGTTTAGTAAGTCCTCCAGATCAGAGGCAGTAGTGATGACCAGGGATGTTCTCTGTTTAGTGAGTCCTCCAGATCAGAGGCAGTAGGGATGACCAGGGATGTTCTCTGTTTAGTGAGTCCACCAGATCAGAGGAAGTAGGGATGACCAGGGATGTTCTCTTGATAAGTGTGCGAATTAGACAATTTTCTTGTCCTGCTAAGCATTCAAAATGTAACGAGTGCTTATGAATGTCAGGGAAAATGCACAGAGTAAAAAGTACATCATTTTCTTTAGGAATGTAGTGAAGTAAAAGTAGAATCAAAAATATAAAAATATAAAAAATATGTAAAGTACAGATACCCCCCAAAAACCCCTTAAGCAGTACTTTAAAGAATGTTACATTACTTCATATGCACTATCTGCAAATCTATTATCCCATTGCAAACAATGGATAATAGAAGGTTTCTGCAAATTTCCAGAGCTACTACACTGACTCTGAATCCTACTGTTGTCATCTGAGAACCGCTAGAAACAAAGTCTACACCCTACACCCTACAGTACCTCTAGAAACAAGGCTACACCCTACACCCTACACCCTACACCCTATAGTACCTCTAGAAACAAGCCTACACCCTACAGTACCTCTAGAAACAAAGTCTACACCCTACACCCTATAGTACCTCTAGAAACAAAGCCTACACCCTACACCCTACACCCTATAGTACCTCTAGAAACAAAGTCTACACCCTACAGTACCTCTAGAAACAAAGCCTACACCCTACATTACCTCTAGAAACAAAGCCTACACCCTATAGTACCCCTAGAAACAAAGCCTACACCCTACATTACCTCTAGAAACAAAGTCTACACCCTACACCACCTCTAGAAACAAAGCCTACACCATACACCCTACAGTACCTCTAGAAACAAAGCCTACACCCTACACCCTACACCCTACATTACCTCTAGAAACAAAGCCTACACCCCATAGTACCTCTAGAAACAAAGTCTACACCCTACACCCTACAGTATCTCTAGAAACAAGCCTACACCCTACACCCTACACCACCTCTAGAAACAAAGCCTACACCCTACACCCTACAGTATCTCTAGAAACAAGCCTACACCCTACACCCTACACCACCTCTAGAAACAAAGCCTACACCCTACACCCTACAGTACCTCTAGAAACAAAGCCTACACCCTACACCCTATAGTACCTCTAGAAACAAAGCCTACACCCTACACCCTACACCACCTCTAGAAACAAAGCCTACACCCTACACCACCTCCAGAAACAAAGCCTACACCCTACACCCTACAGTACCTCTAGAAACAAACCTACACCCTACACCCTACAGTACCTCTATAAACAAAGCCTACACCCTACACCCTATAGTACCTCTAGAAACAAGCCTACACCCTACACCCTACACCCTATAGTACCTCTAGAAACAAAGTCTACACCCTACAGTACCTCTAGAAACAAAGCCTAAACCCTACACCCTACAGTACCTCTAGAAACAAAGCCTACACCCTACACCATACAGTACCTCTATAAACAAAGCCTACACCCTACACCCTATAGTACCTCTAGAAACAAGCCTACACCCTACACCCTACACCCTATAGTACCTCTAGAAACAAAGCCTACACCCTACACCCTACAGTACCTCTAGAAACAAGCCTACACCCTACACCCTACACCCTACAGTACCTCTAGAAACAAAGCCTACACCCTACACCCTATAGTACCTCTAGAAACAAGCCTACACCCTACACCCTATAGTACCTCTAGAAACAAAGTCTACACCCTACAGTACCTCTAGAAACATGCCTACACCCTACACCCTACAGTACCTCTAGAAACAAGCCTACACCCTACACCCTACACCCTACAGTACCTCTAGAAACAAAGCCTACACCCTACACCCTACACCCTATAGTACCTCTAGAAACAAGCCTACACCCTACACCCTACACCCTATAGTACCTCTAGAAACAAAGCCTACACCCTACACCCTATAGTACCTCTAGAAACAAGCCTACACCCTACACCCTATAGTACCTCTAGAAACAAAGTCTACACCCTACAGTACCTCTAGAAACAAAGCCTAAACCCTACACCCTACAGTACCTCTAGAAACAAAGCCTACACCCTACACCCTACACCATACAGTACCACTATAAACAAAGCCTACACCCTACACCCTATAGTACCTCTAGAAACAAGCCTACACCCTACACCCTACACCCTATAGTACCTCTAGAAACAAAGCCTACACCCTACACCCTACAGTACCTCTAGAAACAAGTCTACACCCTACACCCTACACCCTACAGTACCTCTAGAAACAAGCCTACACCCTACACCCTATAGTACCTCTAGAAACAAAGCCTACACCCTACACCCTACACCCTATAGTACCCCTAGAAACAAGCCTACACCCTACACCCTATAGTACCTCTAGAAACAAAGTCTACACCCTACAGTACCTCTAGAAACATGCCTACACCCTACACCCTACAGTACCTCTAGAAACAAGCCTACACCCTACACCCTACATTACCTCTAGAAACAAAGCCTACACCCTACACCCTACAGTACCTCTAGAAACAAAGCCTACACCCTACACCCTATAGTACCTCTAGAAACAAAGTCTACACCCTACAGTACCTCTAGAAACATGCCTACACCCTACACCCTACAGTACCTCTATAAACAAAGCCTACACCCTACACCCTATAGTACCTCTAGAAACAAGCCTACACCCTACACCCTATAGTACCTCTAGAAACAAAGTCTACACCCTACAGTACCTCTAGAAACAAAGCCTAAACCCTACACCCTACAGTACCTCTAGAAACAAAGCCTACACCCTACACCCTACACCATACAGTACCTCTATAAACAAAGCCTACACCCTACACCCTATAGTACCTCTAGAAACAAGCCTACACCCTACACCCTACACCCTATAGTACCTCTAGAAACAAAGCCTACACCCTACACCCTACAGTACCTCTAGAAACAAGCCTACACCCTACACCCTACACCCTACAGTACCTCTAGAAACAAGCCTACACCCTACACCCTATAGTACCTCTAGAAACAAGCCTACACCCTACACCCTACACCCTATAGTACCTCTAGAAACACGCCTACACCCTACACCCTATAGTACCTCTAGAAACAAAGTCTACACCCTACAGTACCTCTAGAAACATGCCTACACCCTACACCCTACAGTACCTCTAGAAACAAGCCTACACCCTACACCCTACATTACCTCTAGAAACAAAGCCTACACCCTACACCCTACACCCTACACCCTACAGTACCTCTAGAAACAAAGCCTACACCCTACACCCTATAGTACCTCTAGAAACAAGCCTACACCCTACACCCTACACCCTACAGTACCTCTAGAAACAAAGCCTACACCCTACACCCTACAGTACCTCTAGAAACAAGCCTACACCCTACACCCTACACCCTACAGTACCTCTAGAAACAAGCCTACACCCTACACCCTATAGTACCTCTAGAAACAAGCCTACACCCTACACCCTACACCCTATAGTACCTCTAGAAACAAGCCTACACCCTACACCCTACACCCTATAGTACCTCTAGAAACAAAGTCTACACCCTACAGTACCTCTAGAAACATGCCTACACCCTACACCCTACAGTACCTCTAGAAACAAAGCCTACACCCTACACCCTACACCCTACATTACCTCTAGAAACAAAGCCTACACCCTACACCCTACAGTACCTCTAGAAACAAGCCTACACCCTACACCCTACACCCTATAGTACCTCTAGAAACAAGCCTACACCCTACACCCTATAGTACCTCTAGAAACAAGCCTACACCCTACACCCTACACCCTATAGTACCTCTAGAAACAAGCCTACACCCTACACCCTACACCCTATAGTACCTCTAGAAACAAAGCCTACACCCTACAGTACCCTTAAAGAGAGAGGTCATGATTGATCTGAAGTACAAGAGAATGATGATTTTTTTGCTTCATAGATATGTTTGACCTGAACCTCAGATTTGTAACGTGGCATAACCAACCCGTGGAAAATATCTGCAGGAGAGTTGAAGAGTTAGCAACACTGGATTTAGTGATTCATCCAACCATCATCACATCATCACCCAAAGAAGAGCTGGCAGAGAGGGAGTAGACAGGCCTCTGAGGGGGAGCTGAGGGGGAGCTGAGGGGGGAGACGGGGCGAGGCACCTCCCTGTGGCATCCATGTCAAAGTGACGCCACCAAACCGGGGCCCACGTTGTGCCGTTAAAACGGATCTGTCATTTATTAATCATTCATAAACATGAGGAGTCAGAGAAGTAAGAAGAGATGAGAGGGGGAGTGGAGGGGAAGGGAGTGGGAGGGTTAGGGAAGGGGGGAGGGAGTTGGAGGGGAGGGGAGAGGGGGAGACTGAGTACCAGCGCCTAAGGCATGTATGGGCGGTATGTCTTTGAAGGAAAGTGAAACACAGGCAGGGAGACCCACCTCTGGGTCGGTCCCATCTAGCTGACAGCTCTGCCTGTCTGGGCCTGGTGTCTGTCTGGGCCTGGTGTGGGTTTCCTTCCTGGAGGTCTCTGCTCTCTGCTCTCCCCTGGAGGCCTCTGATCCCTGGTCTCTCCTGGAGGTATCTGCTCTCTGCTCTCTCCTGGAGGCCTCTGCTCTCTCCTGGAGGTCTCTGCTCTCTGCTCTCTCCTGGAGGCCTCTGCTCCTGGAGGCCTCTGCTCTCTCCTGGAGGCCTCTGCTCCCTGGTCTCTCCTGGAAGTATCTGCTCTCTGCTCTCTCCTGGAGGCCTCTGCTCCCTGGTCTCTCCTGGAAGTATCTGCTCTCTGCTCTCTCCTGGAGGCCTCTGCTCTCTCCTGGAGGCCTCTGCACTCTCCTGGAGACCTTTGCTCTCTCCTGGAGACCTCTGCTCTCTGCTCTCTCCTGGAGGCTTCTGCTCTCTCCTGGAGACCTCTGCTCTCTCCTGGAGACCTCTGCTCTCTGCTCTCTCCTGGTACCAAGAGGCAAGATGAGATGACTGTCTCTGATAGAGGTATTACAAAGAGGATGGACTAATCCCAGGTAACCTCTACACAGCCTCATTCTAGTCTGAGAGAGATATCACAGCCCGATTCTAGTCTGAGAGAGATATCACAGCTCCAGTCTAGTCTGAGAGAGATAACACAGCTCCAGTCTAGTCTGAGAGAGATATCACAGCTCCAGTCTAGTCTGAGAGAGATAACACAGCTCCAGTCTAGTCTGAGAGAGATATCACAGCTCCAGTCTAGTCTGAGAGAGATATCACAGCTCCTAGTCTGAGAGAGATATCACAGCCTCATTCTAGTCTGAGAGAGATATCACAGCTCCAGTCTAGTCTGAGAGAGATATCACAGCTCCAGTCTAGTCTGAGAGAGATCTCACAGCTCCAGTCTAGTCTGAGAGAGATATCACTGCCTCATTCTAGTCTGAGAGAGATATCACAGCTCCAGTCTAGTCTGAGAGAGATATCACAGCTCCAGTCTAGTCTGAGAGAGATATCACAGCTCCAGTCTAGTCTGAGAGAGATATCACAGCCCCAGTTTAGTCTGAGAGAGATATCACAGCCCCAGTCTAGTCTGAGAGAGATATCACAGCTCCAGTCTAGTCTGAGAGAGATATCACAGCTCCAGTCTAGTCTGAGAGAGATATCACAGCCCCAGTCTAGTCTGAGAGAGATATCACAGCCCCAGTTTAGTCTGAGAGAGATATCACAGCCCCAGTCTAGTCTGAGAGAGATATCACAGCCTCATTCTAGTCTGAGAGAGATATCACAGCTCCAGTCTAGTCTGAGAGAGATATCACAGCTCCAGTCTAGTCTGAGAGAGATATCACAGCCCCAGTTTAGTCTGAGAGAGATATCACAGCCCCAGTCTAGTCTGAGAGAGATATCACAGCCTCATTCTAGTCTGAGAGAGATATCACAGCTCCAGTCTAGTCTGAGAGAGATATCACAGCTCCAGTCTAGTCTGAGAGAGATATCACAGCTCCAGTCTAGTCTGAGAGAGATATCACAGCTCCAGTCTAGTCTGAGAGCGATATCACAGCTCCAGTCTAGTCTGAGAGCGATATCACAGCCCCAGTCTAGTCTGAGAGAGATATCACAGCTCCAGTCTAGTCTGAGAGAGATATCACAGCCCCAGTCTAGTCTGAGAGAGATATCACAGCCCCAGTCAAAGTCAAAATGTTGAGCAAATACAAGTCATGTCTGTTCCTCTCCCCATTACAAGCTCCTCGTAGCATAGAATTCCTGCTTACTATAAGAAACAATAAGAAAGGGCAAAGAGGACATCCCTGTTTAGTTGACAAAGTAGAGAATGGAGACATGTGTAGGCCGTTCATCTGAACTGGACACCGGCTCAGGGCCATGTCAGGTTAGGCTATAGTATCTAGTTGGGTGTTCAGAGATTTTGAAGCCTCTGCTCTAATCAAATCACGCCCACTATAATCACCCCACGTATAGAGAAATTCAAAGTTAGATTTTGATTACATGGTATTCAACAGTACCTCACCGTACCGGTGGCTCCCTCCCAAAATAACAATGGGTTCCCAAATTGCATTATGCATGGAGGAGGAAACTTCATTTCCACCTCGCCTCCATCAACCTGTCAAAAGGCTGACAATTAAAACGGCTTCCTGTTAAACTTTAATGAGACACACCAAGGAGCCACCGTTGCGTTGCCGGGGGAACAGAAAGAAACACACTGTCCTGATTCGGTTGTTCATGAAAGAGGGGTAGCGCAGGACTGGGTTCGCTCGTCATTACACAGTCTCCCCCATGCAAATGATATTATAATATAGGACATTTTTAAATACGTCAATGGGATATATATAATTCATTATCATCTTACGCCCTTATTAAAATGAATATTTTATACTTTTTCAAACGGAGGAATAATTCTCATAATTCCGTTGTCTGGGGTGTTAATGAATGACAGGTGTGTGTCACGTCAGGGTTTTGTCTTTGAAGTTCCTCTGGGTTATCTCAGACTTCAGATCACCTGAACACAGTCAATGGTCTCTTTGGGTTTTGCAGGAGAATTAACACAATTTCAGCAGATGTGGCACCTTAAATATAGTACCTCCTTTCCATCTTCAGTCTTTACATTAGAAGAGTTAGATAATTCACAGGATAACGATTCGGGTTAGATGCTTTTTGTGTTACAGTGGATAAAGAGTGACCTTATTAGAGACGTCATTATTTAAAAAAATAATTAGACTCATTTCTAAATGTTAACTATAATGTAGCTGACAAATAATTACAGCATTCACACATACAGCATATTGGCCATATCTAGAGTGATCTGAAGACAGTGAAAGGCTCTGATGGACTCAGTGATGTATGGGTCTGATACAGTATTACAGTGAGGTATGGGTCTGATACAGTATTACAGTGAGGTATGGGTCTGATACAGTATTACAGTGAGGTATGGGTCTGATACAGTATTACAGTGAGGTATGGGTCTGATACAGTATTACAGTGAGGTATGGGTCTGATACAGTATTACAGTGAGGTATGGGTCTGATACAGTATTACAGTGAGGTATGGGTCTGATACAGTATTACAGTGAGGTATGGGTCTGATACAGTATTACAGTGATGTATGGGTCTGATGCAGTATTACAGTGAGGTATGGGTCTGATACAGTATTTCAGTGATGTATGGGTGTGATACAGTATTTCAGTGATGTATGGGTCTGATACAGTATTACAGTGATGTATGGGTCTGATACAGTATTCCAGTGATGTATGGGTCTGATGCAGTATTTCAGTGATGTATGGGTATGATACAGTATTCCAGTGAGGTATGGGTCTGATACAGTATTCCAGTGAGGTATGGGTCTGATACAGTATTACAGTGAGGTATGGGTCTGATACAGTATTACAGTGAGGTATGGGTCTGATACAGTATTACAGTGATGTATGGGTCTGATGCAGTATTACAGTGATTTATGGGTCTGATACAGTATTACAGTGATGTATGGGTCTGATGCAGTATTACAGTGATGTATGGGTCTGATACAGTATTACAGTGATGTATGGGTCTGATGCAGTATTACAGTGAGGTATGGGTCTGATACAGTATTTCAGTGATGTATGGGTCTGATGCAGTATTACAGTGATGTATGGGTCTGATGCAGTATTACAGTGATGTATGGGTCTGATACAGTATTACAGTGATGTATGGGTCTGATACAGTATTCCAGTGATGTATGGGTCTGATACAGTATTACAGTGATTTATGAGTCTGATACAGTATTCCAGTGATGTATGGGTCTGATACAGTATTACAGTGATGTATGGGTCTGATAAAGTATTTCATTGCGGTTGGCTGTGTCCGTGCCTGTATCTGTGTGTGTGTCCGTGCCTGTATCAATGTGTGTGTGCATGTGTGTGTGTGTGCCCGTGCCTGTATCTGTGTGTGTGTGTGTGTGTGTGTGTGTGCCTGTATCTATGTGTGTGTGTGTCTTCTCCTTTCCTCAACTCAGCCTCCGTTGGTCCGACCATCCGTAGGAGGAGGATAAATGGAGGAGAGCTGTGGCAGGTCAGAGAAGTAGGCATGATGGTGATGGACAGAAGGCGAGCAGGCCTTGGACTGGCCGGGTAAATGGGAAGTGATTGAGGAAGTGCATGACTGACTGCCTGACTGATTGACTTCAGGTCTGGACACCCAGCCAGCCAGCCGCTCCGCCCCTCCGCCCCTCCGCCCGGCCGACTGCCTTTTTTTCTTGATTTTTTTCTGCTGCTGAGGGTCTTTGTCAAGGCTTTGCCACTCAAACTGACTGGACCTTGAGAGAGCTGGGAGAAAAACTTGACACGGGTCACCAATTCTCTCCAGACCTACAGCAACAGGACTCCAGGAATGACTGGTAGAAAGGCAGTACATTTAATTCATCCAATAATAGACATTGTGTTTTTCAATTGAGTAGCACAATTCCCGTTTTAGGACCTGCACATTTTTGGGGTAAAATATCAAAGAACATTTTAATAATTGTATTTAGGTGGTGTACGATTCAGCCATTGGACAACTAATTGGTTAACGAATTTAGGCTGAATGTGCAGGTGATGCACTGAAAATTAGAAAAACTACTGTTTCCACAACTAATGTGAGCTTCCATATTGGTGCATTCAAAGGTCAATTAAAATAGATGTGAAGGGTTTTTGACAAGTTGTGTAATTTATACCTATTTGAGAGCCAAGAGGGTATGACTGCAAAATCCAATAGCGCTGCTCCTGACTGTTGGTTCATTTTCCACACGGTAACCCCTGATTGTTTACAACTGTTAGTCTGGCTGACATGTGGCCTTGCCTGTTAGGAGAGACCGCTGTCGCTTCTCCCTGTATCTTGTCTTCAATTTCATTTTCGATTTTCCTCTCGCTCTCTTTCTCTTTTTTTCTGTCTCTTTCATTCTCTCTTCTTTCTCTCTTTCAGCCTTTACCCCTCGCTCTCTCTCTCTCTCTCTCTCTCTCTCTCTCTCTCTCTCTTCCCCTCTCTCTCATAATCTTATTTTTCTTTCTCTTTCATAATCTCTCCTCTCTCTCTCTCCCTCCCTCTCCCTCTTTCCCCCTCTCTCTCTCTTCATCTTTCACTCCCTACCTACCTCTTTATATATTTTCCTCCCTATCTTTCTATCTTTGTTGTAAAGACATATACATCAGAGAAGCTTACAAGTGGAGGTCAGAGCCCCAGGGGCAAGACATTGTTCCAGAGACTGATCATTTGGTTTGTGAGCGGGGCTGGGGTTTGGCGAGGGGCTTGGCGAGGGACACAGCCAGTCGACAGAGGCAGAGCAGCCAAACCAGAGGAGTAGGAAGGCAGCACGCAGCCTGATGCTTCCACACTCTCTTGCTCCGCCAATCCTGCCTGGCTCCTGCCTGGGCCAATTCCCTGCTCCCTGCTCCACCATTGTCCCTCTCTCTGTCTCAGCCTTGTCTGGGCCATCTCCCTGCTCCACCATTGTCCCTCTCTCTATCTCAGCCTTGTCTGGGCCATCTCCCTGCTCCACCATTGTCCCTCTCTCTGTCTCAGCCTTGTCTGGGCCATCTCCCTGCTCCACCATTGTCCCTCTCTCTATCTCAGCCTTGTCTGGGCCATCTCCCTGCCCCACCACTGTCCCTCTCTCTGTCTCAGCCTTGTCTGGGCCATCTCCCTGCTCCAACACTGTCCCTCTCTCTAATGTCTCAGCCTTGTCTGGGCCATCTCTCTGCTCCAACACTGTCCCTCTCTCTAATGTCTCAGCCTTGCCTGGGCCATCTCCTTGCCCCACCACTGTCCCTCTCTCTGTCTCAGCCTTGTCTGGGCCATCTCCCTGCTCCAACACTGTCCCTCTCTCTAATGTCTCAGCCTTGTCTGGGCCATCTCCCTGCTCCAACATTGTCCCTCTCTCTAATGTCTCAGCCTTGTCTGGGCCATCTCCCTGCTCCACCATTGTCCCTCTCTTTAATGTCTCAGCCTTGTCTGGGCCATCTCCCTGCTCCACCACTGTCCCTCTCTTTAATGTCTCAGCCTTGTCTGGGCCATCTCCCTGCTCCAACATTGTCCCTCTCTCTAATGTCTCAGCCTTGTCTGGGCCATCTCCCTGCTCCAACATTGTCCCTCTCTCTAATGTCTCAGCCTTGTCTGGGCCATCTCCCTGCTCCACCATTGTCCCTCTCTCTAATGTCTCAGCCTTGTCTGGGCCATCTCCCTGCTCCACCATTGTCCCTCTCTCTAATGTCTCAGCCTTGTCTGGGCCATCTCCCTGCTCCACCACTGTCCCTCTCTCTAATGTCTCAGCCTTGTCTGGGCCATCTCCCTGCTCCACCACTGTCCCTCTCTCTAATGTCTCAGCCTTGTCTGGGACATCTCCCTGCTCCACCACTGTCCCACTCTCTAATGTCTCAGCCTTGTCTGGGCCATCTCCCTGCTCCACCACTGTCCCTCTCTCTAATGTCTCAGCCTTGTCTGGGCCATCTCCCTGCTCCACCATTGTCCCACTCTCTAATGTCTCAGCCTTGTCTGGGCCATCTCCCTGCTCCACCATTGTCCCTCTCTCTAATGTCTCAGCCTTGTCTGGGCCATCTCCCTGCTCCACCATTGTCCCTCTCTCTAATGTCTCAGCCTTGTCTGGGCCATCTCCCTGCTCCACCATTGTCCCTCTCTCTAATGTCTCAGCCTTGTCTGGGCCATCTCCCTGCTCCACCATTGTCCCTCTCTCTAATGTCTCAGCCTTGTCTGGGCCATCTCCCTGCTCCACCATTGTCCCTCTCTCTAATGTCTCAGCCTTGTCTGGGCCATCTCCCTGCTCCACCATTGTCCCTCTCTCTAATGTCTCAGCCTTGTCTAGCTAAAAAGATGCGTTGGCAGGAGAAATGAATAATTAGCCTCTGCACCAGTGAGTTCAAGCTAATACTCTAAACCAGGTATGGCATCAAGGCCTCTCCCGGGAGTCTACAAATGTCACGATAGGAGATGAGTGTTTTTCAGACGGCTCTTGTCAGGAGCAAACAAGAGAAAGGTTTTAACTCTTGGAAGAGTCACTGCGTGACTGCAAGCTTCGTCCCTGAGGTTGCATTTGGTCGGCTACAGAATAGCAAATCTCCTCTCTCTTTCTCTGTGGTACAGTAATGGCTGCCACCAGAAGTCCCAGATATCCCTGAAGACATCACTTCACATTCTCTATCAGACAATTTCAAATTCAACCCATGTTAAAAAAAAGAAATGTCCCCACCACTACTTTCCTTCTATCAACAGCATGCCATAAATAATGTATCTATTTCACCAGCTATTATTGTGGGAATATACATGTGTCTCTTCAGAGAGGATTTGTTCTATGATATGGAGATGGTATAACTTATATCTCCTTGTCTCCTTACCCCAGCACTCCCTCAGATTCCAATAGAAGCTGTCACTGATGACCAGCTCTTCCTAAGAACCAAGACGCAACATATCTTAAAGGGGTGGGAGACTGAGGCCAACACAGCACCTCTTAAAGGGGTGGGAGACTGAGGCCAACACAACACCTCTTAAAGGGGTGGGAGACTGAGGCCAACACAACACCTCTTAAAGGGGTGGGAGACTGAGGCCAACACAACACCTCTTAAAGGGGTGGGAGACTGAGACCAACACAACACCTCTTAAAGGGGTGGGAGACTGAGGCCAACACAACACCTCTTAAAGGGGTGGGAGTCTAAGGCCAAGACAACACATCTTAAAGGGGTAGGAGACTGAGGCCAAGACAACACCTCATAAAGGGGTGGGAGAGTGAGGCCAACACAACACCTCATAAAGGGGTGGGAGACTGAGGCCAAGACACAACACCTCATAAAGGGGTGGGAGAGTGAGGCCAACACAACACCTCATAAAGGGGTGGGAGACTGAGGCCAAGACACAACACCTCATAAAGGGGTGGGAGACTGATGCCAACACAACACCTCTTAAAGGGGTGGGAGACTGATGCCAAGACAACACCTCTTAAAGGGGTGGGAACCTGAGGCCATGACACAACACCTCAAAGGGCTGGGAGACTGAGGCCAACACAACACCTCTTAAAGGGGTGGGAGAGAGAGACCCAACACAGCACCTCTTAAAGGGGTGGGAGACAGGCCATGACACAACACCTCAAAGGGCTGGGAGACTGAGGCCATGACACAACACCTCAAAGGGCTGGGAGACTGAGGCCAACACAACACCTCTTAAAGGGGTGGGAGACTGAGGCCAACACAACACCTCAAAGGGGTGGGAGAGAGAGACCAACACAACACCTCTTAAAGGGGTGGGAGACTGAGGCCAACACAACACCTCTTAAAGGGGTGGGAGAGTGAGGCCATGACACAACACCTCTTAAAGGGGTGGGAGAGTGAGGCCATGACACAACACATCTTAAAGGGGTGGGAGAGTGAGGCCATGACACAACACATCTTAAAGGGGTAGGAGAGTGAGGCCATTTGTGTATATTAGGGGGAAAGTTACAGTAAGCCAGTTTTTCCCAGTGCTTCCTGGGAACTCCCAAGGGCTAAACCTGGCCTCTCCACATGCAGTACAGTCTTCTCTTCTCCTCTTCTCCTTCTATTCTCTCCATTCTGTTCTCTCCATCCTTACCCATCTGACATTTTTCCAATTGAGGGAGTTCATTTTTAGATGCAGTTACATTTCTTCTTTTTAGTATTTAAATTAGTCTGGGATTTGACTGTTACACTTACTTATGGAAATTATTCCGGTCCATTTAGAAATACGAAATCTATCCTGGACACTTCATGGAAATCTCCATACTCTCCATTTGATCCCCTCTCCATGTCCTTTATTTATATATCTTATGTCCTTTAAGACGTTAAAATATGTGATAATGACACCATTATCTGATGTTACAGAGTAAGGCTATGGACCGAACGTTTATTGGCAACATTTATCAAAATAACTCATGTGAACAGGAAGTCATCCCTGTTATATCTGGATGTGACAATGTGATAGTCCTGTGGTGTCTGGATGATAGATGTGGTGTCTGGATGATAGTCCTGTGGTGTCTGGATGATAGTCCTGTGGTGTCTGGATGATAGATGTGGTGTCTGGATGATAGATGTGGTGTCTGGATGATAGATGTGGTGTCTGGATGATAGTCCTGTGGTGTCTGGATGATAGATGTGGTGTCTGGATGATAGTCCTGTGGTGTCTGGATGATAGATGTGGTGTCTGGATGATAGTCCTGTGGTGTCTGGATGATAGTCCTGTGGTGTCTGGATGATAGATGTGGTGTCTGGATGATAGATGTGGTGTCTGGATGATAGATGTGGTGTCTGGATGATAGTCCTGTGGTGTCTGGATGATAGATGTGGTGTCTGGATGATAGATGTGGTGTCTGGATGATAGTCCTGTGGTGTCTGGATGATAGATGTGGTGTCTGGATGATAGTCCTGTGGTGTCTGGATGATAGATGTGGTGTCTGGATGATAGTCCTGTGGTGTCTGGATGATAGATGTGGTGTCTGGATGATAGTCCTGTGGTGTCTGGATGATAGATGTGGGGTCTGGATGATAGTCCTGTGGTGTCATGAGATGATGGACATGTCTGACTGCTTCAACAAGCTCATCATGGTCAGTCGAATGCTCTCCAATGATGTCAAAGAGGCCCATACATATAATCTGTCAACACTGCTGCTCTGAAGTTTTGTTGGGATTACCTTACCCTCTTTGTACCTTACCCTGTTTGTACCTTACCCTGTTTGTACCTTACCCTGTTTGTACCTTACCCTGTTTGTACCTTACCCTGTTTGTACCTTACCCTCTTTGTACATTACCCTGTTTGTACCTTACCCTGTTTGTACCTTACCCTGTTTGTACCTTACCCTCTTTGTACCTTACCCTCTTTGTACCGTACCCTGTTTGTACCTTACCCTGTTTGTACCTTACTCTCTTTGTACCTTACCCTCTTTGTACCTTACCCTCTTTGTACCTTACCCTCTCAACATGTTCATGACCAATTTCACAGTGTTCTTCCTTTGCTCCAGGTAACAGCATATAGGAACAAATTCAGTAATGGTGCTATGGCCATGAGAATGAACATCAAACAACAATCAGAAACAGGAACGCAGGTTCCATCAGAGAAGCTGTGCCAGTCAAGACCCCACTGCTCTTTACAGGAAGGCAGGCACCATCAGAGAAGCTGGGCCAGTCAAGACCCCACTGCTCTTTACAGGAAGGCAGGCACCATCAGAGAAGCTGGGCCAGTCAAGACCCCACTGCTCTTTACAGGAAGGCAGGCACCATCAGAGAATCTGGGCCAGTCAAGACCCCACTGCTCTTTACAGGAAGGCAGGCACCATCAGAGAAGCTGGGCCAGTCAAGACCCAACTGCTCTTTACAGGAAGGCAGGCACCATCAGAGAAGTTGGGCCAGTCAAGACCCCATTACTCTTTACAGGAAGGCAGGCACCATCAGAGAAGCTGGGCCAGTCAAGACCCCAGTGCTCTTTACCTCAAATCCTCTATCCTCCATAACAACATTCAGATGTCCCAGGCAGAGGCCTGGAGCGAGGCCATTTCTGACAGCCTGATCCTGAGACAGCTTTTCCACATCGTGTTCCAGGGCATGTTCTTGTTACCTCTGCCGCTCCTCGCTGCCGCCGCTCTCAGGTAGGAAGAGTTCCGAGGTCGATATATGGCCTGTCATCAGCACGTACAATTATTCTCCTCTCCGGTCTTCTCACAATGAGCCGTGATGGACTGAAAGGTCAGCCTGAGAATTCAGAGAGTATTCAGGGAGGAGGCGGAGTCCCAAATGGCACCCTATTCCCCATATTGTCACTATAGTCCATAGGTCTCTGGTCAAAAGTAGTGCACTATGTAGTGAATAAGGTGCAAAATGGAAGAATGAAATAGTGAGCCTTTGCCATTTGAACTTTGAGTCATTCAGGGGTTATGGCAGAGGGTCACCCATGACATTCATTGTTTTTATGTTTGTTCTGCTTTTAAACCGTTTCTGTCTTTGCTCTGTCCTAGAGAATAATTTTTGCTGAGGTATTGTAATGGAAGAATCCAAGGTGGGATGGATTCAGTATCATACCATCCTAATGAATAAGGTTATTCACAATGGATAACCCACTTGTCCAAGTCCAATCAAACAAAATGGCTGCAAAACTGAATTGCATCACTTGTTAAAATGGGAGAACTGGGAGATATTTTTGGCCACTAAGGTATTTAGTATTGTCCTGCTTTTTTTTTTGTTGCCACAGTAGGAAAGGCTGCTGATTCTCCCCATTCCCCAAACAGTCATGACGTGTTCTGTTCCATTAGCAGTTTGATGGTTAATAGACCTGCATCCATTATCGTTAGCAGCACCTCCTCAGCCTCGCAGGTACACGTTATGGCCTGGTTCAGGGCTGGGCTGCAGCCACACACACACACACACACACACACACACACACTGCTGGCTGCATCTCACAGAGAGTGGCGGACGGTGCCGTTCATTATTAGGGAGGATAGATTTGATGTTTTATGAGTATGGCCTTATTTCTATTACAGCATATTGGATGACTGTCATTCATATTCCATTCACCCAGCTCAATGTAACATCGATAGGTTTAGGCTACTATATGATACTCATGTTTTCCCTGTTCACATCATGAGGTTGCTACAACCTAGCCTATGAATGACAGTTTACAGGTTGAAAGACAAATTTGAGTAATCAAGGTAATCAAGGTGACACATTCAGTACCACCTTGCAGACTCTTAGCTGCATCTAGGTGATCTACGGTGTAATCATAATTCCAAACAGTTGCAAAACAAGAATCGTTTTGCAACAGAATCAGTGGAATGAATACACCCTTTATTTTACTAGGCAAGTCAGTTAAGAACAAATTCTTATTTTCAATGACAGCCTAGGAACAGTGGGTTAACTGCTTTGTTCAGGGGCAGAACAACAGATTTGTACCTTGTCAGCTCAGGGATTTGAACTTGCAACCTTTTGGTTACTAGTCCAACACTCTAACCACTAGGCTACCCTGCCGCCCCTTGATCACCCACACATACAGTTCACTTTCATAGCAGCCACATACAAACAGAATCATTACTTTGCTCGTTGTATAATTCCTTCTCACATCTACACGCTCTCCTCTTCTCACCTTTTCTCTTCCCTTGTGGACTTCAGTGCACAACACATCAGTTGTCTGTAACCAGGCGCTAAAAACAACAACTTTCCAAGTCAAACCTTCATACCTTAACTGCTAACTGGCATACATCATCATCACCATATTAACATTACAGTCAAACAAATTAGAACTAACGTGTTAGTGTAGCTACAATCCGATCCATGTGTACGATCACGCAGCGTACAGCGTACGGCTAGCAGTTTAGTAGTTACACCGGCGGGACCCGGTAGCAATAAATTCATAAAACCGAAAGCTTACTTTGACAGTGTTGGATAGCGTTAGCCAGCTAGCTAACATAAATAGCATTCCTCTCTGTTTAAGTCAGGTTATTGAGTAGGATAAATTAGCTGCAATTAGTTCAGTCTTTTTTAAATAAATGAATTGTCTTTCTCTGTGAGTCAACTACTCACTACATTTTATACACTGCAGTGATAGCTAGCTGTAGCTTATGCTTTCAGTACTAAATTATTTATCTGGTCCTTTGATTGGATGGACAAGATGTTCGTTCATACTGCTACAGCTCTGATAGGTTGGAGGATGTCCTCCTCCTATTGAAGTCAACATACCCAGAGGAGGATGGAAGCTAGCTGTCCTCCGGCTACACCATGGTGCTACCCTACAGAGTGCTGTTGAGGCTACTGTAGACCATCATCGCAAAACAATGTGTTTTAATCAGGTATTTGGTAACGTGATTATATTTAGTTTAGTTTTATCTAAAAAGGAGAACTTTTTCAATGTTATACTATTTTTATTTTTCATGAAATTCACTGAGTAGGATGGTCCTCCACTTCCGCCTCCGAGGAGCCTCCACTGCTCACAGGGCCGAGGGGATGGGAGAGGGCCACACACACACACACACACACACACACACACACACACACACACACACACACACGCTCCCCTGCAGCCTCGGGCCAGGTTGAAGAGGAACACCTGATCCAGGGGTCTTGAGACGGACCAGCGCCATCCTTCACATCTCATGTAACACTTGTTCTGTCAGAATGAAGGAGGCTGGATGCTGAGGTCCACCGTCCCAGCAGGTCCCAGCCAGCTAGACACCTCCTGACTTGGGATCAAACCCCCCCTTCCCCTTCCTCCCCCATCTCCCCATCTCCCTTTTACCCCCCCATCTCCCCTCCCTCCCCCTGTTACTCCCCTCCACCCCATCTCCCCTCCCTCCCCTTTTTACCCCGCCCCCCCAAACCATCTTACCTCACATCACCTCCGACCCCTCCCTCCCTCCCTCCCTCCCTCCCTCCCTCCCTCCCTCCCTCCCTCCCTCCCTCCCTCCCTCCCTCCCTCCCTCCCTAGCCATTCCATCCCAAGCCCACCAGCCCCTCCCCACTCCCCCCCCTCTAGCCATTCCATCCCAAGCCCACCCAGCCCTCCCCACTCCCCCATGTATGGCCCACAGTGAAGGGGGACCAACAAAGGCTCCAGTTGAGCGTAGCAGGGAGGGCCACGCCAGGACCCCTCAGAGGGCCTCTCCTGTCCACTGTCACTCTCACTATGGTATCCTTCAGTGCTCCCAGGGCCATGCTACCCTCTGCTAGCGTCACCTTACATTATTAATGAGATGTATTTGATTTACACTACTGAGCCCCTATTGTGACAGGCACTAAGATTTAGCTAATAAAACGTTGTGACAGGCCTGGATACCAAAACTAGACATAGGTCGCCACCCAAACTGAACATAGGAAATTAACTAGTCACATACCATGACTAGTAATGTGAATTTCAACTTTATATTTCGGTCTGGTTTTAACTCTGTCTCTCAGTCAAGAACGGAATTAGACAGTTCTGAGCACGGAGAGATAGCTCATCAAATACATTTTTGACATAATTGTATTGAACAATTGTTTTCAAACTTCATTCCCCACAGTGGAAATCAGTAATGGTTTATTAAGGTAGCGACCAGGAAGAGGACAAAGGTTCACCTTTAATGCTTTTCTTCTCCCTGAACACATCTTCATATTCTGAAGTTCAAACATAAAACTAAAAGAAACAGTGAACATAAGAAAACGTATGTTGGTGGCAGACGATAATGTCGAATCAAAAATAAACCTTTCTTGCAAAGGTCAGTTTGACATTAAAGATGGTAAAGTTGTAGCATACAGAGATGCTTTTGTACCATACATACTGATAGGGAAAAGGGATCCTGGTCACATGTTGAAATCTTTTATTTGAATTATGTTACATTTCCATTACTGAGCAAATATCATCGACTGTCTATTTATACAAAACAATTCAAGTAGTACCTCATTCTTTGTTGGGATTGCATGAATACACAGTAATAAATCCAATATTAGTATAAATCACTGCTGCAGGATAGGAGAAGACTTTGGGAATTTCAAATGAAACGAACCAATTATATCAAATGGAATAAAAGGCATTAAAGGATTTTCTGCATGACATTTATAGAATGTAATGGCTCAATATCACCAACAGAAAACCAACTTACAGCAGCTCAGACTAAATCCTTATAATCCAATACTGTTAACAAATACCATTGAAGTGTTTAAAAAAAAAAAAAAAAAAAAAAAAAGATAACGTCTGTTTAATTATATGTGTTTCTCTCTCTGCTTTTTTATTTTTTTTAATGGATTTCCACAATCCTTTTCTCACGGCAGTAACATCATTGTGAGGGTTTCCCTGTTTAGTTTGTCTGGCCTATAGAACAACCAGCCAGCTTCATCTCCAGATCTGAGCGCCTCTTTAGTGGCAAACTTCCTAATTAGGTTTCTATCGCCTGCAGTCATATTTTTCAAGAGTCTTTCTGTGTTCACTGGAAGACCAATTAGTGGTGGAAGCCTCATGAACATCCCATAATGATCCCACTCAGCCCTGGTGGAAAGCAAAATGCCACGACAACACAACACACACACACACACACACACACACACACACACACACACACACACACACACCACACACACACACACACACACACACACACACACACACACACACACACACACACACAAGGAGCTTATTTCCCCTCTTCTGTCTGCCGCAGCCAGCTGGCTGGGAAATATCATAAAAACAAAATAATTAAGGAAAAACAAAGAAGCAAAGCATAGTCTTTATAAAAGAAAGACAAGCTGTCCATCTAGAATATCTGTTTTCAGCAAGCTGTCCATCTAGAATATCTGTTTTCAGCAAGCTGTCCATCTAGAATATCTGTTTTCAGCAAGCTGTCTATCTAGAATATCTGTTTTCAGCAAGCTGTCCATCTAGAATATCTGTTTTCAGCAAGCTGTCCATCTAGAATATCTGCTAGAAAATCTGAAAATCTAGAATATATGTTTACAGCAAGCTGTCCATCTAGAAAATCTGTTTACAGCAAGCTGTCCATCTAGAATATATGTTTACAGCAAGCTGTCCATCTAGAATATATGTTTACAGCAAGCTGTCCATCTAGAATATCTGTTTACAGCAAGCTGTCCATCTAGAATATCTGTTTACAGCAAGCTGTCCATCTAGAAAATCTGTTTACAACAAGCTGTCCATCTAGAAAATATGTTCACAGCAAGCTGTCCATCTAGAATATCTGTTTACAGCAAGCTGTCCATCTAGAATATCTGTTTACAGCAAGCTGTCCATCTAGAAAATCTGTTTACAGCAAGCTGTCCATATAGAATATCTGTTTACAACAAGCTGTCCATCTAGAACATCTGTTTACAACAAGCTGTCCATCTACAATATCTGTTTACAGCAAGCTGTCCATCTAGAACATCTGTTTACAACCAGCTGTCCATCTAGAACATCTGTTTACAACAAGCTGTCCATCTAGAATATCTGCTAGAAAATCTGAAAATCTAGAAAATCTGTTTACAACAAGCTGTCCATCTAGAACATCAGAGTTTACAATAAGACGTCCTGTCGAGAGGCGTGAGATTGGATGTGAAGAGGGGGATGTTGGAGATTAGTTGAGCCTTTCTGTTTTTTGACACACATTGTGTATTGTGCTGTTAGAGATTGAACATGAATAATCTGGAATTGTGAGGATTACTCACTGATGGTTGTGTTTTATATTATTTTGGCTTGTTCACCGGCTGGTGGTGTTGCACAGCCAAGTCTTCCTGCCTGCCAACAATGTGTTATGGTAGAGTTCTTTGAAACAGAAAGCTCTGGCCTCATTTCCTTATCGTTTCCTTAAGCCATGTCTGTCTGTTTTGTGGTTCAGTACTATTTAAGGGCCAGGCCTTTCCTTTGATTTGTTATGGTCCTGGCCAATCCTCTATTTTGTCGCTTTAAAACGCATCAATAGAGTCATTATAATAATTGTCTGGTTAAAATGATGTTAAGATTTAAAACACAGTCTAACCTATAATCTGGTTTATCATTGAGTTTACATGTAAGGCATGAGAGCTAACATACTCATTTGTAATGTCTTTATTCTTTTGGAACTTCTGTGAGTGTAATATTTACTGTTCATTTTTTATTGTTTATTTCACTTTTGTATATTATCTACCTCACTTGCTTTGGCAATGTTAACACATGTTTCCCATGTCAATAAAGCTCGTTGAATTGAATTGCATGGATAACTACACCAATGTAAACTAACAGACACAGACAATAACTAACTAGTGGTCCAGGAGACACTCTAACATAGTGCCATATCATAACAGCCTTCATGAAAATAAAGATGACTGCTATGGTGTGTGGTCATCCACACCCCCTCCCAAAATAGCTGCTGTGCCATTTCTTCCCCAGGATGTGAAATAAGACATATTTCATCAGCCTTCATTAGCTCAGTACCGTAGCACTCCGTAGTGATTGCATTACAATATCTAGTTATTTCCTAAGAACATTCACTAATTGCCTCGCTGTGCAAGCCTCTCATAGAGAGTGTATCTGGGGCTGTCAAACAGTGACTCGCTGAGCCAGAGTCTCATCCATCAGTCACTGATTGCAGTGTGTTGCAGGCCACTGCTTCACATCCCCTCTCTCTCTGTCCTCTGTGTGTGTCGGGGCCACGGTGACTCAGTCAGTCAGTCAGTCCCCCTTCAGTCCAACATTAAGGAGGTAGCCTGGGGTTCCCCGGTTTCTCACATCACCCCACACCCACACACACACACGCACACACACACCACAGGGCCTCTGCTGTTAGCCTGTTAGCCAGCTACGGACACAGAACAGAGGAACCGTCTCCACTTTATGATTGCCTCTGATATGAGACCTTGAACAGAGCTAGGGCCTCTAAGGCTCTGTCCCAAAGTGCTCCCTATTTCCTTTATAGTGCACAACTTTTGACCAGGGCCCACGGGGTGTCATTTGGGACGCAGTACATAACTTGTTGTGTAATGTGCAGGGAGAAGGTGTTGGGCTCTCCTTAGCACCACCAGATCCAAACCCCACAGCACCACATTCAGGAGCTTTCTCTGATGTCCAGGCTGATTCTGGACGGCGATATACAACTACAGCAGCAGCAGAGAAAGAGCTGGAAGCTTAGTGTCTCCTGTCGTCAAGGCAGGGTTAGACAGCGGCTACCTCAAGAGGGAGCGATGCTGTTAGGCTGAGGATCTTCAACCCCTGGTCTGTCAACAGCCACCACCTACGCACAGACAAACTGCTGCATGCTAAAGTCATCCGTCCCTCACAGACAAACTGCTGCATGTTAAAGTCATCCGTCCCTCACAGACAAACTACTGCATGTTAAAGTCATCCATCCCTCACAGACAAACTGCTGCATGCTAAAGTCATCCATCCCTCACAGACAAACTGCTGCATGCTAAAGTCATCCGTCCCTCACAGACAAACTGCTGCATGCTAAAGTCATCCGTCCCTCACAGACAAACTGCTGCATGCTAAAGTCATCCGTCCCTCACAGACAAACTGCTGCATGCTAAAGTCATCCGTCCCTCACAGTAGAAATAGAAAGATAAAAGAGCAGTAATTGGAGGCTCGTCCGGAACCAAAAACCAACATAGTCTCACCTGAAGTACAGGCTACAGTGGAGTCATCTCCAGAGTTGAACACACTTGGCTGCTTATTGATGAAGTTATCCTGACATTCCCCTTCAGCACCCAGCCCTGTTGTGAGGCTATGTCACAAATGAAACCCTATTCACTGTATAGTGCACTACTTTAGACCGGGGTCCATAGGGCCTATGGGGCTCTGGTCAGAAGTAGTGCACTATGTAGGGAATAGAGTGCGATTTGGGATCCATGGTCAGACTGTTCTAGAAACAAGTGGATTATAATAAGTATTGTGAACATGTTGGCCTGGGTGGGATTCCTTCCAGGGATCAACGTCTGCTTTTAATAAATCCTCTTCTCTGATTGTGAGTGAAACAAGTAAAACAACTGCGATTTGCCCTTTAACTTGAGAAGAGCACACTTTACCCATATGCCCAGGGCTCCCTCTCTGCTGCAATTTTCTAATATCAAACCTCATTTGAGGCTGCTTTAGGCATGGATAGACACCTTGTTCTTGTTACATGGCCACTTCCTTCTTTCTGGAGGAAAATGTGTATAATTCGTTCCAGGCTGGTCCGCGTGGCTGTGGGTGGCAGTGAAGAAGGTCAGTGTGTTTTTCCACACATCATGACGTGATCAGGCCAGTGAGGTTGAACAGATCTGACAGGTCTATATATATATACAGTAAGACCCTTTTCCAGCTCAACACCGTTCTTCCTGTTCACGGGTCACTATACGTTGACATTAACCCGTTTTTCCTCGTTCATTACAGCGTATTTGCAAAGTGGAACAACACGTTTTAAACTTTTGACATGAACAGAGTTTTTTTTCAAAGTTTTACACATGACTTCTGGTTCGATTTTTCACATGGGTGGGGGGGTGGATCAGGACTGAGGTGGGGGGGGGGGGGGTAGGGGGGGATGGGGACTAAAGGGGAAATGGGTAGGGGGGATGGGGACTGAGGGGAGAATGGGTAGGGGGGGATGGGGACTGAGGGGAGAATGGGTAGGGGCGATGGGGACTGATGGGAGAATAGGTGGAGGGGACGGGGACTGGGGGGAATGGTTAGGGGGGATGGGGACTGATGGGGGAATGGGTAGGGGGGATGGGGACTGATGGGAGAATGGGTGGAGGGGACGGGGACTGGGGGGAATGGGTAGGGGGGATGGGGACTGAGGGGAGAATGGGTAGGGGGGATGGGGACTGATGGGAGAATGGGTGGAGGGGATGGGGACTGGGGGGAATGGGTAGGGGGGAATGGGGACTGAGGGGAGAATGGGTAGGGGGGGATGGGGACTGATGGGAGAATAGGTGGAGGGGACGGGGACTGGGGGGAATGGGTAGGGGGGATGGGAACTGATGGGGGAATGGGTAGGGGGGATGGGGACTGATGGGAGAATGGGTGGAAGGGACGGGGACTGGGGGGAATGGGTAGGGGGGATGGGGACTGAGGGGAGAATGGGTAGGGGGGATGGGGACTGATGGGAGAATGGGTGGAGGGGACGGGGACTGGGGGGAAGGGTAGGGGGGATGGGGACTGAGGGGAGAATGGGTAGGGGGGGATGGGGACTGAGGGGAGAATGGGTAGGGGGGGATGGGGACTGGGGGGAATGGGTAGGGGGGGATGGGGACTGAGAGGAGAATGGGTAGGGGGGATGGGGACTGAGGGGAGAATGGGTAAGGGGGATGGGGACTGAGGGGGGGAATGGGTAGGGGGGATGGGGACTGAGGGGAGAATGGGTAGGGGGGATGGGGACTGATGGGGGAATGGGTAGGGGGGATGGGGACTGATGGGGGAATGGGTAGGGGGGGTTGGGGACTGATGGGAGAATGGGTGGAGGGGACAGGGACTGGGGGGAATGGGTAGGGGGGGATGGGGACTGATGGGGGAATAGGTAGGGGGGATGGGGACTGAGGGGAGAATGGGTAGGGGGGGATGGGGACTGAGGGGAGAATGGGTAGGGGGGGATGGGGACTGAGGGGAAAATGGGTAGGGGGGATGGGGACTGAGGGGAGGAATGGGTAGGGGGGAATGGGGACTGAGGGGGAATGGGTAGTGTGGGATGGGGACTGAGGAGGGGGAATGGGTAGGGGGGGATGGGGACTGAGGGGGGAATGGGTAAGGGGGGATGGGGACTATGGGGGGAATGGGTAGGGCGATGGGGACTGAGGGGAGAATGGGTAGGGGGGATGGGGAGTGAGGGGGGAATGAGGGGGGAATGGGTAAGGGGGATGGGGACTGAGGGGAGAATGGGTAGGGGGATGGGGACTGAGGGGGGGAATGGGTAGGGGGGGATGGGGACTGAGGGGGGACTGAGGGGGGAATGGAGACTGAGGCGGGGAATGGGTAGGGGGGATGGGGACTGAGGGGAGAATGGGTAGGGGGATGGGGACTGAGGGGGGACTGAGGGGGGAATGGGTAGGGGGATGGGGACTGAGGGGGGACTGAGGGGGGAATGGGTAGGGGGGATGGGGACTGAGGGGGGACTGAGGGGGGAATGGGTAGGGGGGATGAGGACTGATGGGGGAATGGGTAGGGGGGATGGGGACTGAGGGGAGAATGGGTAGGGGGGGATGGGGACTGAGGGGAGAATGGGTAGGGGGGGATGGGGACTGAGGGGAGAATGGGTAGGGGGGATGGGGACTGAGGGGAGAATGGGTAGGGGGGGATGGGGACTGAGGGGGGAATGGGTAGGGGGGATGGGGACTGATGGGGGAATGGGTGGGGGGGGGATGGGGACTGATGGGGGAATGAGTAGGGGGGATGGGTACTGGAGGTGTATTTATTGTTGATAGATACTGTAGATACTGTCATACATACTGTAGTAGATACTATAGATACTGTCGTACATACTGTAGTAGATACTATAGATACTGTTGTACATACTGTAGTAGATACAATAGATACTGTAGATACTGTTGAACATACTGTAGTAGATACAATAGATACTGTAGATACTGTAGATACTGTCGAACATACTGTGGTAGATGCTATAGATACTGTCGTACATACTGTAGTACATACTATAGATACTGTTGTACATACTGTAGTAGATACTATAGATACTGTTGTACATACTGTAGTAGATATTATAGATACAGTTGTACATACTGTAGTAGATACTATAGATACTGTTGTACATACTGTAGTAGATACTATAGATACTGTTGTACATACTGTAGTAGATACTATAGATACTGTCGAAGATACTGTAGTAGATACTGTAGATACTATAGATACTGTTGTACATACTGTAGTAGATACAATAGATACTGTAGATACTGTAGATACTGTCGAACATACTGTGGTAGATGCTATAGATACTGTCGTACATACTGTAGTACATACTATAGATACTGTTGTACATACTGTAGTAGATATTATAGATACAGTTGTACATACTGTAGTAGATACTATAGATACTGTTGTACATACTGTAGTAGATACTATAGATACTGTTGTACATACTGTAGTAGATACTATAGATACTGTCGAAGATACTGTAGTAGATACTGTAGATACTATAGATACTGTTGTACATACTGTAGTAGATACTATAGATACCGTTGTACAGACTGTAGTAGATACTATAGATACTGTTGTACATACTGTAGTAGATACTATAGATACTGTTGTACATACTGTAGTAGATACTGTAGATAACTAAACATAGAAATACAAAAGACTAGATATAACATAGAAAATATACTAACATAGAACAATGACTAACAAACCCCGGACTAATAAATCAAATACCCCTCTACCTAAACACATACACAAAACACACCCTGAACCACATAAAACAAACACCCCCTACCACATCCTGACCAAACTACAATAATAAATAACCCCTATACTGGTCAGGACGTGACAGTACTGTAACTACTGTAGTAGATACTGTAGAATATACTGTGGTAGATATTGCAGTAGATATTGTAGATCATGTAATAGATACTGTATAATATAATATACTAGATACTGTAGCAGATACTGTAGATACTGTAGTAGATACTGTAGTATATAATATCATAGATAATGTAGCAGAATCTGTACATACTGTAATAGATTATTTAGATACTTTAGTAGATACTGTAGAATATACTGTAGAAAATAATGCAGATACTGTAGTAAATGCTGTAGAAGGTACTGTAGCTACTGTAGTAGATACTTTAGAATATACTGTATTAGATACTGTAGAACATACTGTAGTAGATACTTTAGAATATACTGTATTAGATACAGTAGAATATACTGTAGTAGATACTGCAGCAGATACTGTAGATCAGGTAATAGATACTGTATAATATAATATAGTAGATACTGTAGATACTGTAGCAGATACTGTAGATACTGTAATAGATACTGTAGTAGATAATGTCTTAGAGAATACTATCTAGAGTATCTGATACAGTATCTACAATAGTATCATCTACAGTATCTACTACAGTATCTACAATAGTATCTACAATAGTATCGTCTACAGTATCTACTACAATATCTACATTATCTAATACAGTATCTACAGAATCTATTACAGTATCTAAAGTATCTGCAGTATCTACTACGCTATCCACTGTACTATATTTTAGTGGATACTGTATTAAATACTAAGGAATATAATGGAGAAAACGCTGTATTAGATACAGTAGATACTGTAGTAGATACTTTAATAGATACTCTAGATACTGTTGTATATACTGTATAATATACTGTAGAAGATACTGTAATATAATGTAGTATATACTGTAGAAGATAGTGTAGTAAGTACTGTAGAAAATAATGTAGAATAAACTGCAGTAGATAATGTAGTAGATTCTGTAGAATATATTGTGGTAGATACTGCAGTAGATAATGTAGATACTGTTATAGATACTGTAGTAGATACAGTAGTAAATTGTGTAGATATTGTAGAAGATACTGTAGAATGTAATGTAATCAAATCCAATTTTATTGGTCACATACACATAGTTAGCAGATGTTAATGGGAGTGTAGCGAAATGCTTGTGCTTCTAGTTCTGACCGTGCAGTAATATTTAACAATTTTACAACAACTACCTTATACACACAAGTGTAAAGGAATGAATAACAATATGCACATAAAAATATGAATGATATACAGTATGAATGAGCGATGGCTGAACGGCATAGGCAAGATGCAGTAGATGGTATAGAGTACAGTATATACACATGAGATGAGTAATGTAGGTTATGTAAACATGATATAAAGTGGCATTGTTTAAAACCTCTATGGGATAGGCGTCCCGCTAGTGTGGCAACTTCCGGTGAAACTGGGGGGCACGCAATTCAAATAAATAATCATAAAAATTATGGATATTAAACATTTAGGAACATACAAGTGTCTTGTATCAGTTAAAATATTCAATTCTTGTTAATCTAACTACACTGTCCGATTTACAGTAGCTATTACAGCGAAAGCATGCCATGCGTTTGTTTGAGGACGTCACCCCACATCAAAATATTTTTCCACCAGCACAGGTTTCATAAATTCACAAATAGCGATTAAACATTCACTTACATTTTGAAAATCTTCCTCTGATTTGTCATCCAAAGGGTCCCAGCTATAACATGTAGTGTTGTTTTGTTAGATAAAATCCTTCTTTATATCCCAAAAAGTCAGTTTAGTTGGAGCCATCGATTTGAGTAATCCACTCGTTCAACATGCAGAGAAAGGATTCCAAAAAGCTACCGCTAAACTTTGTTAAATCAATTCAAAATAAGTTTCTATTTAATCCTCAGATACCCTGAAATGTAACTAAACTATAATATTTCATACGGAAAGAAGTATGTTCAATAGGAAAACGATATTAGCAGGTACGCGTCCTCTTCGACGCGAGTGCATAGACTGATTTCCAAGTCTGTGTTCCAGTGGTGAAACTTATTATTGTTCCTCGTTTGGGAAGAAACAAGCCTGAAACCTTGAACAAAGACTACTGACATCCAGTGGAAGCCATAGGAATTGCATACTGGGAGCTAGATTTAATAATTTCCCTATACGTTCTAATGGAAGAGCAAAAATTACGGTTGGTTATTCTTTGGATTTTCTCCTACCAAATCTATTGTGTTATAGTCTCCTACACTATTCTAACATTTCTACAAGCTTCAGAGTGTTTTCTTTCCAATGGTACCAATTATATGCATATCCTGGCTTCATATAAGTCTTCCCCAAACTGTAAGCCTATCCTTAACCACTGGGACTGAATAAATCATTTTTATTTAATTTATTTAAAAAATACACCTTTTTCTCCCCATTTTTGTGGTATCCAATTGGTAGTTACAGTCTTGGGACTGAATAATTCTTAAGAGTCTATTGGTGGACCCGTGCGTCAATCTAAGTAGCATAATAAAACAATGAATCAGTTAAACTAGAGATATCTGTTTTTGCGTGGTCTGCGTCTCAATCCACCGCGTCCGCCTACGTCAGCCTTCCGCGTCTGTGGAGAACGGTTACCAAGCAATAGCAATGGTTGTCAGACCATGAGACATCATGAAAATCAGTCTTCTCACTGTTAACCTTTGAGTTGCTTCTGTTTTAACTCAGTAACCACACAGAATTAACCATGTAACCATATACGTAATGAATGCGTCAAAAATAGACGTTCATCCATAATAGGCTGAATTTCTAAAGGAAACTATGAGATCATGTTGTAATGTGTGTGTGTGTGTAGCTAGGGGAAGCACTGACTTGTTGCTGCTAGGACCCCAGAACATTCTATTAAGTCTCTTCTGTTAGAACCCCAGAACATTCTACCAAGTCTCTTCTGCTAGAACCCCAGAACATTCTATCAAGTCTCTTCTGTTAGAACCCCAGAACATTCTATCAAGTCTCTGCTGTTAGAACCCCAGAACATTCTATCAAGTCTCTTCTGCTAGAACCCCAGAACATTCTACCAAGTCTCTTCTGCTAGAACCCCAGAACATTCTACCAAGTCTCTTCTGCTAGGACCCCAGAACATTCTATCAAGTCTCTTCTGCTAGAACCCCAGAACATTCTACCAAGTCTCTTCTGCTAGAACCCCAGAACAAGTCTCTTCTGTTAGAACCCCAGAACATTCTACCAAGTCTCTTCTGCTAGGTCCCCATAACATTCTACCAAGTCTCTTCTGCTAGGACCCCAGGACATTCTATCAAGTCTCTTCTGCTAGAACCCCAGAACATTCTATCAAGTCTCTTCTGCTAGGACCCCAGAACATTCTATCAAGTCTCTTCTGCTAGGACCCCAGAACATTCTATCAAGTCTCTTCTGTTAGAACCCCAGAACATTCTATCAAGTCTCTTCTGTTAGGACCCCAGAACATTCTACCAAGTCTCTTCTGCTAGAACCCCAGAACATTCTATCAAGTCTCTTCTGCTAGGACCCCAGAACATTCTACCAAGTCTCTTCTGCTAGAACCCCAGAACATTCTACCAAGTCTCTTCTGCTAGAACCCCAGAACATTCTATCAAGTCTCTTCTGCTAGAACCCCAGAACATTCTACCAAGTCTCTTCTGCTAGAACCCCAGAACAAGTCTCTTCTGTTAGAACCCCAGAACATTCTACCAAGTCTCTTCTGCTAGGACCCCAGGACATTCTATCAAGTCTCTTCTGCTAGAACCCCAGAACATTCTATCAAGTCTCTTCTGCTAGGACCCCAGAACATTCTACCAAGTCTCTTCTGCTAGAACCCCAGAACATTCTATCAAGTCTCTTCTGCTAGGACCCCAGAACATTCTACCAAGTCTCTTCTGCTAGAACCCCAGAACATTCTACCAAGTCTCTTCTGCTAGAACCCCAGAACATTCTACCAAGTCTCTTCTGCTAGGACCCCAGAACATTCTACCAAGTCTCTTCTGCTAGAACCCCAGAACATTCTACCAAGTCTCTTCTGCTAGAACCCCAGAACATTCTACCAAGTCTCTTCTGCTAGAACCCCAGAACATTCTACCAAGTCTCTTCTGCTAGAACCCCAGAACATTATACCAAGTCTCTTCTGCTAGGACCCCAGAACATTCTACCAAGTCTCTTCTGCTAGAACCCCAGAACATTCTACCAAGTCTCTTCTGCTAGAACCCCAGAACATTCTATCAAGTCTCTTCTGCTAGAACCCCAGAACATTCTACCAAGTCTCTTTGTCAGGTACAGAGGAAGATGAAGGAGTGTTGGGGAGAACTTGTCTCTGATGTTACTATAACAACAAGGAAGGACGATTCTTAGAGAGACAGTGTCAATGTTCACTTTTTGATATGTCTTGTGGAGATGTTTTTTCTATTTTCAGATATTTTTCAGAAAGGGCAAAGTTTCACCCTGGGTAAATACGAGAGAGAAACTCAATTTGGATCACCTCATGGGTGGCTAATTCTCCTATTTATATGGAAAGCTTTTATTCACTGTCTTTTGTTTGGATGTCCACATATTAAACACTATATTATGAGCTCATGACCCCTTCCCAGTGTGTTTCTTGTTTCCAGACAGTGAAACAGAGAAACATTTGATCAAGGGGGATTCTTCCACAGGTAGTCGGTATTCTGGCAGATTTCCGGATGTTATGTTATTTTTACGTGATAAAAACACAAAACTGTTGCAAGATATGTTATCAGAAAACGTTTTCCTTGCCTCCAAAGCATGCCTTCACACACACAAACACACAGACACACACAGACACACACACTTCTCACGACGACCCCCCCCCACCCCCATCCACACACACCAAGGGTGTGAACCTAACATCTAGAGGGTCATGTGTTCTGCTGTGTGACCAGAAGTCTCTCCTGTGAGCCCCTCCCCCAGTAGAATTAATTGTGCAGTGAGGTTGAGGCAGCGGAGCAGAGAGCAGCACCGGGCCGTCGAGACACCCCAGATGACCATATGGAGACACACACACACACACACACACACACACACACACACACACACACACACACACACACACACACACACACACACACACACACACACCACACACACACACACACACACACACACACACACACACACACACACACACACACCCCCACAGACGCCATGTGGACCAAGAGCTGCAGACACAGAGTCATGCAAGGACCTGGGTTTTACACAGCAGACCTACGGGGACCATGTGGACAGGAGGCAACTGAGAACGGAGGACCCTCCTTGAGTCTATGGAGAGGTAGATTCAGACAGCTGGGATCAGCAAGGAGAGAGAGAGAGAGAGACAGAGAGAGAGACAGAGACAGAAACAGAGAGAGAGAGAGAGAGAGAGAGAGAGCGAGAGAGAGGGGCAGAGAGACAGAGAGACGAGAGAGAGAGAGAACGGAGAGAGAGACAGAGAGAGACTGAGACATAGAGAGAGAGACAGAGAGAGACAGTGAGACAGAGAGACAGAGAGACAGAGAGACAGAGAAACAGAAAAGACAGAGAGACAGAGAGACAGAGACAGGGAGAGAGAGAGACTGAGACAGAAAGACAGACAGAGAGACAGAGAGGCAGAGAGAGAGAGAGAGAGAGACAGAGAGAGAGAGAGAGAGAGAGAGAGAGGGGGGGCAGAGAGAGAGACTGAGACAGAAAGACAGAGACAGAGAGACAGAGAGGCAGAGAGAGAGACTGAGACAGAAAGACAGAGACAGAGAGGCAGAGAGAGAGAGACAGGGAGAGAGAGACAGACAGGGAGAGAGAGAGACAGAGACAAGGAGAGAGAGAGACAGACAGGGAGAGAGAGACAAAGACAGAGACAAAGACAGAGACAGAGAGAGAAAGGCTGTAGCGTATCGTGATGATGGAGGTTGGCTCAATGAATGGATTAATAAATAATGTTAAAGGAATATTTGTGTGAAATTTTTGAGAGTGATATTGCATATTGCTGTTTACATAACAGCATGAACAGATTGTACGTCACTGTAATAGTGTCAAATGAGCATTACCTACAGGACATTACCTACAGGGCATTACCTACAGGACATTACCTACAGGATAGTTTATGAGTTACTGTTAAATTCATTTGCATTCTAAAGTTTTTCTTACACTTGTTAAATGTTTGGAAGCTGTCACCGAAATATGTCCATTGGCTCTGACCTCTGCTGCTAAAAAAATACATTTAAATAATATTTCAGTGAGTGTGGGTTTTTCAGTTTTTACACTAAACGTTTCGACAGCCCAACATTTATTTGAGTGATTTCCAAACTGACCCGACTAAAGTCTCCCAATGACCTCATACCAATAACGAGTGTAAGAGGCTAATTTAGCTTCTGACCTTCTGACTAAAATGTCTTCTACTCGTTATCGCTTCATGTGAATTTCAGCTTGATCGTCTCAGGCGTCGTTAACGGTGAAATATCTTTCTGTAATTTCTCCTTTATCCCACCGATGGGTCTTCATAACCCACGGTACTATGTGGATGAACTCTCCAGTAAAACGGTTAGAAAATATAACTTTCACCTTTTTGTTTATTTGATTTCTTTAATCCCGACTGTGAGAATTGCGCGATAAAGTTTAGACAGATGCCTTCCTTCTCAGAAAGCTGTTATTGTCAAGGGTCTGCTCTCTTCGCCAACACCTGTTCCATGGCAATTTGCTTGTTTACAGTCTTAATATAAAGGTGATCATTTATTCCAGCTTTATCCTTCTTTGTTCTTAGCCAATGGGCCTACTGCTCGGTGGAAGCAGGGGCATATCGGTGGGTTGGTAAGGTGAGTAGTCATTGGAAGCAGAGGCACATTGGTGGGTTGGTAGACTGAGTGCTCAGTGGAAGCAGGAGAATATCGGTGGGTTGGTAGGGTGAGTGCTCGGTGGAAGCAGGGGCACATCGGTGGGTTGGTAGGGTGAGTGCTCGGTGGAAGCAGGGGCACATTGGTGGGTTGGTAGGGTGAGTGCTCGGTGGAAGCAGGGGAACATTGGTGGGTTGGTAGGGTGAGTGCTCGGTGGAAGCAGGGACATATCGGTGGGTTGGTAGGATGAGTGCTCGGTGGAAGCAGGGACATATCGTTGGGTTGGTAGGGTGAGTGCTCAGTGGAAGCAGGGGCACATTGGTGGGTTGGTAGGGTGAGTGCTCAGTGGAAGCAGGGGCACATTGGTGGGTTGGTACCGCTGGACACCAGTTCACCAGCCGATGATTTGATCTTGACAGCTTCCACATCACACAGCAAGACTCTGCCAATCTCTCTGCCTTTCACTTATGTTTTAAAGATATTCACTTTTGCTGATTAAAGTATCTATTTCAAGTGCAATTTGCACTCAGGCCTGAACGACGGGCTCTATGTATCACGTTTAAGTTATGACCCAGATGCAGACAGCGCCGAAGAAACAAACGTTTATTTCTAAAACAGGGGCAGGCAAACGACAGGTCAAAGGCAGGCAGGGGTCAGTAATCCAGTATGGTGGGGAAAGGTACAAAACGGCAGGCAGTCTCAGGGTCAGGGCAGGCAGAATGGTCAAAACTTGGAAGGACTAGAAAACAGGAACAAGAAACAGGCAGGAGCAGGGGAACAAACGCTGGTAGGTTTCACAAACAAAACGAACTGACAACAGACAAACAGAGAACACAGGTATAAATACACAGGGGATAAATCGGGGAAGATGGGCGACACCTGGAAGGGGGTGGAGACAATCACAAAGAAAAGTGAAACAGATCGGAGTGTGACAATATGCTCTCCACTGTGTCTCTCCCCGCTTCCTTCGATGTATTTTCTACTACCACTGACTTTGCTGATAACGACACTGAACAAAAATAGAAAAGCATCATGCAACAATTTCAAAGATTTTACTGAGTTAAAGTTCATAAAAGGAAAAAAGTCAACTTAAATAAATTAATGTATCTATAGATTTCACATGATTGAGCAGGGGCACATCCATAGGTTGGTCTGGGAGGGCATAGGCCCACCCACTTGGGAGCCAGGCCCTGCCAATCAGAATTTGTTTTCCCCCACAAAAGAGCTTTATTAAAGACAGAAATACTCCTCCCGTTCTCCCCTCTCAGACGATACCGCAGGTGAAGAAGCTGGATGTGGAGGTCCTTGGCTGGCGTGGTTACACGTCTGTGGTTGTGAGGCCGATTGGAACTACTGCCAAATTCTCTAAAACAACTTTGGAGGCGGCTTATGGTATAGAAATTAACATCAAATTCTCTGGCAACAGCTCCGGTGGTCATTCCTGCAGTCAGAATGCCAATTGCATGTTCCCTCATAACTTGAGACATCTGTGGCATTGTGTTGTGTTACAAAACTACACAATTTAGATGTTTTTATTGTCCCCAGCACAAGGCACACCTGTGTAATGATCCTGCTGTTTAATCAGCTTTTTGATATGCCACACATGTCAGGTGGATGGATGATCTTGGCAAAGGAGAAATTGTCATTATAACAGGGATATAAACCAATTTGTGCGCAACATTTGTGAAAAATAAATATTTTGTGCATACGGACATTTCAGGGGTCTTTTATTTTTAGCTCATGAAACATGGGACCAACACTTTACATGTTGCGTTTATATTTCTGCTCATTGTACTTCATTGAGGAAAATGTATTTACTATAAGTGATATGTGATTGTCTCACCTAGCTATCTTAAAATGAATGCACTAACTGTAAGTCGATCTAGATAAGAGTTTCTGCTATCTAAAATGTAAAATGTATCAGCCAACAGGATGCCAAGTGCTTTAAAGCTGCATCAGGGAGACAGTGGTGTGTTTGTATGCGTGTGTGTGTGTGTGTGTGTGTGTGTGTGTGTGTGTGTGTGTGTGTGTGTGTGTGTGTGTGTGTGTGTGGTGGGCTCTGCCAGTCACACAAAGCTGTTATCATTCATGGGTGACTTGTACAAAGTGCTGGTGTTAATGCCAAGCTAATGCCCAGCGTTGGCAGTGGCACAGCACAGACTCAGGAAGTGCACCATTTACCTCCCCTGCTGTAAACAAAACAAGCACTTGGAGAGGACTGCTAATGACTGCTAATGCTGACACAGACAGACAGTTTGAGGAGTCAACTTTGAGGAGTTGAGAGGTTATAGAGTCTGAATACATACTACATGAATAGAATCAGACAGACAGATTGAGGAGTGAGAGGTTATAGAGTGTGAATACATACTACATGAATAGAATCAGAAAGACAGATTGAGGAGTGAGAGGTTATAGAGTCTGAATGCATACTACATTAATAGAATCAGACAGATAGATTGAGGAGTGAGAGGTTATAGAGTCTGAATACATACTACATTAATAGAATCAGACAGACAGATTGAGGAGTGAGAGGTTATAGAGTCTGAATACATACTACATGAATAGAATCAGACAGACAGATTGAGGAGTGAGAGGTTATAGAGTCTGAATACATACTACATTAATAGAATCAGACAGACAGATTGAGGAGTGAGAGGTTATAGAGTCTAAATACATACTACATTAATAGAATCAGACAGACAGATTGAGGAGTGAGAGGTTATAGAGTCTGAATACATACTACATGAATAGAATCAGACAGACAGTTTGAGGAGTGAGAGGTTATAGACTGTGAATACATACTACATACTACATGAATAGAATCAGACAGACAGATTGAGGAGTGAGAGGTTATAGAGTCTGAATACATACTACATGAATAGAATCAGACAGACAGATTGAGGAGTGAGAGGTTATAGAGTCTGAATACATCTACATACTACATGAATAGAATCAGACAGACCGATTGAGGAGTGAGAGGTTATAGAGTCTGAATACATATTACATGAATAGAATCAGACAGACAGATTGAGAAGTGAGGTTATGGAGTCTGTGTCAATAGAATCATTCACACATAACATACCAAGGGAGTCATATTTATTAGTGGAAAACCTTATTTTTAAGGGTGCAGGTGTGTAACATGACCATGCTGCCTTGTTGATCTCATGGGAAGTGTGTGTGCAAGGTGTGTGTGTCTATGTGCAAGGTGAGTGTGTGTGTGTGTGTGTGTGTGTGTGTGTGTGTGTGTGTGTGTGTGTGTGTGTGTGTGTGTGTGTGTGTGTGTGTGTGTGTGTGTGTGTGTGTGTGTGTGTGTGTGTGTGTATGTACAGTATATGTGCATCAGGTGGTGTTGCAGCGCCTCATTGGACAGAGGCAGCATGCACTCGGACCTGAGCAGCAGGAGGACAGCGACTAATGATCCAAATTGGCATCTGCCACCTAAGTTATAAGCAGATCTTTATCTCTCTCTGTTTCTCTCCATACACGTGACATGTCCAAAATATTCTTCCGTCCTCGAACACTTTGTTTTCTCGCACATTTCATGGATTATAATTGATATAATAGGAAATACAAATACACCTATTTTAGTAGTTTAAAAATGACATAAGGATATCCAGGTGATACATAGATATAAAGGGCTGGATGAAGGATGTCCAGGTGATACATAGATATAAAGGGCTGGAGGAAGGATATCCAGGTGATACCTCGATATAAAGGGCTGGATGAAGGACATCCAGGTGATACATAGATATAAAGGGCTGGAGAAAGGATATCCAGGTGATACCTAGATATAAAGGGCTGGATGAAGGACATCCAGGTGATACATAGATATAAAGGGCTGGAGGAAGGGTATCCAGGTAATACATAGATATAAAGGGCTGAATGAAGGATATCCAAGTGATACATAGATATAAAGGGCTGAATGAAGAATATCCAAGTGATACATAGATATAAAGGGCTTGATGAAGGATATCCAGGTGATAACTAGATATAAAGGGCTTGATGAAGGATATCCAGGTGATAACTAGATATAAAGGGCTGGATGAAGGATCCAGGTGATTTTTATTTATTTATTTCACATTTATTTAACCAGGTAGGCTAGTTGAGAACAAGTTCTCATTTGCAATTGCGACCTGGCCAAGATAAAGCAAAGCAGTGCGACACATAGAACAACACAGTTACACATGGAATAAAACAAACATACAGTCAATAATCTATATACAGCATGTGCAAATGAGGTGAGATAAGTGAGGTAAAGGCAATAAATAGGCCATGGTGGCGAAGTAATTACAATATAGCAATTAAACACTGGAATGGTAGAATGTGCAGAAGATGAATGTGCAAGTAGAGATAATGGGGTGCAGAGCAAGATAAATAAATAAATACAGTATGGGGATGAGGTAGATTGGATGGGCTATTTACAGATGAGCTATGTACAGGTACAATGATCTGTGAGCTGCTCTGACAGCTGGTGCTTAAAGCTAGTGTGATTTAGTGATTTTTGCAGTTCGTTCCAGTCATTGGCAGCAGAGAACTGGAAGGAGAGGCGGCCAAAGGAGGAATTGGCTTTGGGGGTGACCAGAGAGATATACCTGCTGGAGCGCATGCTACGGGGTTGGTGCTGCTATGGTGGCCAGTGAGCTGAGATAAGGCGGGGCTTTACCTAGCAGAGACTTGTGATACCTAGATATAAAGGGCTGGATGAATGATATCCAGGTGATGATGATGAGGGATGATGAGGGAGGTGTAGTGATACAGCAACAGAACTAGTTCCCTGGGTTATAATGGCAAGGGAGTTATTCTTTACCCACCCCCAAAAAACAGAATAAATAATGTCTCTAGCCTGCCTGTGTCCTGCGGTCTAGGAGGGACATTAGAGGTCATTTGCAGTCAACTTGCAGGTCTACTTCATCTAAAATATTACGTAAGAGCTTCTCAGCAGGACCCATAACCTCCTTTTGTTATTTTCGGCAGCGGTCTCTGTTGGTGCCTCTACCTCGTACCCCAGTCCCCCTCAGGACCAGATACAGGATGTTGTACACTTGTTTTGCTTAAGGCTGGGACTGGCACGACTAGGAGCCCTGGGTGCCTGAGAGCTGGCATTGGCTAGTTGGCCCGCCTCGCCTGCCCAGCACACCCAGCCCGCCCAACCCACCTGGCACAGACGTGTGTCAGGATGTCAGATGATGGTTTTTGTATCTGCAGCTGTTGCATCAGGACAGTGCCAGGGGTGGCACGGTTCCTGAGGTGAGCTTTAATTTGCTCTCCCCCTCCCCGGGGAGCTGAGCTCCCCTGTTCTCCTCAGCTCACCTTGGTGCTGCCTCTGCAGATGGAGAGAGAGAGAGAGAGGGGAGAGAGAGAGAGAGAGAGAGAGAGAGAGAGAGAGAGAGAGAGAGAGAGAGAGAGAGAGAGAGAGAGAGAGAGAGAGGACAAAACCCCTTATGATGCCTCAGAGAGAGATGCACGCAAAGATCCATTCTACTGAGAGAAGGTGAGAACATTTAACATCCAGCTTACCTCACATGGCGGTGTTGTGTGTCTCACTATGGAGACACCCTACATTCACACATATACTTTACAATGCCTCCATAAAGCCATGAAGTTTGAATTGGAGTTTGTAATAAATGTCAGACAAACTGTAAAGTGCAGTGCGTGAAATATCAGTTATTTGAGAAGTCAGTGTGGTGCGTTATACCATAAAACATGGAAATCATTTTTCTCTGCTTCCTCTTATAGAAATAAATAAGCCATTGGCTGTGTGGCTCCGTTCCTGTTCTAACTCACAGCTGTCATCAAGAGTCTTATTGTGGGCCCTTCCAGTCAACATCAATAGCCCGTTGGCATTTACCCTCCGTAATCAAACACACAAAATGTACTTACCCAGAAGGGTTTAAGATACTGCTAAAAGGTCACAGATATTCTCTGTAGTATTTAGCTGGGAGCTCGCAACAGGAGGCCTTTTGTGAAAATGTCCTCCTTGTATCCAATCAATACGTGGTGTTGTGATCACAGCATGGCAACAAAACGTCTCTATCTGTAGACCGCTAACAGGATATAACAAGGAAATAGGGAAGAAGACGTACAATTAGATCAAGTAGAAACCCTCAGTAACAGCTGTATCTCGTTTCAAAGTAAGACCTCTTAGAAGTCAGACTGTATGTTTGAGCCTCAGTTAAAAAATGTATGCCTAGTCGTTGAGTCAAATCAAATCAAATTGTATTTGTCACATGTGCCAAAAAGACCTTACGTTGAAATGCTTACTTACCAGCCCTTAACCAACAATGCAGTTTTAATAAAAATAAAAGTAACAAATAATTAAAGAGCAGCAGTAAAATAACAATAACGAGGCTCTATACAGTGGGTCCCGGTACAGAGTCATCAGTGATGAGGGTTTTGCTGGAAGGACTTTTTATAGAGGAATACAATACAATTATATTGAAAAGGACAATGTTTAAGGTTCGAGGCAGTTATTTCAAGAGTGCTGTGTGTATCATACACTGAGGATACAAAACATGGTGAACAGCTGCTCTTTTTATGACATAGACTGACCAGGTGAATCCAGGTGTTAAATCCACTTCAATCAGTGTTGATGAAGGGGAGGAGACAGGTTAAAGAAGGATTTTGAAGCCTTTAGACAATTGAGACATGGATTGTGTACGTGTGCCATTCAGAGGGTGAATGGGCAAAACAAAATATTTAAGTGTTTTTGAACAGGGGGGATTGGTAGTAGGTGCCAGGTACACCGGTTTGTTTCAGAACTGCTATGATACTGGGTTTTTCACACTCAACAGTTTCTCGTGTGTATCAAGAACGGTCCACCACCCAATGGACATCCAGACAACTTGACACAACAGTGTGTTATAACACACCAATATAGGTGTCGATATCAGATGTGTTATAACACCCCCATATAGGTGTAGATATCATCAGATGTGTTATAACACCCCCATATAGGTGTAGATATCATCAGATGTGTTATAACACCCCCATATAGGTGTAGATATCATCAGATGTGTTATAACACCCATATAGGTGTAGATATCATCAGATGTGTTATAAAACCCAATATAGGTGTAGATATCATCAGATGTGTTATAACACCCCCATATAGGTGTAGATATCATCAGATGTGTTATAACACCCCCATATAGGTGTAGATATCATCAGATGTGTTGTAACACACCAATATAGGTGTAGATATCATCAGATGTGTTATAACACCCCAATATAGGTGTAGATATCAGATGTGTTATAACACCCCCATATAGGTGTAGATATCATCAGATGTGTTATAACACCCCCATATAGGTGTAGATATCATCAGATGTGTTATAACACCCCCATATAGGTGTAGATATCATCAGATGTGTTATAACACCCAATATAGGTGTAGATATCATGAGATGTGTTATAACACCCCCATATAGCTGTTAGATATCATCAGATGTGTTATAACACCCCCATATAGTTGTTAGATATCATCTGATGTGTTATAACACCCCATATAGGTGTAGATATCATCAGATGTGTTATAACACCCCAATATAGGTGTAGATATCAGATGTGTTATAACACCCCCATATAGGTGTAGATATCATCAGATGTAACACCCCCATATAGGTGTTAGATATCAACAGATGTGTTATAACACCCCCATATAGGTGTTAGATATAATCAGATGTGTTATAACACCCCCATATAGGTGTTAGATATCATCAGATGTGTTATAACACCCCCATATAGGTGTTAGATTATATCAGATGTGTTATAACACCCCCATATAGGTGTTAGATATAATTAATCAGATGTGTTATAACACCCCAATATAGGTGTAGATATCATCAGATGTGTTATAACACCCAATATAGGTGTAGATATCATCAGATGTGTTGTAACACACCAATATAGGTGTAGATATCATCAGATGTGTTATAACACCCCAATATAGGTGTAGATATCAGATGTGTTATAACACCCCCATATAGGTGTAGATATCATCAGATGTGTTATAACACCCCCATATAGGTGTAGATATCATCAGATGTGTTATAACACCCCCATATAGGTGTAGATATCATCAGATGTGTTATAACACCCAATATAGGTGTAGATATCATGAGATGTGTTATAACACCCCCATATAGCTGTTAGATATCATCAGATGTGTTATAACACCCCCATATAGTTGTTAGATATCATCCGATGTGTTATAACACCCCATATAGGTGTAGATATCATCAGATGTGTTATAACACCCCAATATAGGTGTAGATATCAGATGTGTTATAACACCCCCATATAGGTGTAGATATCATCAGATGTAACACCCCCATATAGGTGTTAGATATCAACAGATGTGTTATAACACCCCCATATAGGTGTTAGATATAATCAGATGTGTTATAACACCCCCATATAGGTGTTAGATATCATCAGATGTGTTATAACACCCCCATATAGGTGTTAGATTATATCAGATGTGTTATAACACCCCCATATAGGTGTTAGATATAATTAATCAGATGTGTTATAACACCCCAATATAGGTGTAGATATCATCAGATGTGTTATAACACCCAATATAGGTGTAGATATCATCAGATGTGTTATAACACCCCAATATAGGTGTAGATATCAGATGTGTTATAACACCCCCATACAGGTGTAGATATCATCAGATGTGTTATAACAACCCCATATAGGTGTAGATATCATCAGATGTGTTATAACACCCCCATATAGGTGTAGATATCATCAGATGTGTTATAACACCCAATATAGGTGTAGATATCATCAGATGTGTTATAACACCCCAATATAGGTGTAGATATCAGATGTGTTATAACACCCCCATATAGGTCTTAGATATCATCAGATGTGTTATAACACCCCCATATAGCTGTTAGATATCATCAGATGTGTTATAACACCCCCATATAGCTGTTAGATATCATCAGATGTGTTATAACACCCCCATATAGGTGTTAGATATCATCCGATGTGTTATAACACCCCATATAGGTGTAGATATCATCAGATGTGTTATAACACCCCAATATAGGTGTAGATATCAGATGTGTTATAACACCCCCATATAGGTGTAGATATCATCAGATGTTGTAACACCCTCATATAGGTGTTAGATATCAACAGATGTGTTATAACACCCCCATATAGGCGTTAGATATAATCAGATGTGTTATAACACCCCCATATAGGTGTTAGATATCATCAGATGTGTTATAACACCCCCATATAGGTGTTAGATTATATCAGATGTGTTATAACACCCCCATATAGGTGTTAGATATAATCAGATGTGTTATAACACCCCCATATCGATGTTAGAGATCATTAGATGTGTTATAACACCCCCATATAGGTGTTCAATATCAACAGATGTGTTATAACACCCCATATAGGTGCCAGATATCATCCGATGTGTTATAACACCCCCATATAGGTGTTAGATATCATCAGATGTGTTATAACACCCCCATATAGGTGTAGATATCATTAGATGTGTTATAACACCCCCATATAGGTTTTCAATATCAACAGATGTGTTATAACACCCCCATATAGGTGTTAGATATCATCAGATGTGTTATAACACCCCCATATAGGTGTTCAATATCAACAGATGTGTTATAACACCCCCATATAGGTGTTAGATATAATCAGATGTGTTATAACACCCCCATATAGGTGTTAGAGATCATTAGATGTGTTATAACACCCCCATATAGGTGTTCAATATCCACAGATGTGTTATAACACCCCCATATAGGTGTTAGATATCATCAGATGTGTTATAACACCCCCATATAGGTGTTAGAGATCATTAGATGTGTTATAACACCCCCATATAGGTGTTCAATATCAACAGATGTGTTATAACACCCCCATATAGGTGTTAGATATAATCAGATGTGTTATAACACCCCCATATAGGTGTTAGAGATCATTAGATGTGTTATAACACCCCCATATAGGTGTTCAATATCCACAGATGTGTTATAACACCCCCATATAGGTGTTAGATATCATCAGATGTGTTATAACACCCCCATATAGGTGTTAGAGATCATTAGATGTGTTATAACACCCCCATATAGGTGTTCAATATCAACAGATGTGTTATATCACCCCCATATAGGTGTTAGATATCAACAGATGTGTTATAACACCCCCATATAGGTGTTAGATATCATCAGATGTGTTCTAACACCCCCATACAGGTGTTATATATAATTTACTGTACAACGGCCCAGAGCTGGCTGAGAGCTGGCTCTATCCAATATACATCTAAACATGCCAAAGACATGCTTATTCCTGTTTGTCAAAATGCACATTTCATCATTTGATTATAGACAGGTTGGTTGTTTAGCAACAAAACCGATGTGCGTAAACACTATGGTGACGAACAGACAGGGTTGGCTTAGACTGTTGACAACATGGCAGCTATATTTAGTCTCCAGTGTTTATTGAAAACAGAAATAAATGTGCACAATAACCACTTGTTGTCTCTCAAATACATGGTTACAGTTGTTGGTTAGCTAGCTCGTGAATTTTAACCACATTAGCGTTGACATGAAATGAATCAAAACATCTCAAAACAAGACATGGTATCAAGAACAAGATGAAACTAGCTGAAACGAGTCACTTACGATTCCCCACAATTTTCTTCTTCTCATTGTTGGTATCTATCTGTCCCTCCAGGTATATAACACCTCACAGACTTCAGCCCCATTGAAGCGTGCACATCGTTCTTTTGGTAACGTTGTCAGCTAACCCATCTATACAAATACTCAATATAATGCATTGTTCATATTGTCACAATAACATGAAATAAAACCGCAACCGAATGTCTTTGCTACTGAATAATTTTTAACACAAGTCCACAGTCATAAACTCTAAGCATCATATATTTCAGAATTTATTTAGTTGTATCTTCTTTTTTTTTGTCGACCTATTAAAAACCTACAAAGAATGTTCTCCAGTTCTGCTCAAAGTACAAATGTCATGACAGGAAGTGGCCCCAAGAAGAAGGTGTTATATTGAATAGTCAAATGCTCTTTTCTGACAGTCAACATGCTCGTGTTACTGGTTTATTTATTCTTCTTTGATCTAAGTATTTGGAATTTCATGTTGTTGTTTTTTTCTTCTTTTGTCGTTCAACCTGGAGAGTAGAGCAGGAACTATGCTGTCAGTTAATGGCCTCCTTACAACTGTGTGTGTGTGTGTTTACCCTGGAGCGGCCCAGTCAAGTGAAGTCTCTTCTCACCTGCACATCTCCCGTCACAAGTAAACATATTCAATTGTCCCCTTCCTCAAGTCTTCCTTGTTCATCTCTAGGCCTACATTATTTTTTACCTGCCATGACATTGAGACAGTTCCTTTTGATGTTAACAACTAACACACAAGGTGTGGGTGAAAAAACAATGGGTTGGAGAGGTATCTGACAGATTAAACAGTGAGAGAGTGAACTACAGAGAGAGAGAGAGTGAGAGAGAGACCCCTACCATCTCACAGTGCATAATGAGGGGACCAGAGAACATAGCCGACAGAAGCCCAGTTCAATTAGCAGGGTCCCATCCAAGAAATGTGTTCTCTGACAGCTTTCCAGGCAGCACAACACATTTCCATACTGACGGCCACTCTGAAGTGCTGACGGAAAAGCCTTTGATGAAAACGCTACCGGGAACCCCTTTTCGCCTCCTGTCTCCCCTCTTTCCTCAAACCTGAGACAACAGAATGCAGACGAGAGAGAAAAACGATGTTGAGTCAAGCTGTGCGTTGAAGAACACACATTATGGTACATGTGAGTGGCCTCTGCAGTACAATATGCTGTGGCCGGCAGAGGAAAACAAAACATACAAACCCACAGGATCATTCTTTTGTGAGGTCAAATAGTGAAACACAGGAAATATAGGAATTTCTCTTTATCCCCAATGTTTTTTCCCTGAATGAAATGAAATCATATTTCACAAGCAGAACAAGCAGAATGTTTCATCGATATTGCGCTGTTTTCTGGCCATGGTGTAACAAAGCTGGGAGACCGTGGACCGTCTCTCCCTATTATAAGTTGCAGTACAGTGGTTGCTGACGGTGTATAGCTTAACGGCATTACGCTAAACAGAAAAGGCATTACAGCCCCCTGGATAGGTCATTACATGGTGCTAGACAGCAGCTAAACTGAGAGAGGACTTTTTATAAGGGGAACAGGTGTACCTCACCATAGGGGTTAGATGGTTGGATGAGGCACACACACACAATGGTCCAATCGGCCCTCTCATCATCCCCCTTAACGTTCCCTCTCTGCACCGTAATTAGCCCATAGCTTCAATGGAACCTAACTCAGGCCATATGGCCTAATGTGGTTGTGATCAAGACCCCCTACGCAGTGTAGCAGCCTGTCAGAACTGAAAAGCCCTCCAACCCTAAAAACAAACAACGCCACAGCTTCCTGATATCTACTGCAAGGTGGTAAACACCCTGAAGGAAGAGGGAAGTCATTGATCCTTATGTTTCCCAAGGTCTTTCTGTCGCCTGAAGGTAAAATGGCAAATCTTTACAAAGATATTGAGTTGGACTTTAGGAGGGACCACGGAAATGAAATAATGGCCATTCCTAAACAAAAGAAAGACAAATACGTTGGATCACTGTGTTTCTCTCTCCCTTTGGTTTGTTCAGAATCAAGCCCCACGGGCTTTACAAAGCTTTTGCTTCTGTTGGTCGTATTAATAACACCAACAAAAGATCTCACGGTTTGACACGGTTTGACTTCACTGTTCAACATTACAGCATGTGGCATCCAACAAACATTCTCAGAGACTGTTATCAACACTGTATATCAAGAAGCTTCTATCGTTCACCCAAGCCCAGTGAGCTGAAGCCCAGGCCTGGTCTGACCCAAGCCCAGTGAGCTGAAGCCCAGGCCCTGGTCTGACCCAAGCCCAGTGAGCTGAAGCCCAGGCCTGGTCTGACCCAAGCCCAGTGAGCTGAAGCCCAGGCCTGGTCTGACCCAAGCCCAGTGAGCTGAAGCCCAGGCCTGGTCTGACCCAAGCCCAGTGAGCTGAAGCCCAGGCCCTGGTCTGACCCAAGCCCAGTGAGCTGAAGCCCAGGCCTGGTCTGACCCAAGCCCAGTGAGCTGAAGCCCAGGCCAGATTTTGAGAAAACTGCAGGCTATTTTGATTTAACCTGTTGTTGAGAATAACGCCGGCGTCGGATGGGCTGCAGCTGAGGGAGGAGACGAGGAAACAGCCATTGGGCCTAGAACAACGCGGCGGAGGTGGGCGGCAGCGGATGGAGGAGACGAGGGAACAGCCATTGGACCTAGAACACCGCGGCGGAGGTGGATGGCAGCGGAGGGAGGAGACGAGGGAACAGCCATTGGGCCTAGAACAAGCACAGTGAGGAAAACGTACCTTAGTTATGATCAACTGAATAATTAAAATATTGGAATAAAGTTGTCTGATGCAATTGAAGGCATGTATCAAATTAGTGCTCATAATGAAACACCCAAAGTCATAACCAACCGTTATACTAATTTAAAGCGATAGTCATGTGTGGCCACCCAGATTATAATTTCAGCACGGTTTTGATTGGGACAAGCGCCATCGCACTGCTTTCAAACAAGTGTGGGGGACTCGTCTAGATAAATCATTGTCAGATCCTTGTTTCCAATGGATCTCTGTTTGGATATCTGGTAACAATTAGGCTGAGGAAATGTTTGCTACAGTTTTTTGAGGTGAATGCTAATGACCATTTTTATTCAGGTTTGTTCATACTGTATTTTAGCTGATCAGAACATTTTGCTATAATGGTACAAATAATTGCTTCTAATACAATCGTCTACAAAATAAGTTATGAGGATACTTTAGTTGCTAATAGCGGCCTGCAGTACCCCGGTTACTCAACGAGAGGGGGCAACGTCACTTCCTGCAGTACCCAGGTTACTCAATGAGAGGGGGCAACGTCACTTCCTGCAGTACCCAGGTTCCTCAACGAGATGGGGAACGTCGCTTCCTGCAGTACCCCGGTTACTCAACGAGAGAGGGGGCAACATCTCTTCCTGCAGTACCCAGGTTACTCAACGAGAGGGGGCAACGTCACTTCCTGCAGTTCCCTGGTTACTCAACGAGAGGGGGCAATGCCACTTCCTGCAGTACCCAGGTTACTCAACAAGATGGGGCAATGCCACTTCCTGCAGTACCCAGGTTACTCAACGAGAGGGGGCAACGTCACTTCCTGCAGTTCCCCGGTTACTCAACGAGAGGGGGCAATGCCACTTCCTGCAGTACCCAGGTTACTCAACAAGATGGGGCAATGCCACTTCCTGCAGTACCCCGGTTACTCAACGAAAGGGAGGAACGTCACTTCCTGCAGTACCCAGGTTACTCAATGAGATGGGGCAAGGTCCTTTCCTGCAGTGCCCCGGTTACTCAATAAGAGGGGGAAACATCACTTCCTGCAGTACCCCGGTTACTCAGTGAGAGGGGGCAATGTCACTTCCTGCAGTAGCTCAAACTGTGCATGTTATGTCTTCATGAGACGCCATCTTAACCGACTTAATTTGGCTATTGAGTCTTCACATAGGAATGAATAGCAATATGTGATCGATGGCTGAAATGCCAGTAAACATGGACTAGATCAGAAGATAACACCGTAAACATGGGTTAGATCAGAAGATAAAGCCGTAAACATGGACTAGATCAGAAGATAACACCCTAAACATGGGTTAGATCAGAAGATAACACCCTAAACATGGGTTAGATCAGAAGATAACACCGTAAACATGGACTAGATCAGAAGATAACACTGTAAATATGGGCTAGATCAGAAGATAACACCGTAAACATGGACTAGATCAGAAGATAACACTGTAAATATGGGCTAGATCAGAATGATAACCACGTAAACATGGGTTAGATCAAAAGATAACACAGTAAACATGGACTAGATCAGAAGATAACACCCTAAACATGGGTTAGATCAGAAGATAACACCCTAAACATGGACTAGATCAGAAGATAACACTGTAAATATGGGCTAGATCAGAATGATAACCACGTAAACATGGACTAGATCAGAAGATAACACCGTAAACACGGGTAAGATCAGAAGATAACACCGTAAACATAGACTAGATCAGAAGATAACACTGTAAATATGGGCTAGATCAGAATGATAACCACGTAAACATGGACTAGATCAGAAGATAAAGCCGTAAACATGGACTAGATCAGAAGATAACACCGTAAACATGGGTTAGATCAGAAGATAAAGCCGTAAACATGGGCGAGATCAGAAGATAACACCGTAAACATGGGTTAGATCAGAAGATAACACCCTAAACATGGGTTAGATCAGAAGATAACACTGTTAACATGGACTAGATCAGAAGATAACACCCTAAACATGGACTAGATCAGAAGATTACACCGTAAACATGGGCTAGATCAGAAGATAACACCGTAAACATGGACTAGATCAAAAGATAACACCCTAAACAGGGACTAGACCAGAAGATTACACCGTAAACATGGGCTAGATCAGAAGATAACGCCGTAAACACGGGTAAGATCAGAAGATAACACCGTAAACATGGACTAGATCAGAAGATAACACTGTACATATGGGCTAGATCAGAATGATAACCACGTAAACATGGACTAGATCAGAAGATAACACCGTAAACATCGGTTAGATCAGAAGATAACACCATAAACATGGACTAGATCAAAAGATAACACCGTAAACATGGGTTAGATCAAAAGATAACACAATAAACATGGACTAGATCAGAAGATAAAGCCGTAAACATGGACTAGATCAGAAGATAACACCGTAAACATGGGTTAGATCAGAAGATAAAGCCGTAAACATGGGCTAGATCAGAAGATAAAGCCGTAAACATGGACTAGGTCAGAAGATAACACCCTAAACATGGGTTAGATCAGAAGATAACACCGTAAACATGGGCTAGATCAGAAGATAACACCCTAAACATGGGTTAGATCAGAAGATAAAGCCGTAAACATGGACTAGATCAGAAGATAACACCCTAAATATGGGTTAGATCAGAAGATAACACCGTAAACATGGACTAGATCAGAAGATAACACTGTAAATATGGGCTAGATCAGAATGATAACCACGTAAACATGGACTAGATCAGAAGATAACACCGTAAACACAGGTAAGATCAGAAGATAACACCGTAAACATGGACTAGATCAGAAGATAACACTGTAAATATGGGCTAGATCAGAATGATAACCACGTAAACATGGACTAGATCAGAAGATAACACCGTAAACATCGGTTAGATCAGAAGATAAAGCCGTAAACATGGGCGAGATCAGAAGATAACACCGTAAACATGGGTTAGATCAGAAGATAACACCCTAAACATGGGTTAGATCAGAAGATAACACTGTTAACATGGACTAGATCAGAAGATAACGCCGTAAACACGGGTAAGATCAGAAGATAACACCCTAAACATGGGTTAGATCAGAAGATAACACCCTAAACATGGACTAGATCAGAAGATAACACCCTAAACATGGGTTAGATCAGAAGATAACACCCTAAACATGGACTAGATCAGAAGATAACACTGTAAATATGGGCTAGATCAGAATGATAACCACGTAAACATGGACTAGATCAGAAGATAACACCGTAAACATGGACTAGATCAGAAGATAACACCGTAAACACGGGCTAGATCAGAAGATAACACCGTAAACATGGACTAGATCAAAAGATAACACCGTAAACATGGGTTAGATCAAAAGATAACACAGTAAACATGGACTAGATCAGAAGATAAAGCCGTAAACATGGACTAGATCAGAAGATAAAGCCGTAAACATAGACTAGATCAGAAGATAACACCGTAAACATGGGTTAGATCAGAAGATAAAGCCGTAAACATGGGCGAGATCAGAAGATAACACCGTAAACATGGGTTAGATCAGAAGATAACACCCTAAACATGGGTTAGATCAGAAGATAACACTGTTAACATGGACTAGATCAGAAGATAACACCCTAAACATGGACTAGATCAGAAGATAACACCGTAAACATGGGCTAGATCAGAAGATAACACCGTAAACATGGACTAGATCAAAAGATAACACCCTAAACATGGACTAGACCAGAAGATTACACCGTAAACATGGGCTAGATCAGAAGATAACACCCTAAACATGGGTTAGATCAGAAGATAATACTGTAAAAATGGGTTAGATCAGAAGATAACACCCTAAACATGGGTTAGATCAGAAGATAACACCGTAAACATGGGCTAGATCAGAAGATAACACCGTAAACATGGACTAGATCAGAAGATAACACTGTACTGAGAAGATGAATAAAGCAGAGGGAACAGTCATTGATTGTGTCCCAAATAGCACCCTACTCACCCAGTGGGCTCTGGTCTAAAGTAGTGTTCTATATAGGGAATATGGTGCCAACTGGGATGCACCTCATGTTGTTATGTAGCACAACAGCAGCAGCAGTGTGGTGGTACATTAACACTGATACGACTGAACATCTGCTCTCCAGTTAGGCCTCAGCACATAACAAGACCCACAACCCTCTCCCTTCCAGATAATGTGTTGGGGGGGACAATGTGTCTCCCACATAACAAGACCCACAACTCTCTCCCTTCCAGATAATGTGTTGGGGGAGACAATGTGTCTCCCTCAGCACATAACAAGACCCACAACCCTCTCCCTTCCAGATTATGTGTTGGGGGGGGGGCAATGTGTCTCCCACATAACAAGACCCACAACCCTCTCCCTTCCAGATGATGTGTTGGGGGGGACAATGTGTCTCGCACGCACACACACACACACACACACACACACACACACACACACACACACACACACACACACACTCACACACACACACACACACACACACACACACACACATACACACACACACGCGTGCTAATATGTGACTATGCCAAGTCCAAGCAGTGAATGTCTCCTGACAGAATGTCAGAATGAGGAGAAAGTGTGTTTTTGTGTTTGTTTCACAGTTTACAGATATCATGTCAGTAAGTGTTTGGGATTGAAAATCTCATCTATTCTGTATGAAACACTGTGTGTGTGTGTGTGTGTGTGTGTGTGTGTGTGTGTGTGTGTGTGTGTGTGTGTGTGTGTGTGTGTGTGTGTGTGTGTGTGTGTGTGTGTGTGTGTGTGTGTGTGTGTGCGTGTGTGTTCTGCGTGTGTGAGTGTGTGTTGATAATTACCATCACCAGGCAGCATTTGAATATTCATTAGATGTCTTCACAGCTATTTCTGAGAACTAGCTAATTAATTTATTATAAAGCGGAATCCAACAGTCAATTTATATGTTCGGTTTTCACAACAGGGGCTGTTGTGCCAGAAACACAAACACACATTTCCTGATCACTTTAGCTGTTTATAAATCAGCAAATATATAGCTTTCTCACTGATTGTATTGTGTAGGTCTAATGTAGATGTTTGGAAGACATTCTAAGTAGGATATGATATGTATTCAGTCTTATATTTCCCAGCACCACCTGCTGTTTACCAAACTAAGTATTATTCACAGTTTGACTTCCTTTCACCTAATTTATAAACATTACACCTTTTGAGTTGGTGATGTTGACAGAGATTAAAGACAATCTGAAAGGAAAATCAATTAAGGTTAGTTATCCTGTTTAGGATAGGGGGCAGTATTTTCACGGCCGGATAAAAAATGTACCCGATTTAATCTGGTTATTACTCCTGCCCAGAAACTAGAATATGCATATAATTAGAAGATGTGGATAGAAAACACCCTAACGTTTCTAAAACTGTTTGAATGGTGTCTGTGAGTATAACAGAACTCATATGGCAGGCCAAAACCTGAGAAGATTCCATACAGGAAGTGCCCTCTCTGACCATTTCTTGTCCTTCTATAGCCTCTTTATGGAAAATAGAGGATCTCTGCTGTAACGTGACATTTTCTAAGGCTCCCATAGGCTCTCAGAAGGCGCCAGAACAGGGAATGATGACTCTGCAGTCCCTGGGCGAAAAACAGTAGGGCATTTGGAAAGTGGTCGATCTGAGAACAATGACACCGGTGTGCATGTGAAGAGTCCATTTTACATTTTCAGTGTTTGAACGAAAACAAGGTCTCCCGGTCGGAATATTATCGCTATTTTACGAGAAAAATCGCATAAAAATGTATTTTAAACAGCGTTTGACATGCTTCGAAGTACGGTAATAGAATATTTTGAATTTTTTTGTCACGATACGCGCAGGCGCGTCACCCTTCGGATAGTGTCTTGAACGCAAGAACAAACGCAGCTATTTGGATATAACTATGGATTATTTGGAACCAAAACAACATTGGGTGTTGAAGTAGAAGTCCTGGGAGTGCATTCTGACGATGAACAGCAAAGGTAATCCAATTTTTCTTATAGTAAATCTGAGTTTGGTGAGTGCCAAACTTGGTGGGTGTCAAAATAGCTAGCCATGATGGCCGGGCTATCTACTCAGAATATTGCAAAATGTGCTTTCACCGAAAAGTTATTTTAAAATCGGACACCGCGATTGCATAAAGGAGGTCTGTATCTATAATTCTTAAAATAATTGTTATGTTTTTTGTGAACATTTATCGTGAGTAATTTAGTAAATTCACCGGAAGTTTTCGGTGGGTATGCTAGTTCTGAACGTCACATGCTAATGTAAAAAGCTGGTTTTTGATATAAATATGAACTTGATTGAACAAAACATGCATGTATTGTATAACATAATGTCCTAGGAGTGTCATCTGATGAAGATCATCAAAGGTTAGTGCTGCATTTAGCTGTGGTTTTGGATTTTGTGACATTATATGCTAGCTTGAAAAATGGGTGTGTGATTATTTCTGGCTGGGTACTCTCCTGACATAATCTAATGTTTTGCTTTCGTTGTAAAGCCTTTTTGAAATCAGACAATGTGGTTAGATAAAGGAGAGTCTTCTCTTTATCCTCTTACATCTAGATGTTCCACTAGCGGAACACCTGCTCCAATATCCAATGATAGGCATGGCGTGAATTACAAATTCCTCAAAAATACAAAAACTTCAATTTTTCAAACATATGACTATTTTACAGCATTTTAAAGACAAGACTCTCCTTTATCTAACCACACTGTCCGATTTCAAAAAGGCTTTACAGCGAAAGCAAAACATTAGATTATGTCAGCAGAGTACTGTCGTGTCTTTGGCTATGCCGGATTAAGTGATATGACATGCTAACCTATAAAATCCTTTCTCTGTAATTAATATTACCTGATTAAGCTAATCATGTAAATGTAATTAACTAGAAAGTCGGGGCACCACGGAAGAACGTTTATAGAGCCGTTATCTTCCGAATAAACTCTTAAAATACTTAGTAATATTTTACATCGATAGCAGTCAATATTAACCCTTATCTTATTTTCAGTCTCATAATGAAAGTTGTAAATTCTTGGCTATCTTCACGAACCCTGGCTAACAAGTTGAATCAGCAATACCAAATTGGGTTTAATTATTTATTTACTATATACCTAAACTAATCACACATAATTACATATACACAGAATACAAATGATGTCATTCTGAAACATCCCGGTGGACGGAACCTGTATGATGGCTGGTTACACAAAGGAAAGGGGGTTGGGCTTGAATGAAAGAGCGGGAAGACTTAGGAACGAAGAAACAGCAGCTATGCTATCGTAAATACATTATCTTATGCATTCTAAATTACCGCCCATTTAGAAAAGGAAAATGCAATAAATATTTACTCTGAGCTGCGCTTCGGTAGATTGGTCGTAGATGCTGGCCGGGTTGGCCAACAGATCTTCCTGTCCTCGGAAGAATGTCTCTGGTGGTACATTGGATACGTGGTGGTATCTTCGTCTGTTTGTTAGACTGGATCCGTCGTCCGTCCTTTCCTAGCCCACGTCTACAGCGGCCGCTGCTAACTCAACGGCTAGGAAGTATCACTTCTGTAGTGAATAAGCTCAAAGTTCATACCATTCGCCACCAAAGCTCACGCCGAGGTTGGCTTAGTTCTGTACTTGACGTGTGTCCTTCTAACGTAGAGGCTGCAGACCTCACGTACTGGAACATGTGGTTATCTTTTCGTCAAAGGCTTATATAGTGGAGAGGGGGAAGGATGTGTTTCATCGTTTATAACCCCTGTCTCTTCACAGGGGTGGGCCACTGATCAAGCAGGGCACTTTCCTTATGAAAACCCAATTCTCTCATTTGGAAGCTAAAATTACATTTAATCTCCTAACAAACAATTTCAATATCAAACATTTCAATTGCATAACAATTCCATGTTACTCTGATAACTAGAGGGTGTATACTTTCTCAGGTACAGTTTATGTCGTCCTGTCATCAGTCATAATGTCTCAGATGAAAACTGAACTGACATCCATACTCATTACGTTCCCAAGCATATTTCCAACTGGTTTTATTACCAAAATATGGTTCCTTTCCCCATTTGTTTGATGTTCCCAGACTCTCTATATTTAACACAGGCTATTCAAGTCCTTCAGTAGGGTCAGAAAGAGAGGGGAAGGGAGAAAGGTATTAATGGGGGGGTCATAAACCTTACCCACAGGCCAACGTCATGACAGTCCCCCCATGTTGGGTTCAATCTTGCGATTAACCTGCATGTTGTAAACCAACATAAAAATTGACGTGGGTTGTCCTGGTTGTGGATCATCGTTGTGGTCCCCATCTGGCGGTCGACCCGGGTAGGGTGTCTGCAAATGAAGAAGTCCGCTCCAAGGCTGGGCAGCAGATATCCAGTTGGTGGTTGCTATTGCAGTCCCCCCCTCTGGTGGTCGACCCAGGTAGGGTCTCTGCAAATGAAGAAGTCCGTTCCATGGCTCCGCAGCGGATGTCCGGATTGGGATCGTCGTTCCGGACCCGTCGTCTGGTCGTCCAGACTGGAATATCTGGGCAGTAACTTAGGCAGATGTTAACAACGCACACACACTCCTGAAATATATCATTACATTTCCTCCCAAATGAGCGGCGTTGTGGCACTAACTGATGGTTGTATGGGGGAGTTGTTTATGGCTTTAACACTTTCTATGTGCCGAAGAAAATGAAACAAAATGAATGAAAGCATAAACAAAACAAAATATAGTTATGCCACCTTAATCATCTAATTGGACTGTATTCTATCTACGTCCATGGTCTTGGCAAAATGACCCTATCATGGCATTGTCTAATGTCATATTTAGGCCTTTCCTAATTTGCGGGGTGGCGCTTAGGGTACTATCCTAAGTTGACAACTATATGATAAGTCTACAGCTGTAAGGCACTAGTTTTGGGCAGTCTACAGGGATGACCTATGGACTTCTGGTTAGAAAACTGGTGAGTGCTGTAGAGTCAAAGGCCTAGAAGTAAATGTTCAACTTTACTAAGGCTGGTATTTTGCTTGGACCCTTAAGTGATCCTAGCATAAATCCTAATTGGATGTTCCGTTGTGCATGTGCGTTTATGCTTACAAAACCAAGTATCCTGGCAGATTACAACTTGTTCAGAATGAGTCTGATGTAGTCAGGTAATTTTCAGGTCAATGCCTGGAGGTCAGTCAGAATTGGTGTCAAGGGAGTCTGTAGTAGTTTTCTACAAGTCACGGTGTCTTCCACTATTGTAGTGGCGGAAGGTATGAAGTCTATTTCATAGCTATGTTATCCACGGAGGAGCTAACCTCACGACGGAAGTACTCTAAGTATTAGACCAGTCGTACGTGGTGTGATCATGGTTCATGACTTCTAATAACTTTTCTCCTGAACGGAGTGTTCTATTTATTAGTGGCATGTGTTAACCATTGGAAGAGTGCAATGGAGATTCCCTTCCCCGTGTTGCACTCTGAGTGACTCCTATGTCGCTATTATCAATAGCAATTTAACTTGTGAGGTTACTAATCCTCTTACTGAGTGTTGCTGGACTGACTGTGGTATTGGTACTGGTATTCAAGGGGTCCAGTTGTCCTACCGATTTATTCTGAAATATTATCTACCGGAACACATGATTGGAGCATATTACTAGTTGTATTGTAGTTGAACCTACACATGGCAAGGAATGATTATTGTTGCCATTTGTTTTGGAGGTGGACAAGTCCATTGGACTTCCTTTACGACCAGTGTGGTACACCTCAGTACTATCTTAGATGTGTTCTAAGATAAGCCCCATCTAGGGGCCTGTCTGCTCCTCACTGTTCTCATAGGGGAGTTTACAACTAGATTTGATTTATGCTCTGGTGGCCTCGTACGGTGTTGTCCGTAGTCTCGACCCCCCCACCGGCCTCGATGAGGCTCATCATGGGTCTGGGCTACTATTCCCCCCCTTTGTGTCTCGGGACCCCCCCACCAGCGGGTGGTGTTGGTGTCCGAGGCGAAAACGAAAAGCTCGGACCCTATGTACGAGTTGTCAGTGGCCGCGTTATTATGAGAATGGCTGTAACCTTTCAACCAAATCTCCTGGTGTTTGTGCGTCAACACCCTCAGTGGCTGTCGAGGTCTGTCAGTCACCACCGCGTCCGCGTGTGGCAACCTCTTCAGTACCTGCAAACTGAGACGAGGATATCGGTCTGTGATATCGCAAAGTGTTTCACCAGTGGGAGTCATCGGGGCAGTTGCTGGACTGACGCCATTAGTGTCACTGTAAGGGGTGACAGTCCCCAACAAAGCAGAAGGTGTATCATCGGAAGCAGAGTGTACTCTGCGCATCAATATTTTTCTTGCTGAGACGGCCGCAGTGCTTGCGGAAGTGTCCGAAGGGCAAGAGAAGTTCATCTCAACTACCGTATTGCACGACTGCAAGGAGGAGGGAAGTTGCTCATTCACAGAGACAGCTGGCTCGAAATCATGAAAAGAATGGTCAATCAGATTGGCTGATGGAATGTGTCAAGATATCGTAATATCTCCTTGGATCGGATTCTGCACCAAGAGGTTTCTAAACGTATTTTTCCCAAGGGGTGCTTTCGACAGATACCCCTCGTGAATGACTGCGTTGCAGCTAGCGTTAGGGGAAGACAGTGTGGTCAGTGGAGAAGGCACTGTGGCCTGTGACCATACCTGGTTGGGTTTCCAATCCATCAATGGGAGTAATCGATCCATCAAGTCTGCTCCAAGTAGCAGGGGTACAGTTTCGAGGCTGGTAACATACACAGGGTGAACAAGCGATACGTCCTTGAACTGTAGTTTCAGCATGACTCTCAATGTTAGAGGCGAGGTAGTCTGAGTGACCCCTCGAAGTGTAGTTTCGCATCGTTCCACTTTTAACCAACATTTAGTTGGCTTCAAAGCCCTTTTGAGATCATCAAACAATGTTTGAGAGATGAGTGATATTGTCGCAACCGAATCAATTAGCGCATGACAAGTTAAGCAGTCCTCCAGGACTGTTTCCAGGTATGGCCGTTTAGATTCGTGGTTAGTGGACATATTCCCCACAAAGTGGAGTGGTCGTTCACAACGACGTGATGTGCCATTTCTGTTCAAGGTGGAAGCAGATTGACTTTTCCGATTTTGAGTGGGCTTGGCTTTAATGAAGCGTTTGACCTTTTTCTTCTTAACTTTTGTATCAGAGTCTACAGACAAATCCCGGGGGCTTGTTTCTTGATCAGGCGGGCCCTGGATAGGGTCTTGAATGAGAGCGGGAGAAATTTGAACTTTAACGTCCTTGCTATGGGTGTTAATTTCTGCGGACCTGGTGTCCGGTAAATCCCCATCTAGTCCTTGTGACTTATCTTTTACCCTTTTCTCAAATTGTTCTCGCTTTAGTTCTTCACGTAGTGGAACTTCTGGAGAACATTGGTCTACGTTTTGATCATCCTTCAACCCTTTGTTACCCTTGTGTTCTGACACTTTGTGCGGGTTGGGTGCAGGAACGTAGCGAACAGGTCGATTGTAGCGGTAGTCGTTTTGAAGGCGACGTACTTTACAGTTATTTCGACCGCGGCGGTTATTGGAATCATGGTTTCGTGGTAGAAACTGTTGTTGTGCGTCATCTCTCAACGCTCCAATACCTGATAATGCACCCTCTAACTGGAGTGAGTGCTCCTGGTCAAACTTCATAACCGAGTGGTCAGGGCTCTTAGCGTTGCGAGCTTTTGATGCCTCAAAAGCTGTGCTTGCAAGCTCTCTGAGTTGTAAGATAGGCAAGCCAACGTGGGCTGCAGGGCCCAAGTAGGTAATGAAGGTGGGATACATGTTCGACAGAAACATTTGTTTGAATGGTAACAGCTCTTCCATTCCTGTTTCCGTGAGTAGGCCAAAGTAAGCTGAACGAAGCCTATGATAGAAAGCTTGTGGGTGTTCGTTCCGAGATTGTTTGACCGTGTTAGCCAGTGAGCTATCGTGTTTGCGAGTCGCAGAACCACTGAATTCTAATTTCAAAGCTGTGGCAAGTTTAGCGTAGTCATTTAGCACGTGTTGCTGTTGTAGGCGAATGAACCTCGTCACGTGTCTATTCGACGTTCGCTTCAACAGGTAAACCCTGTCAGAACCCGTAGCATTCGGGTAGCCACCCAACGCGTCCTCTATGTCAGCTAGGAACGTCTCAGTATCGTTTGGCTGGCCTGGAACGGGGTCAAAGGTGGGGAAATTCTTGACGAGTTTGTCAAGGTATTCCGCGCCAAGCGGGCGGAAAGGGTTGGCTTCATCCTGTGGAGAAATTGGGGCCGACAGGCCAAGAGGAGAAGCCAAGCTTTGGCTTTGTTGGCCAAGAGGCTCCATATTACTCAGTGCCGAATGGCCAAGAGGAGAAGACTGAGGGACACATGATGGAGGCAATGTCTGAAACCTATCGTCTTCACTCCTTTGAGTACCGGACTCCGGTTGCTTGGATGGGTAGTCGCGCTGTAGAGCGTGACCATTCTGGACTTCCTCCAGATGGTACCTAAGGGTGGTCTTCTGCTGCATTGCAGAGTCCACTTGAGCGCTTAGAGTACCGATTTTGGACACGTGAGTGTCACCTCTGCTCCTTTCGGTCTCAAACTTATCTGTCATGGTTTGCAGATAGAGGTCTTGAGTACGGAGCGAGAGATTCAGTGATGAGATTTCCTTTGCTTGCTTAGAAATCAATATTTCCATCCTCATCACCTGAGTTTTCTCTTCATTCATTTGGTCAGCGACTTCAATAAGTTCTGCTGATTTGTCATCCAACTTTGTCATTGTGTTCATCAACTGATCGTCTTTGGTCTGCAGAATTTGGAGTAGAACATTGTTACCTTGAGTAACGTTCAACAAAACTGCCTGCATGTTATCAAATTGCGCGTTCCTGTTTGTAGATAACTCGACAGATTTATCTAGTTTGGCGTGGACTACATCGCATTTAGTTTTGGCTAAATCGAGTTGTTCCTGCAGACGATGATTTTGTTGGAGAGTTTGTGCTCGTTCATCGTCATAAGTATTTGCAATTACTTTTAATTCTTCCGATTTCAAACGCAGTTCCTCGACTAGCAGAATGTTTTCAATTCCTGCTTTTGTCAATAGTTGCTCAGTTCTCTCCAACTTTACCCTCATGTTAGCCATGTCTTGCACGTGCTTCAGCTGTGCACTGTGGTATTGGATAGATGTCAACCTTTGATGGCGATACATAAGTGCTAAAGTGGAGCGAACCGTCACAAAGCCTGTGTTTGATGGTTGATTTTGGAGAGCGTTCGCAATTTCGGCTGTGTTTTCGCTAATGTCATAATTAGGGTTGGTATCCCTGCTGAGGTCAGAGATCGATCCTTTTATGGGTTGAGGTTCACTAATTAGGGGAGGAGTGGTGACCATCTCCTTTGGTAGCTCGCACATTATTAGAAAAATTTAGAGGAAAAATGTTCCTATTTTTTTTTCAATGTTTGGGTTTGGAATTCATTGGAAGCTGCAAAGACAAGTTTAATCTATTCATAGATGTTGACGAACCATCAGTACTGTACCAGTAATGTGGAAGTTGGACGTGAATGAATTTGCAAAAGCAAATTTAATTAATTAATCAATGCCAATGATTAATCCTACCTGGGTAGGCTATCTGGGTATTAAACTTGAATTAACCTGAGAGGTTGCTTCATCCAGGTTAATATGGGAAGTTTAAAAGTGTCTCATTTGATTGCAAGAACATTAAGGTATGTTCAACAATTTAACCTGTTATGGCTAGGGGGCAGTATTTTCACAGCCGGATAAAAAACGTACCCGATTTAATCTGATTATTACTCCTGCCCAGAAACTAGAATATGCATATAATTATTAGCTTTGGATAGAAAACACTCCAAAGTTTCTAAAACTGTTTGAATGGTGTCTGTGAGTATAACAGAACTCATTTGGCAGGCCAAAACCTGAGAAGATTCCATGCAGGAAGTGCCCTGTCTGACAATTTCTTGCCCTTCTTGATTATCTCTATCCATTACAGAGGATCTCTGCTGTTACGTGACACTTCCTACGGCTCCCATGGGCTCTCAGACGGCGGAAAAAAGCTGAATCGTGGCTTTGCAGGCTCTGGCTGAAAAAAAGTAGCGCGTTTGGGTAGTGGCTGGTCACAGTACTGTGAGACTCAGGCGCGTGCCCGCGTCGACACCATGCTTTGTTTTCTTTCGTCTGTTTACCTAAACGCAGATTCCCGGTCGGAATATTATCGCTTTTTTACGAGAAAAATTGCATAAAAATTGATTTTAAACAGCGGTTGACATGCTTCGAAGTACGGTAATGGAATATATAGAAATCTTTTGTCACGAATTGCGCCATGCTCGTGACCCTTATTTACACTTCGGATAGTGTCTTGAACGCACGAACAAAACGCCGCTATATGGATATAACGATGGATTATTTTGAACCAAACCAACATTTGGTTTTTGATATAAATATGAACTTGATTGAACAAAACATGCATGTATTGTATAACATAATGTCCTAGGTGTGTCATCTGATGAAGATCATCAAAGGTTAGTGCTGCATTTAGCTGTGGTTTTGTTTTTTGTGACATTATATGCTAGCTTGAAAAATGGGTGTCTGATTATTTCTGGCTGGGTACTCTGCTGACATAATCTAATGTTTTGCTTTCGCTGTAAAGCCTTTTTGAAATCGGACAGTGTGGTTAGATTAACGAGAATCTTGTCTTTAAAATGCTTTAAAATAATCATATGTTTGAAAAATGGAAGTTTTCGGATTTTAGAGGAGTTTGTATTTCGCGCCACGCCCATCATTGGATATTGGAGCAGGTGTTCCGCTAGCGGAACGTCTAGATGTAAGAGGTTAATTTATTAAATTGAATGAGATGATAATCCATACAATCTCCATTGATTGGATATCATAAGTGTAAACAGTAGTTCAAATGTTGGGAACACTCCCCACTATGGTACACTTCTTCCTTGGGCTGAAGCCACATGGGATTCCCGCGGGGGCGGGACTTCTGTCAGTACTGGATTACTGAATGGGTTTTGCAAAAACCAAATTTTACTGATTGATAAATTTTAATGATAAATCAAACCTGTATAGGCTATTTGGGATTTAAACTTTAATTAACCTGAGAGGTTTATTCATCTAGGTTAATGTGGAAAAAAGATTACAATGTCTCATTTAGAAAACTCATCAATTTGGATATTATTTAAAAGATCCACTTGAGAATGTAAATCTGGCAATTTCACTTATTAGTTCAATTGAATAAGACATCGATATCCGTCTGGATATCACGAGTAACGACTTAAGTGTCACCTGACTAATTCTTCTTGAAGGAAAGTACTGGTGACTCTTCAGAGGTCCCTGCTGGCACACGCTGAAATCAAACGGAAGTACCAAGGGCGGGACTTCCGTTCCGCAAGTCGGATGAATTACAATGTGGCACAAAACAAAATGGCTGTTTTCCCTTTTGTTAGCTTAGCATCTCGAGCAAGCTAATCCTACTTTTTGCATATTTCAGCATAACATAGGATTCCCTTGGCAAGGGAAAGGTTTTACTCATAACGTATTATGTTCGAACCCTTTTCGGCGATATTTGATGATGTTTTAACCGGAACTCGCGGCAAACAACGAAATGCACCGTGGTCTACTCGCATCGAAACGCGAGAGAGACAGAGAGATACTTATCGCTGGTCAAGCTAATCTCTCCTAAATTTCAATCGGCTGGCTCTTTGTCCTCGCTCGAGAAATTAATAATGACCTAGCCAACACGCGTCTGAAACGCGCGAGGCAGAAATAGCCCAGCGTTTGGCCAAACGCGCTATTTCTCAGATAGCTTTATCAGCCTTCATACAGAACTGTATAGCTTTTGCTACCCACTGCCTACATCAGAGCACAACACGGAGGCGATTCTCCAGAGCACACACGCACCAATAATTCCAGTCTACAATTCCCATAATGTATATAATAAACTTGGTATATTATGTAATCTGCTTTTCAATTTTATATAGGCTGAATCAAAATGAAAGCTTCATCCTATTTTAGATTCCTCGCACGGGGCGTCATATGTATGATATTATCAAATTGACCCAACGTGCGTCTTAGTTTAAGAGTCCTCACAGGGGGCGCCAAATGTCTGTTCAGACCCTTTTCGGATCATTGAACAATGTTAAATTCTTAGGAAGCAGAGTATACTCTGGGCTAACAAGTTGAATCAGCAATACAAAATTGGGTTTAATTATTTATTTACTAAATACCTAAACTAATCACACAGAATTACATATACACAGAATACAAATGATGTCATTCAGAAACATCCCAGTGGACGGAACCTGTATGATGGCTGGTTACACAAAGGAAAGGGGGTTGGGCTTGAATGAAAGAGCGGGAAGACTTAGGAACGAAGAAACAGCAGCTATGCTATCGTAAATACATTATCTTATGCATTCTAAATTACCGCCCATTTGGAAAAGGAAAATGCAATAAATATTTACTCTGAGCTGCGCTTCGGTAGATTGGTCGTAGATGCTGGCTGGGTTGGCCAACAGATCTTCCTGTCCTCGGAAGAATGTCTATGGTGGTACATTGGATACGTGGTGGTATCTTCGTCTGTTTGTTAGACTGGATCCGTCGTCCGTCCTTTCCTAGCCCACATCTACAGCGGCCGCTGCTAACTTAACGGCTAGGAAGTATCACTTCTGTAGTGAATAAGCTCAAAGTTCATACCATTCGCCACCAAAGCTCACACTGAGGTTGGCTTAGTTCTGTACTTGACGTGTGTCCTTCTAACGTAGAGGCTGCAGACCTCACGTACTGGAACATGTGGTTATCTTTTCGTCAAAGGCTTATATAGTGGAGAGGGGGAAGGATGTGTTTCATCGTTTATAACCCCTGTCTCTTCACAGGGGTGGGCCACTGATCAAGCAGGGCACTTTCCTTATGAAAACCCAATTCTCTCATTTGGAAGCTAAAATTACATTTAATCTCCTAACAAACAATTTCAATATCAAACATTTCAATTGCATAACAATTCCATGTTACTCTGATAACTAGAGGGTGTATACTTTCTCAGGTACAGTTTATGTCATCCTGTCATCAGTCATAATGTCTCAGATGACAACCGAACTGACATCCATACTCATCACGTTCCAAAGCATATTTCCAACTGGTTTTATTACCAAAATATGGTTCCTTTTCCCCATTTGTTTGATGTTCCCAGACTCTCTATATTTAACACAGGCTATTCAAGTCCTTCAGTAGGGTCAGAAAGAGAGGGGAAGGGAGAAAGGTATTTATGGGGGGGTCATAAACCATACCCACAGGCCAACGTCATGACAGTACCTAGCCAGAAATAATCAGACACCCATTTTTCAAGCTAGCATATAATGTCACAATAAACAAAACCACAGCTAAATGCAGCACTAACCTTTGATGATCTTCATCAGATGACACACCTAGGACATTATGTTATACAATACATGCATGTTTTGTTCAATCAAGTTCATATTTATATAAAAAAACAGCTTTTTACATTAGCATGTGACGTTCAGAACTAGCATTCCCCCCGCAAACCTCCGGTGAATTTAATAAATTACTCACGATAAACGTTCACAAAAAACATAACAATTATTTTAAGAATTATAGATACAGAACTCCTCTATGCACTCGATATGTCCAATTTTAAAATAGCTTTTCGGTGAAAGCACATTTTGCAATATTCTCAGTAGATAGCCCGGCATCACGGGCTAGCTATTTAGACACCCACCATGTTTAGCCCTGACCAAACTCCGATTTACTATTACAAAAGTTTGATTACCTTTGGTGTTCTTCGTCAGAATGCACTCCCAGGACTGCTACTTCAATAACAAATGTTGCTTTGGTTCAAAATAATCCATAGTTATATCCAAATAGCGGCGTTTTGTTCGTGCGTGCAAGACACTATCCGAAGTGTAAATAAGGGTCACGCGCACGACGCATTTCGTGACAAAAAAATTCTAAATATTCCATTACCGTACTTCGAAGCATGTCAACCGCTGTTTAAAATCAATTTTTATGCAATTTTTCTCGTAAAAAAGCGATAATATTCCGACCGGGAAAGCGTGTTTACGTACAAAAGAGAGAGAAAATAAAAGCATGGGATCCCCTCGTGCACGAGCCTGAGTCTCATAGTACTGTGACTGGCCACTATCCAAACGCGCTAATGTTTTTCAGCCAGGGGCTGCCTCGATATCATTCAGCTTTTTGCCGCCTTCTGAGAGCCCATGGGAGCCGCAGGAAGTGTCACGTAACAGCAGACATCCCCTGTATTGGATAGAGATAATCAAGAAGGCCAAGAAATGGTCAGACAGGGTACTTCCTGTACAGAATCTTCTCAGGTTTTGGCCTGCCAAATGAGTTCTGTTATACTCACAGACACCATTCAAACAGTTTTAGAAACTTTGGAGTGTTTTCTATCCAAAGCTAATAATTATATGCATATTCTAGTTTCTGGGCAGGAGTAATAATCAGATTCAATCGGGTACGTTTTTTATCCGGCCGTGAAAATACTGCCCCCTAGCCATAACAGGTTAAAATGGTGTAAAATAGTCATATGTTTGAAAAATTGAAGTTTTGGGATTTTTGAGGAGTTTGTAATTCGCGCCACACTCTCTCATTGGATATTGGCGAGGCGTTCCGCTAGAGGAACATCTAGATATAAAAGGTGTTAACACTCAGGGAATCAGGCAGCCACAGTATTCATATTCACACACAGGAATCAGGCAGCCACAGTATTCAGATTAACACTCAGGAAATCAGGCAGCCACAGTATTCAGATTAACACACAGGGAATCAGGCAGCCACAACATTCAGATTAACACTCAGGGAATCAGGCAGCCACAGTATTCATATTCACACACAGGGGATCAGGCAGCCACAGTATTCAGATTAACACTCAGGAAATCAGGCAACTCGTATTCTCTAAGGTTAGTTATAGACCATCCCTGAACTCGTATTCTCTAAGGTTAGTTATAGACCATCCCTGAACTCGTATTCTCTAAGGTAGTTATAGACCATCCCTGAACTCTTTTTCTCTAAGGTTAGTTATAGACCATCCCTGAACTCTTATTCTCTAAGGTAGTTATAGACCATCCCTGAACTCGTATTCTCTAAGGTAGTTATAGACCATCCATGAACTCTTATTCTCTAAGGTTAGTTATAGACCATCCCTGAACTCGTATTCTCTAAGGTTAGTTATAGACCATCCATGAACTCTTATTCTCTAAGGTTAGTTATAGACCATCCATGAACTCTTATTCTCTAAGGTTAGTTATAGACCATCCATGAACTCTTCTTCTCTAAGGTTAGTTATAGACCATCCATGAACTCTTATTCTCTAAGGTTAGTTATAGACCATCCATGAACTCTTATTCTCTAAGGTTAGTTATAGACCATCCCTGAACTCTTCTTCTCTAAGGTTAGTTATAGACCATCCCTGAACTCGTATTCTCTAAGGTTAGTTATAGACCATCCCTGAACTCGTATTCTCTAAGGTTAGTTATAGACCATTCCCAGTCTCCTTTATTGCGTCCTCTCCACTGCTTCTCATTTTCCTCGCCTCTATTTTACAGAGGGAAATCTTTATCAACTTCAAACTGCATGACACTCAAAAGCATTAATGTTGTTGCTGTAGTGGAAGGCTCCACTCACTTTGGCAAACCAATCCCTTCCCTTCTACATAATTTATCCCTAATTCATCACGGCGGAGCTGTCTGCCTGTCTCCTCACCAGCAGTCAGTAGTCTCTCTGAGCACCAGCCAGGCAGTCAGGAGTCTCTCCTAAGTCTCTGAGCACCAGCCAGGCAGTCAGGAGTCTCTCCTATGTCTCTGAAACCCAGCCAGACAGTCAGGAGTCTCTCCTATGTCTCTGAGCCCCAGCCAGGCAGTCAGGAGTCTCTCCTATGTCTCTGAAACCCAGCCAGACAGTCAGGAGTCTCTCCTAAGTCTCTGAAACCCAGCCAGACAGTCAGGAGTCTCTCCTATGTCTCTGAGCCCCAGCCAGGCAGTCAGGAGTCTCTCCTATGTCTCTGAGCCCCAGCCAGACAGTCAGGAGTCTCTCCTATGTCTCTGAAACCCAGCCAGACAGTCAGGAGTCTCTCCTATGTCTCTGAAACCCAGCCAGACAGTCAGGAGTCTCTCCTAAGACTCTGAAACCCAGCCAGACAGTCAGGAGTCTCTCCTATGTCTCTGAGCACCAGCCAGACAGTCAGGAGTCTCTCCTATGTCTCTGAGCCCCAGCCAGACAGTCAGGAGTCTCTCCTATGTCTCTGAGCACCAGCCAGACAGTCAGGAGTCTCTCCTATGTCTCTGAAACCCAGCCAGACAGTCAGGAGTCTCTCCTATGTCTCTGAGCACCAGCCAGACAGTCAGGAGTCTCTCCTATGTCTCTGAGCACCAGCCAGGCAGTCAGGAGTCTCTCCTATGTCTCTGAGCACCAGCCAGACAGTCAGGAGTCTCTCCTACATTTACATTTTACATTAAATCATTTAGCAGACACTCTTATCCAGAGCGACTTACAAATTGGTGCATTCACCTTATAATATCCAGTGGAACAACCACTTTACAATAGTGCATCTAAATCTTTTAAGGGGGGGTTAGAAGGATTACTTTATCCTATCCCAGGTATTCCTTAAAGAGGTGGGGTTTCAGGTGTCTCCGGAAGGTGGTGATTGACTCCGCTGTCCTGGCGTCGTGAGGGAGCTTGTTCCACCATTGGGGTGCCAGAGCAGCGAACAGTTTTGACTGGGCTGAGCGGGAACTGTGCTGCCTCAGAGGTAGGGAGGCGAGCAGGCCAGAGGTGGATGAACGCAGTGCCCTTGTTTGGGTGTAGGGCCTGATCAGAGCCTGAAGGTACGGAGGTGCCGTTCCCCTCACAGCTCCGTAGGCAAGCACCATGGTCTTGTAGCGGATGTGAGCTTCGACTGGAAGCCAGTGGAGAGAGCGGAGGAGCGGGGTGACGTGAGAGAACTTGGGAAGGTTGAACACCAGACGGGCTGTGGCGTTCTGGATGAGTTGTAGGGGTTTAATGGCACAGGCAGGGAGCCATAGTCTCTGAGCCCCAGCCAGACAGTCAGGAGTCTCTCCTATGTCTCTGAGCCCCAGCCAGACAGTCAGGAGTCTCTCCTATGTCTCTGAGCCCCAGCCAGACAGTCAGGAGTCTCTCCTATGTCTCTGAGCACCAGCCAGGCAGTCAGGAGTCTCTCCTATGTCTCTGAAACCCAGCCAGACAGTCAGGAGTCTCTCCTATGTCTCTGAGCCCCAGCCAGACAGTCAGGAGTCTCTCCTAAGTCTCTGAGTCTCAGCCAGACAGTCAGGAGTCTCTCCTATGTCTCTGAGTCCCAGCCAGACAGTCAGGAGTCTCTCCTATGTCTCTGAGCCCCAGCCAGACAGTCAGGAGTCTCTCCTATGTCTCTGAGCCCCAGCCAGACAGTCAGGAGTCTCTCCTATGTCTCTGAGCCCCAGACAGACAGTCAGGAGTCTCTCCTAAGTCTCTGAAACCCAGCCAGGCAGTCAGGAGTCTCTCCTATGTCTCTGAGCCCCAGACAGACAGTCAGGAGTCTCTCCTATGTCTCTGAAACCCAGCCAGGCAGTCAGGAGTCTCTCCTATGTCTCTGAGCACCAGCCAGGCAGTCAGGAGTCTCTCCTAAGTCTCTGAGCACCAGCCAGGCAGTCAGGAGTCTCTCCTATGTCTCTGAAACCCAGCCAGACAGTCAGGAGTCTCTCCTATGTCTCTGAAACCCAGCCAGACAGTCAGGAGTCTCTCCTATGTCTCTGAAACCCAGCCAGACAGTCAGGAGTCTCTCCTAAGTCTCTGAAACCCAGCCAGACAGTCAGGAGTCTCTCCTAAGTCTCTGAGCACTAGCCAGACAGTCAGGAGTCTCTCCTATGTCTCTGAAACCCAGCCAGGCAGTCAGGAGTCTCTCCTAAGTCTCTGAAACCCAGCCAGACAGTCAGGAGTCTCTCCTAAGTCTCTGAGCACCAGCCAGACAGTCAGGAGTCTCTCCTATATCTCTGTCAGACAGGTACTTCTTCAGGAGTCTCTCCTACATCTCTCAGTCAGACAGGTACTTCTTCAGGTGTTTCTCCTACATCTCTCAGTCAGTCAGGTACTTCTTCAGGTTATTCTCCTAGCATCTCTCAGTCAGACAGACACTTCTTCAGGTTATTCTCCTAGCATCTCTCAGTCAGACAGACACTTCTTCAGGTTATTCTCCTAGCATCTCTCAGTCAGACAGGTACTTCTTCAGGTGTTTCTCCTACATCTCTCAGTCAGACAGACACTTCTTCAGGTGTTTCTCCTACATCTCTCAGTCAGACAGACACTTCTTCAGGTGTCTCTCCTACATCTCTCAGTCAGACAGACACTTCTTCAGGTGTTTCTCCTACATCTCTCAGTCAGACAGGTACTTCTTCAGGTGTTTCTCCTACATCTCTCAGTCAGACAGACACTTCTTCAGGAGTCTCTCCTAGCATCTCTCAGTCAGACAGGTACTTCTTCAGGAGTCTCTCCTAGCATCTCTCAGTCAGACAGACACTTCTTCAGGTGATTCTCCTACATCTCTCAGTCAGACAGGTACTTCTTCAGGAGTCTCTCCTACATCTCTCAGTCAGACAGGTACTTCTTCAGGAGTCTCTCCTAGCATCTCTCAGTCAGACAGGTACTTCTTCAGGAGTCTCTCCTAGCATCTCTCAGTCAGACAGGTACTTCTTCAGGAGTCTCTCCTACATCTCTCAGTCAGACAGACACTTCTTCAGGTGTTTCTCCTACATCTCTCAGTCAGACAGACACTTCTTCAGGTGATTCTCCTACATCTCTCAGTCAGACAGACACTTCTTCAGGTGTTTCTCCTAGCATCTCTCAGTCAGACAGACACTTCTTCAGGAGTCTCTCCTAGCATCTCTCAGTCAGACAGGTACTTCTTCAGGAGTCTCTCCTAGCATCTCTCAGTCAGACAGGTACTTCTTCAGGTGTCTCTCCTACATCTCTCAGTCAGACAGACACTTCTTCAGGTGATTCTCCTACATCTCTCAGTCAGACAGGTACTTCTTCAGGAGTCTCTCCTACATCTCTCAGTCAGACAGGTACTTCTTCAGGAGTCTCTCCTAGCATCTCTCAGTCAGACAGACACTTCTTCAGGTGTCTCTCCTACATCTCTCAGTCAGACAGACACTTCTTCAGGTGTTTCTCCTACATCTCTCAGTCAGACAGACACTTCTTCAGGTGTTTCTCCTACATCTCTCAGTCAGACAGACACTTAGTCAGGTGTTTCTCCGTCGTTGAGACAACCCTCAGATCCTCATGATATATCCCGTAATCAATGTAGGTTTAGTCCCTTAGTTTCTCTCTCCCTTTGTTTCTTCGTCTAACTTTCATTTACGAAAGTGGAGTCTGTACAGAATCTCCATTCGCCCCTTGTTAAATAAAAGTCCTTTATCCCATTACTTTTTGTGCGTTGTCAAATGCCAGATGAAAAGCTTTGGCCTGACGTGCTGCTGATGTGGAGAAAAGAAAACAGACACAACTATGAGAAGAATGGCAGACGTAAACTGAGGCGTTTTACCCAGACAGCTTTAAAAGATCGCCTCGTAGTCATATACCTCCGAAGAAGAAGTATCCTGAGAAGAGAAGAGCGGGAGCTTTTAAGTGACATCAAGAGGAAAAGAAACGATTGCTCTCTTCGCCTTGGTTGACTACACCGATGGTATTCATATAAAGTGACAGGTCGATACTGTAACTGAGTGTCGGTTGATTCTCTCACTCAGTTTTTCTGTCCGTTCTGAGGAGAAAAGTAGCTGAGACAGATATATCTTCTGTGCAAGGTAATCATCAGCCTGTATGTCGTACTGTACGGCCGTCTCTTCCTTTTGACAAGTGGTGCAGTAAGGAAAGGACAGTCAATGTTACAATAGTGAATAGCCTACACCTGTAAAAAATAATGCAAACTTTAAAAAAAAAAGGTAGAAATAGTTTTTTCACCGTTTTTACAATTCAATATTGCATTTTTATCACTAGAAAGAAATTAAAATTACTGAGTCATTGATTTTCCTGAATTGTGAACTTTTTCCACAAACATCTCAGCTCTGTCTGCGGTTACATTTCAGTTATACTCCTTTAACGTATGGACTGAATGTTGTTCAAGTTGTTGTTTGGTCAAAAGGGAACGTGTGGGGCTATCTATGGAGAGATGCTTTTGTGTTATTTTAGGTGTGAATGGCGAGTGGCTGGCCTCTTGTGGCCCAGTCCTCCTGACCTTGGAGAGGGGAGGGGAATGATAGGCCCCAGGAGAGCCCAGACGGGGTGAGAGAGACAGGAGGAGGGGTGTTGGGGGGTAAAGGAAGAGGAATGGGGTATGTGTGTGTGCGCGTCTGTGTGTTTGTGCATGTGTGTGTGTGTGCGTACATGTGTGTGTTCGTGTGTGTTTGTGTGTGTGTGTGTGTGTGTGTTTTTGCATGTGTGCGTACATGTGTGTGTTCGTGTGTGTTTGTGTGTGTGTGTGTGTGTGTGTTTTTGCATGTGTGCGTACATGTGTGTGTTCGTGCATGTGTGTGTGTTCGTGTGTTTGTGTGTTTGTGTGTGTGTGTGTGTGTGTGTGCGTACATGTGTGTGTTTGTGTGTGTGTGTGTGTGTGTGTGGATCAACGTAGAGAGAGTGCCGTCGCTCCACCAGGACACCCAGAGCATAGCCAGGGGGCCTCTGTGTACGGCACGATTAATCACACTCTCTCTTTCTGCTAGCGTGACACTGCTACAGCAATGCGCACACACACACACACACACACACACACACACACACACACACACACACACACACACACACACACACACACACACACACACACACACACACACACACCCCCTAACACACACACAAATACGTGGTGGGACATGTGTTTGCATGAGTACGTGTAGTGGTGGGTCATGGGATACGGCATAAACAGATGCTCTGAGATATTCATAGATGACTGTAAATGACCTTAAAGACGTCTCCTCCATGTCTTCCTTTAGGCTGAGTATTACTTTGACGAAATACACAAATAAAAGCAGGATATATTTTCTTACTCTGTTACACTGGCTAAACACTAATACATAGTAACACATAAAGACTGTGATTAACTTTAACTGTTAGTGGAATATTCCCTACATTGTTTGTGGTTCTTCAGGTTCTCTTTAATACGGAGGAAAGAGGCAGACCTGTTTATTAAACCTCTCCTCACACTGAACACTCTCAGACCTGTTTATTAAACCTCTCCTCACAGTGAACACTCTCAGACCTGTTTATTAAACCTCTCCTCACAGTGAACACTCTCAGACCTGTTTAATAAACCTCTCCACACAGTGAACACTCTCAGACCTGTTTATTAAACCTCTCCACACAGTGAACACTCTCAGACCTGTTTATTAAACCTCTCTTTACAGTGAACACTCTCAGACCTGTTTATTAAACCTCTCCACACAGTGAACACTCTCAGACCTGTTTATTAAACCTCTCCTCACAGTGAACACTCTCAGACCTGTTTATTAAACCTCTCCACACAGTGAACACTCTCAGACCTGTTTATTAAACCTCTCCACACAGTGAACACTCTCAGACCTGTTTATTAAACCTCTCCTCACAGTGAACACTCTCTGACCTGTTTATTAAACCTCTCCTCACAGTGAACACTCTCTGACCTGTTTATTAAACCTCTCCACACAGTGAACACTCTCAGACCTGTTTATTAAACCTCTCCTCACAGTGAACACTCTCAGACCTGTTTATTAAACCTCTCCTCACAGTGAACACTCTCTGACCTGTTTATTAAACCTCTCCTCACAGTGAACACTCTCTGACCTGTTTATTAAACCTCTCCTCACAGTGAACACTCTCAGACCTGTTTATTAAACCTCTCCTCACAGTGAACACTCTCAGACCTGTTTATTAAACCTCTCCTCACAGTGAACACTCTCAGACCTGTTTATTAAACCTCTCCTCACAGTGAACACTCTCAGACCTGTTTATTAAACCTCTCCTCACAGTGAACACTCTCAGACCTGTTTATTAAACCTCTCCTCACAGTGAACACTCTCAGACCTGTTTATTAAACCTCTCCTCACAGTGAACACTCTCAGACCTGTTTATTAAACCTCTCTTCACAGTGAACACTCTCAGACCTGTTTATTAAACCTCTCCTCACAGTGAACACTCTCTGACCTGTTTATTAAACCTCTCCTCACAGTGAACACTCTCAGACCTGTTTATTAAACCTCTCTTCACAGTGAACAGTCTCAGACCTGTTTATTAAACCTCTCTTTACAGTGAACACTCTCAGACCTGTTTATTAAACCTCTCTTTCCAGTGAACACTCTCAGACCTGTTTATTAAACCTCTCTTCACAGTGAACACTCTCAGACCTGTTTATTAAACCTCTCCTCACAGTGAACACTCTCAGACCTGTTTATTAAACCTCTCTTTACAGTGAACACTCTCAGACCTGTTTATTAAACCTCTCTTTACAGTGAACACTCTCAGACCTGTTTATTAAACCTCTCTTCACAGTGAACACTCTCAGACCTGTTTATTAAACCTCTCCTCACAGTGAACACTCTCAGACCTGTTTATTAAACCTCTCCTCACAGTGAACACTCTCAGACCTGTTTATTAAACCTCTCTTTACAGTGAACACTCTCAGACCTGTTTATTAAACCTCTCTTCACAGTGAACACTCTCAGACCTGTTTATTAAACCTCTCTTTACAGTGAACACTCTCAGACCTGTTTATTAAACCTCTCTTCACACTGAACACTCTCAGACCTGTTTATTAAACCTCTCCTCACAGTGAACACTCTCAGACCTGTTTATTAAACCTCTCTTTACAGTGAACACAATCAGACCTGTTTATTAAATCTCTCTTCACAGTGAACACTCTCAGACCTGTTTATTAAACCTCTCTTCACACTGAACACTCTCTGACCTGTTTATTAAATCTATCCTCACAGTGAACACTCTCAGACCTGTTTATTAAACCTCTCCTCACAGTGAACACTCTCAGACCTGTTTATTAAACCTCCCTCACAGTGAACACTCTCAGACCTGTTTATTAAACCTCTCTTTACAGTGAACACTCTCAGACCTGTTTATTAAACCTCTCTTCACACTGAACACTCTCAGACCTGTTTATTAAATCTCTCCTCACAGTGAACACTCTCAGACCTGTTTATTAAACCTCTCTTTACAGTGAACACTCTCAGACCTGTTTATTAAACCTCTCTTTACAGTGAACAGTCTCAGACCTGTTTATTAAACCTCTCTTCACAGTGAACACTCTCAGACCTGTTTATTAAACCTCTCCTCACAGTGAACACTCTCAGACCTGTTTATTAAACCTCTCTATACAGTGAACACTCTCAGACCTGTTTATTAAACCTCTCTTTACAGTGAACACTCTCAGACCTGTTTATTAAACCTCTCTTCACACTGAACACTCTCAGACCTGTTTATTAAACCTCTCCTCACAGTGAACACTCTCAGACCTGTTTATTAAACCTCTCTTTACAGTGAACACAATCAGACCTGTTTATTAAATCTCTCTTCACAGTGAACACTCTCAGACCTGTTTATTAAACCTCTCTTCACACTGAACACTCTCTGACCTGTTTATTAAATCTCTCCTCACAGTGAACACTCTCAGACCTGTTTATTAAACCTCTCTTTACAGTGAACACAATCAGACCTGTTTATTAAACCTCTCTTCACACTGAACACTCTCTGACCTGTTTATTAAATCTCTCCTCACAGTGAACACTCTCAGACCTGTTTATTAAACCTCTCCTCACAGTGAACACTCTCAGACCTGTTTATTAAACCTCTCCTCACAGTGAACACTCTCAGACCTGTTTATTAAACCTCTCTTTACAGTGAACACTCTCAGACCTGTTTATTAAACCTCTCTTCACACTGAACACTCTCTGACCTGTTTATTAAATCTTTCCTCACAGTGAACACTCTCAGACCTGTTTATTAAACCTCTCTTTACAGTGAACACTCTCAGACCTGTTTATTAAACCTCTCTTTACAGTGAACAGTCTCAGACCTGTTTATTAAACCTCTCTTCACAGTGAACACTCTCAGACCTGTTTATTAAACCTCTCCTCACAGTGAACACTCTCAGACCTGTTTATTAAACCTCTCTTTACAGTGAACACTCTCAGACCTGTTTATTAAACCTCTCCTCACAGTGAACACTCTCAGACCTGTTTATTAAACCTCTCTTTACAGTGAACACTCTCAGACCTGTTTATTAAACCTCTCTTCACACTGAACACTCTCTGACCTGTTTATTAAATCTCTCCTCACAGTGAACACTCTCAGACCTGTTTATTAAACCTCTCTTCACAGTGAACACTCTCAGACCTGTTTATTAAACCTCTCTTTACAGTGAACACTCTCAGACCTGTTTATTAAACCTCTCTTCACACTGAACACTCTCAGACCTGTTTATTAAACCTCTCCTCACAGTGAACACTCTCAGACCTGTTTATTAAACCTCTCTTTACAGTGAACACAATCAGACCTGTTTATTAAATCTCTCTTCACAGTGAACACTCTCAGACCTGTTTATTAAACCTCTCTTCACACTGAACACTCTCTGACCTGTTTATTAAATCTCTCCTCACAGTGAACACTCTCAGACCTGTTTATTAAACCTCTCCTCACAGTGAACACTCTCAGACCTGTTTATTAAACCTCTCCTCACAGTGAACACTCTCAGACCTGTTTATTAAACCTCTCTTTACAGTGAACACTCTCAGACCTGTTTATTAAACCTCTCTTCACACTGAACACTCTCTGACCTGGTTATTAAATCTCTCCTCACAGTGAACACTCTCAGACCTGTTTATTTAACCTCTCTTCACAGTGAACACTCTCAGACCTGTTTATTAAACTTATCTTTACAGTGAACACTCTCAGACCTGTTTATTAAACCTCTCTTTACAGTGAACACTCTCAGACCTGTTTATTAAACCTCTCCTCACAGTGAACACCCTCAGACCTGTTTATTAAATCTCTCTTTACAGTGAACACTCTCAGACCTGTTTATTACAACGCTCTTCACAGTGAACACTCTCAGACCTGTTTATTAAACCTCTCTTCACACTGAACACTCTCTGACCTGTTTATTAAATCTCTCCTCACAGTGAACACTCTCAGACCTGTTTATTAAACCTCTCCTCACAGTGAACACTCTCAGACCTGTTTATTAAACCTCTCCTCACAGTGAACACTCTCAGACCTGTTTATTAAACCTCTCCTCACAGTGAACACTCTCAGACCTGTTTATTAAACCTCTCTTCACAGTGAACACTCTCAGACTTGTTTATTAAACCTCTCTTCACAGTGAACACTCTCAGACCTGTTTATTAAATCTCTCTTCACAGTGAACACTCTCAGACTTGTTTATTAAACCTCTCCTCACAGTGAACACTCTCAGACCTGTTTATTAAACTCTCCTCACAGTGAACACTCTCAGACCTGTTTAATAAACCTCTCTTTACAGTGAACACTCTCAGACCTGTTTATTAAACCTCTCCTCACAGTGAACACTCTCAGACCTGTTTATTAAACCTCTCTTTACAGTGAACACTCTCAGACCTGTTTATTAAACCTCTCTTTACAGTGAACACTCTCAGACCTGTTTATTAAACCTCTCTTTACAGTGAACACTCTCAGACCTGTTTATTAAACCTCTCTTTACAGTGAACACTCTCAGACCTGTTTATTAAACCTCTCTTTACAGTGAACACTCTCAGACCTGTTTATTAAACCTCTCTTTACAGTGATCATTCTCCAACACAGCTCTTTAACCCAGGAGAGTTACATCAGTAACAAAGCAAATAGCAACAAACCTGCAATGTAAACAACGCTAGCAGGCAACGCTGTAGCTCGGCACACCTTGGTCGGAGCCGCTCCAACTCTCTCCTGCCAGAGCGACTTTAAAACATCAATATGTAATTGAAACCGACGGTTCTCACCAAAGATTTGCATCTATTTGGTAAGCCTCCCCGCTTGATCCCTGTAACCAGCTGGTACCAACCATCACACCAGCACAACTTCCAGTTCAACCATCACCACTAAAGTTCACATAACTCACTTAATTGGTTCCCAAGGCAAGAATTAAATATTTACTTTAAGGCCCTTTAAAATTCAATTGATTTTTATCTGACAGCTGTGCATGTCTGGCGTGGGACGAAGGCGGGCGGTCTCAGACGATTCCCCAGTGTTTATGAGAGTGCTCATCACATAGCGGAGGAGAAAGGGGACGTGGTGATTCTCACTTAGAGAGAGAGGATCCAGGTTCGGAGCCAAAAGAGTGGTCACTGATTTAACCTCTCACCCCCTTTACCCGCATTGTGACATTCTGTGGTCCACTTACACTGGAAAGGGGGACGGGGTGTGTGTGTGTGTGTGTGTGTGTGTGTGTGTGTGTGTGTGTGTGTGTGTGTGTGTGTGTGTGTGTGTGTGTGTGTGTGTGTGTGTGTGTGTGTGTGATTCTCAACCAACAAGCTTGAATGTTAGTGGTTTGATTACTAACAGGTGAATGGCTGTGAACATACCCAGTTTATACTGTATGTTGTCTGCTAGAGAACACAGACATCCACCCAGTTTATACTGTATGTTGTCTGCTAGGGAACACAGACATCCAGCCAGTTTATACTGTATGTTGTCTGCTAAGGAACACAGACATCCAGCCAGTTTATACTGTATGTTGTCTGCTAGGGAACACAGACATCCACCCAGTTTATACTGTATGTTGTCTGCTAGAGAACACAGACATCCAGCCAGTTTATACTGTATGTTGTCTGCTAGGGAACACAGACATCCAGCCAGTTTATACTGTATGTTGTCTGCTAGGGAACACAGACATCCAGCCAGTTTATTCTGTATGTTGCCTGCTAGGGAACACAGACATCCAGCCAGTTTATACTGTATGTTGCCAGCTAGGGAACACAGACATCCAGCCAGTTTATACTGTATGTTGTCTGCTAGAGAACACAGACATCCAGCCAGTTTATACTGTATGTTGTCTGCTAGGGAACACAGACATCCAGCCAGTTTATACTGTATTTTGCCTGCTAGGGAACACAGACATCCAGCCAGTTTATACTGTATTTTGCCTGCTAGGGAACACAGACATCCAGCCAGTTTATACTGTATGTTGCCTGCTAGGGAACACAGACATCCAGCCAGTTTATACTGTATGTTGCCAGCTAGGGAACACAGACATCCAGCCAGTTTATACTGTATGTTGTCTGCTAGGGAACACAGACATCCAGCCAGTTTATACTGTATGTTGTCTGCTAGGGAACACAGACATCCAGCCAGTTTATACTGTATGTTGTCTGCTAGGGAACACAGACATCCAGCCAGTTTATACTGTATGTTGCCTGCTAGGGAACACAGACATCCAGCCAGTTTATACTGTATGTTGCCTGCTAGGGAACACAGACATCCAGCCAGTTTATACTGTATTTTGCCTGCTAGGGAACACAGACATCCAGCCAGTTTATACTGTATGTTGTCTACTAGAGAACACAGACATCCATCTAGTTTATACTGTATGTTGTCTGCTAGGGAACACAGACATCCAGCCAGTTTATACTGTATGTTGTCTGCTAGGGAACACAGACATCCAGCCAGTTTATACTGTATGTTGTCTGCTAGGGAACACAGACATCCAGCCAGTTTATACTGTATGTTGTCTGCTAGGGAACACAGACATCCAGCCAGTTTATACTGTATTTTGCCTGCTAGGGAACACAGACATCCAGCCAGTTTATACTGTATTTTGCCTGCTAGGGAACACAGACATCCAGCCAGTTTATACTGTATTTTGCCTGCTAGGGAACACAGACATCCAGCCAGTTTATACTGTATGTTGTCTACTAGAGAACACAGACATCCATCTAGTTTATACTGTATGTTGTCTGCTAGGGAACACAGACATCCAGCCAGTTTATACTGTATGTTGTCTGCTAGGGAACACAGACATCCAGACAGTTTATACTGTATGTTGTCTGCTAGGGAACACAGACATCCAGCCAGTTTATACTGTATGTTGTCTGCTAGGGAATACAGACATCCAGCCAGTTTATACTGTTTGTTGTCTGCTAGGGAACACAGACATCCATCCAAGGAATCCACAAATGATTCTGGCTCCCGTAAATATGATGGAGTCTGTGTTTCTCTCACCAGGAAGTATTCCTGAGGATCGTAGCAGTCATAAACAACTTGTTTCCTGTATCTGACATGTTACCACTGAGGTCATGCCCAATATAGCACGCTATTCCCTATATAGTGCACTACCTTATGGAGTCTGGTCATTTAGGACGCATATTGAGAGTGCAGCAGCAACAAGCAGCAGCAGTGTAGACAGACAGACAGACAGACAGACAGACAGACAGACAGACAGACAGACAGACAGACAGACAGACAGACAGACAGACAGACAGACAGACAGACAGACAGACAGACAGACAGACAGACAGACAGACAGACAGACAGACAGACAGACAGACAGACAGACAGACAGACAGACAGACAGACAGACAGACAGACAGACAGTGGATTGAGATGATGTAGAAACAGAGTAATCTCATAGTGGCACCACAGCCTGCATTAAGACATGTCAGGGGACTATGGTATGACTATGAATAAATAAAGCCTATGGATGGATGGAGGAATTGAGGGATTGAGGGATGGAGTGATGGAGAGATTGAGGGATGGAGCGAAGGAGGGAGGGAGGGATGGATGGATAGAAGGAATAGAGGGATGGATGGATAGAGGGAGGGATGGAGGGATGAGGAGACATTCCCTCTATCTTCCTTCACACCTCAGATCTCAGAGAAGTTGGACATCTGAATTGGTGAGGTATTTTTACGTCATCTCCTGTGCCCCTCAACTCCCTCAGCCCTCTCTTAGACCCCCTCAGCCCCCTCTTAGACCCCTCATCCCCCTCTTAGACCCCTCATCCCTCTCTTAGACCCCTCATCCCTCTCTTAGACCCCTCATCCCTCTCTTAGACCCCTCATCCCTCTCTTAGACCCCCTCATATCCCTCTTAGACCCCCTCAACCCTCTCTTAGACCCCTCAGACCCCTCAACCCCCTCATCCCCCTCTTAGACCCCCTCATCCCTCTCTTAGACTCCCTCATCCCCCTCTTAGACACCCTCAGCCCTCTCTTAGACCCCCTCATCTCTCTCTTTTTGACCCCCTCATCCCCCTCTTAGACCCCCTCATCCCTCTCTTAGACCCCCTCAGCCCTCTCTTAGAACCCCTCATCCCTCTCTTAGACCCCTTCATACCCCTCTTAGACCCCCTCATCCCCCTCTTAGACCCCCTCAGCCCCCTCAACCCCCTCATCCCCCTCTAAGACCCCCTCATCCCTCTCTTAGACCCCCTCATCCCCCTCTTTGACTCCCTCAGCCCTCTCTTAGACCCCTCATCCCTCTCTTAGACCCCCTCAGCCCTCTCTTAGACCCCTCATCTCTCTCTTAGACCCCCTCATCCCCCTCTTAGACCCCCTCATCCCCCTCTTAGACCCCCTCAGCCCTCTCTTAGACCCCCTCAGCCCTCTCTTAGACCCCCTCAGCCCCTTCTTAGACCCCCTCATCCCTCTCATAGACCCCCTCATCCCTCTCTTAGACCCCCTCATCCCCCTCTTAGACTCCCTCATCCCCCTCTTAGACCCCCTCATCCCCCTCTTAGACCCCCTCAGCCCTCTCTTAGACCCCCTCAGCCCTCTCCTAGACCCCCTCAGCCCTCTCTTAGACCCCCTCAGCCCCTTCTTAGACCCCCTCATCCCTCTCATAGACCCCCTCATCCCTCTCTTAGACCCCCTCATCCCACTTTTAGACCACTCCAGCTCTCTCTTTGACCCCCTCATCCCTCTCTTAGACTCCCTCATCCCACTATTAGACCATCCCAGCTCTCTCTTTTACCCCCTCATCCCTCTCTTAGACCCCCTCAGCCCTCTCTTAGACCCCCTCAGCCCCATCTTAGACCCCCTGTTAGACCCTTTCAACCCTCTCAGCCCCCTCAACCCCATCATCCCTCTCTTAGACCCCTCATCCCTCTCTCAGCCCCCTCAATCCCCTCATCCCTCTCTTAGACCCCTCATCCCTCTCTCAGCCCCCTCTATCCCCTCAGACCCCTCTTAGACCCCTTTTAGTGTGAGAGCTGATGGAAAAGACCCCATGAGGAAGACTCTAGTAGTTAAAACGTCTTCCAGTTGTGTGTCCTGTTGTACTGGGCTGACTGCTCCTGTATGTATTATTTTGTATATGTATTCTGTTAATAGTTCACGAAAGTTGATTGCAAAGTACCGGCCGCCTACTCGTCTTCTTTCTTTGAAAAGACTGGCTGAAATTTCTGCTGGTTTTGCATGGGTGGAGTTTGGTCTGCCTGGCGACATCACCCGGCAGTATACGTCAATAGATCCATAACAAAGAGAGTTCCAAACTTCTCAGCCAATAACAGCTAGTTTTCAGATTATATATCCCTCCCATTAGGCTCCTCCAATTAGGTCACTCACTCAGACCACTGCCAGACAGTTCTAGCATACAGTGGGGGAAAAAAGTATTTGATCCCCTGCTGATTTTGTACGTTTGCCCACTTACAAAGAAATGATCAGTCTATAATTTTAATGGTAGGTTTATTTGAACAGTGAGAGACAGAATAACAACGAAAAAATCCAGAAAAACGCATGTCACAAATGTTATAAAATGATTTACATTTTAATGAGGGAAATAAGTATTTGACCCCTCTGCAAAACATGACTTAGTACTTGGTGGCAAAACCCTTGTTGGCAATCACAGAGGTCAGACGTTTCTTGTAGTTGGCCACCAGGTTTGCACACATCTCAGGAGGGATTTTGTCCCACTCCTCTTTGCAGATCTTCTCCAAGTCATTAAGGTTTCGAGGCTGACGTTTGACAACTCGAACCTTCAGCTCCCTCCACAGATTTTCTATGGGATTAAGGTCTGGAGACTGGCTAGGCCACTCCAGGACCTTAATGTACTTCTTCTTGAGCCACTCCTTTGTTGCCTTGGCCGTGTGTTTTTGGGTCATTGTCATGCTGGAATACCCATCCACGACCCATTTTCAATGCCCTGGCTGAGGGAAGGAGGTTCTCACCCAAGTTTTGACGGTACATGGCTCCGTCCATCGTCCCTTTGATGCGATGAAGTTGTCCTGTCCCCTTAGCAGAAAAACACCCCCAAAGCATAATGTTTCCACCTCCATGTTTGACGGTGGAGATGGTGTTCTTGGGGTCATAGGCAGCATTCCTCCTCCTCCAAACACGGCGAGTTGAGTTGATGCCAAAGAGCTCCATTTGGGTCTCATCTGACCACAACACTTTCACCAGTTGTCCTCTGAGTCATTCAGATGTTCACTGGCAAACTTCAGACGGGCATGTATATGTATTCTTGAGCAGGGGGACCTTGCGGGCGCTGCAGGATTTCAGTCCTTCATGGCGTAGTGTGTTTGTTACCAATTGTTTTATTGGTGACTATGGACCCAGCTGCCTTGAGATCATTGACAAGATCCTCCCGTGTAGTTCTGGGCTGATTCCTCACCGTTCTCATGAGCATTCCAACTCCACGAGGTGAGATCTTGCATGGAGCCCCAGGCCGAGGGATATTGACAGTTCTTTTGTGTTTCTTCCATTTGCGAATAATCACACCAAATGTTGTCACCTTCTCACCAAGCTGCTTGGCGATGGTCTTGTAGCCCATTCCAGCCTTGTGTAGGTCTACAATCTTGTCCCTGACATCCATGGAGAGCTCTTTGGTCTTGGCCATGGTGGAGAGTTTGGAATCTGATTGATTGATTGCTTCTGTGGACAGGTGTCTTTTTTACAGGTAACAAGCTGCGGTTAGGAGCACTCCCTTTAAGAGTGTGCTCCTAATCTCAGCTCGTTACCTGTATAAAAGACACCTGGGAGCCAGAAATCGTTCTGATTGAGAGGGGGTCAAATACTTATTTCCCTCATTAAAATGCAAATCAATTTAAAACATTTTTGACATGCGTTTTTCTGGCTATTTTTGTTGTTATTCTGTCTCTCACTGTTCAAATAAACCTACCATTAAAATTATAGACTGATCCTTTCTTTATCAGTGGGCAAACATACAAAATCAGCAGGGGATCAAATACTTTTTCCCCCCACTGTAATTCTTGCTTGAGAAATTGCTTTCTGCTAAGAAGCTATTTTTGTTTCTTTTTAACAATTATAATTGGTACTTAATTGTTCCCTAGAAATGATTTGATATTGAGATAAAAATGTCTGCATTGGACCTTTAATAAACAATCACAAGAAGCCCCTGGTCAAAGTAAAGACAGGAAGAGGTCTTCAACAGTAACCCAGCTAATGTTTCCAGAGCTTTGTTTGACTTTAGTCTGGACTCTCCTCCGTCCCACCATCCCTCCATGCCTCCATCCCTCCATGCCTCCATGCCTCTATCCCTCCATCCCTCCATCCCTCCTGCCCTCCATCCCTCCATCCCTCCAGCACACAATCCCTCCATCCCTCCATCCCTCCGTCCCTCCATCCCTCCATCCCTCCAGCACACCATCCCTCTATCTCTCCAGCCCTCTGTCCCTCCGTCCCTCCATGCCTCCATCCCTCCATCCCTCCAGGCCTCCATCCCTCCATCCCTCCAGGCTTCCAGCACACCATAACTCCATCCCGCCATCCCTCCATCCCTCCATCCCCCAGCCCTCCATCCCTCCATGCCTCCATCCCTCCATCCCTCCAGCCCTCCATCCCTCCATGCCTCCATCCCTCCATCCCTCCATCCCTCCAGGCTTCCAGCACACCATAACTCCATCCCGCCATCCCTCCATCCCTCCATCCCGCCATCCCTCCATCCCTCCATCCCTCCATCCCTCCAGCACACAATCCCTCCATCCCTCCATCCCTCCGTCCCCCCATCCCTCCATCCCTCCAGCCCCCCATCCCTCCATCCCTCCAGCCCTCCATCCCTCCATCCCTCCATTCCCCCATCCCTTCATCCCTCCAGGCTTCCAGCCCTCCATCCCTCCATCCCTCCATCCCTCCATCCCTCCATTCCCCCATCCCTCCATCCCTCCATCCCTCCAGCCCTCCACAACTAATAGACCTGTAAATTGCTCCATCCATCTCCTCTCCTCTTTTATAAATGTGAAATGAATGACCTGCTCATTAACAGGGCTAAACATGCCATCTACAGCTCTGAACAGGACACTGTTTCACAGATGTTTCTCTTACACAGGTTAAACTGAGTCAACACTGCTCTGTCCTTCTGTCACGGGGTACAACAGTGTTGAGTAATGGTCTTGGACCTGTGATCACCTAGGTCATGTACCAAGACCTCTGTTAAGTATTACTGGGCCTGTTGCAGGACAGAGGTTTAGGACCACATCCTCAGTACCTATAGGACAGAATAAGACTGCATCTTTAGTACCTACAGGACAGGATAAGACTACATCCTCAGTACCTATAGGACAGGATAAGACTACATCTTTAGTTCCTATAGGACAGGATAAGACTACATCTTTAGTAACTATAGGACAGGATAAGACTACGTCTTTAGTTCCTATAGGACAGGATAAGACTACATCTTTAGTTCCTATAGGACAGGATAAGACTACATCCTCAGTACCTATAGGACAGGATAAGACTACATCTTTAGTTCCTATAGGACAGGATAAGACTACATCCTCAGTTCCTATAGGACAGGATAATACTACATATTTAGTTCCTATAGGACAGGATAAGACTACATCCTCAGTACCTATAGGACAGGATAGGACTACATCTTTAGTTCCTATAGGACAGGATAAGACTACATCCTCAGTTCCTATAGGACAGGATAAGACTGCATCTTTAGTACCTACAGGACAGGATAAGACTACATCCTCAGTACCTATAGGACAGGATAAGACTACATCTTTAGTTCCTATAGGACAGGATAAGACTACATCTTTAGTAACTATAGGACAGGATAAGACTACATCTTTAGTTCCTATAGGACAGGATAAGACTACATCCTCAGTACCTATAGGACAGGATAAGACTACATCTTTAGTTCCTATAGGACAGGATAAGACTACATCCTCAGTTCCTATAGGACAGGATAATACTACATATTTAGTTCCTATAGGACAGGATAAGACTACATCCTCAGTACCTATAGGACAGGATAGGACTACATCTTTAGTTCCTATAGGACAGGATAAGACTACATCGTCAGTTCCTATAGGACAGGATAAGACTACATCTTTAGTTCCTATAGGACAGAATAACACTACATCTTTAGTTCCTATAGGACAGGACAAGACTACATCTTTAGTTCCTATAGGTCAGGATAAGACTACATCTTTAGTACATATAGGACAGGATAATACTACATCTTTAGTACCTATAGGACAGGATAAGACTACATCCTCAGTTCCTATAGGACAGGACAAGACTAAATCTTTAATTCCTATAGGACAGGATAAGACTACATCCTCAGTTCCTATAGGACAGGATAAGACTACGACTTTAGTTCCTATAGGACAGGATAAGACTACATCGTCAGTTCCTATAGGACAGGATAAGACTACATCTTTAGTAACTATAGGACAGGATAAGACTACATCTTTAGTTCCTATAGGACAGGATAAGACTACATCCTCAGTTCCTATAGGACAGGATAAGACTACGACTTTAGTTCCTATAGGACAGGATAAGACTACATCTTTAGTACCTATAGGACAGGATAAGACCACATCTTTAGTTCCTATAGGACAGGATAAGACTACATCTTTAGTACCTATAGGACAGGATAAGACTACATCTTTAGTTCCTATAGGACAGGATAAGACTACGTCTTTAGTTCCTATAGGACAGGATAAGACTACATCTTTAGTACCTATAGGACAGGATAGAGACTTCATCTTTAGTACCTATAGGACAGGATAATACTACATCTTTAGTTCCTATAGGACAGGATAAGACTACATCTTTAGTTCCTATAGGACAGGATAAGACTACATCTTTAGTTCCTATAGGACAGGATAAGACTACATCTTTAGTTCCTATAGGACAGGATAAGACTACATCTTTATTTCCTATAGGACAGGATAGGACTACATCCTTAGTACCTATAGGACAGGATAAGACTACATCTTTAGTTCCTATAGGACAGGATAAGACTACATCTTTAGTTCCTATAGGACAGGATAAGACTACATCCTCAGTACCTATAAGAAAGGATAAGACTACATCTTTAGTTCCTATAGGACAGGATAAGACTACATCTTTAGTTCCTATAGGACAGGATAAGACTACATCCTCAGTACCTATAAGAAAGGATAAGACTACATCTTTAGTTCCTATAGGACAGGATAAGACTACATCTTTAGTTCCTATAGGACAGGATAAGACTACATCTTTAGTTCCTATAGGACAGGATAAGACTACATCCTTAGTACTCAGAGGAATAGGGAAGGACAGGTTACCTTAAAGGTGGCATGCTAAGTAGTCAATCACAACCATACAATTAGATTATAATGTTCATGTCTGCTTTTTATAACCCTTAGCCACCTATATAGTGTTTTAAACTTCCCATCTGTGACATGCTGCGGTTGCAAATGTACCTGTAATTTGCCAAGGTTACCAGAAATTTGGGAATTAACAGAAAATCTGTAGCAATCTATCATAACTTTGGTAATATTTACTTGAATAACTTGTGAAATGTTTTATTCATATACTGTACAGTATTAATTTATTAAATCTTTGTCCATATTGTCCACTAGTTTCTAGTAGATACAGTAGAATTAATGGTTCAATAGAAAATAGCCTAATTCATGAGACAAGCATCTCATTAAGAACGGCATTATTTTCAATTAACTTTGCAAACTCAACTTTTTTTCACTACTGCCTCCAGTTTGACGCCAAAACATTGAGAACAAATATATATTGATAAAAAAAAAGGTTTGTAAAAAAGAAATCTGAAATCCTTTTATTAAGAACCGATGGTATTCTCTAAGTGGATGGTTTTTAATAATGTTTAACAGCTTGACGTTCTATTTTTTAATTTTTAAATCATCTTCTTCAATTGTTTCACATATTTTACATTTGACAAGGCAACACAGAGCGCCAGAGATTATTACAGACACCTTTGATAATCTGAATTACCCAAAATAGCCACTAGATGTTTTTGTGATAAACTACATAAAATCCTGGAAACGATACAAAACATTCTGGTAGTTTACTGGTTAACTAGTACACCCACCCTTTGCAACCCTACCTATGTGTCATTCTTATCCATAATAACCTACAATCTCTTATAAGGGGATGCCACTATCCTGTTTAACGTGAAGGAGTGAGCGGATATAATTCTCTCTCCATCTCTATCCTTCTTGTTGTGTTTTTCCCTCCTCTCTCTCTCCATCTCTATCTCTATCCTTCATGTTGTGTTTTTCCCTAATCCTCTCTCTCCATCTCTATCCTTCATGTTGTGTTTTTCCCTAATCCTCTCTCTCCATCTCTATCCTTCATGTTGTGTTTTTCCCTAATCCTCTCTCTCCATCTCTATCCTTCATGTTGTGTTTTTCCCTAATCCTCTCTCTCCATCTCTATCCTTCATGTTGTGTTTTTCCCTCCTCTCTCTCTCTCCATCTCTATCCTTCATGTTGTGTTTTTCCCTAATCCTCTCTCTCCATCTCTATCCTTCATGTTGTGTTTTCCCCTCCTTTCTCTCCATCACTATCCTTCATGTTGTGTTTTTCCCTCCTCTCTCTCTCTCCATCTCTATCCTTCATGTTGTGTTTTTCCCTCCTCTCTCTCTCTCCATCTCTATCCTTCATGTTGTGTTTTTCCCTCCTCTCTCTCTCTCCATCTCTATCCTTCATGTTGTGTTTTTCCCTAATCCTCTCTCTCCATCTCTATCCTTCATGTTGTGTTTTTCCCTCCTCTCTCTCTCTCCATCTCTATCCTTCATGTTGTGTTTTTCCCTCCTCTCTCTCCATCTCTATCCTTCATGTTGTGTTTTTCCCTCCTCTCTCTCTCTCTATCTCTATGCTTCATGTTGTGTTTTTCCCTCCTCTCTCTCTCCATCTCTATCCTTCATGTTGTGTTTTTCCCTCCTCTCTCTCTCCATCTCTATCCTTCATGTTGTGTTTTTCCCTCCTCTCTCTCTCCATCTCTATCCTTCATGTTGTGTTTTTCCCTCCTCTCTCTCCATCTCTATCCTTCATGTTGTGTTTTTCCCTCCTCTCTCTCTCCATCTCTATCCTTCATGTTCTGTTTTTCCCTCCTCTCTCTCTCCATCTCTATCCTTCATGTTGTGTTTTTCCCTCCTCCTCTCTCTCTCCATCTCTATCCTTCATGTTGTGTTTTTCCCTCCTCTCTCTCCATCTCTATGCTTCATGTTGTGTTTTTCCCTCCTCTCTCTCCATCTCTATCCTTCATGTTGTGTTTTTCCCTCCTCTCTCTCTCTCCATCTCTATCCTTCATGTTGTGTTTTTCCCTCCTCTCTCTCTCTCCATCTCTATCCTTCATGTTGTGTTTTTCCCTCCTCTCTCTCTCCATCTCTATCCTTCATGTTGTGTTTTTCCCTCCTCTCTCTCTCTCCATCTCTATGCTTCATGTTGTGTTTTTCCCTAATCCTCTCTCTCCATCTCTATCTCTATCCTTCATGTTGTGTTTTTCCCTCCTCTCTCTCTCCATCTCTATCTCTATCTCTATCCTTCATGTTGTGTTTTTCCCTCCTCTCTCTCTCTCCATCTCTATGCTTCATGTTGTGTTTTTCCCTCCTCTCTCCCTCTATCTCACTCTCTGTCTGTTTGTCTCAGGGGGTGTAATGTCTTCTAAGGAGGCAGGTTGACCAGGTTAATTCTGTGTACTTTCAGTCCTTAATGTGCACCATCTTTACTTTCACATTTTGGACATTAGCACAGTTTGTCTGAACGCTCCCAGTGGTCCTCGGGAGGCAGGGAAAATAAATGCAGATCTGTAGCAGAACAGAGCCATGTGGGTTTGAGGCTGGGCGCTGTAGCAGAGGCCAGAGAGGCTTGGAAAAGAGAAAAGGTTACGTGATTAACCCCTCATATCTCTCCGGGGTCTCTGTCTCCATCAAGCTCAAAGCACTTGTGCTGTTTGCAGGACTGTGGCAATCACAGCCCACGAATTCATTAGCACTTCAATTAAATTAAAAAAAAAGGTGAGCTGTGTCTGAATCTGAAGCCAATTTGGCACCAGGCCTCGGCACACAACAGACAGATGAGAAGAGAGAAAGAGGGAGAAAGAGAGAGAGAAGGCTCTTTCTTTTTGTAATTCGGCCTCTAAACAAAAGTGACAGGATCTATCACCACCTAGGAGCGGCAGGGGGATTCACCTGAGCATCCAAGTTATATAACACAAGTCTTATTATAATTAGTGTCAGTTTTAATCTGCTTTTAACCGGGTCCGCATCTGTGCCTCGTTGTAGGAAATGGCAGAGAAATTGGCAGTGATAATGATAGCCCCTCGTTCAACCCTGCTACTCTAACCTATGCATGAATATTTCAAGGGGAGACAGAGGACAAAACACAGGATTTAATTATTGTGAATTAGGACGTGGCATAGTGATGTGATCTCTGTTACCTGTATTTAACGGCGGGATCAGGGCTTGCCCATGTTTCCTCGCTGACGGGTTGATCTCTCACATGCGTGACTGTCGACCGCAGCAAAACCAGCACAGTAGAGAAAGTGTATTTTTATTGTTTAACCTTTATTTAACTAGACAAGTCAGTTAAAAACAAAATTCTTATATACAATGACGGCCTACCAAAAGGCAAAAGGCTGTAGAGGAATAATAATTATATTGATCCAACATCTGTGTACTTATGAACCTTTACTGCCAATGTCCAGCGTTCACACAGTATTACCTGGGGCGGCAGGTAACCTAGGTGTTAGAGCGTTGGACTAGTAACCGAAAGGTTGCAAGATTGAATCCCCGAGCTGACAAGGTAAAAATCTGTCGTTCTGCCCCTGAACAAGGCAGTTAATAACCCACTGTTCCTAGGCTGTCATTGTAAATAAGAATTTCTTCTTAACTGAATTGCCTAGTTAAATAAAGATAAAATAAATTTGGTAAATGACCAAGTCCATATTATGACAAGAACACCTCAAATAAGCAAAGAGAAACGGCAGTCCATCATTACTTTCAGACATGACGGTCAGTCAGTCCGGAAAATGTCAAGAACTTTGAAAGTTTCTTCGGCTGCAGTCGCAAAAACCATCAAACCGTGAAACATGGAGGAGAAGGTGGGATGGTGTGGGGGTGCTTTGTTGGTGACACTGTCAGTGATTTATTGAGAATTCAAGGCACACTTAATCAGCATGGCTACCACAGCATTCTGCAGTGATACGCCATCCCATCTGCCCTTAGTGGGAATATAATATATTTATTTTTCAACAGGACAATGACCCAAAACACACCCCCAGGTTGTGTAAGGGCTATTTGACCAAGAAGGAGAGTGATGGAGTGCTGCATCAGATGACCTGGCCTCCACAATCCCCCGACGTCAGATTGTTTTGGATGAGTTGGACCGCAGAGTGAAGGAAAAGCAGCCAACAAGTGCTCAGCATATATGGGAACTCCTTCAAGATTGTAAGGAAAAGCATTCCTCATGAAGCTGGTTGAGAGAATGTCAAGAGTTTGCAAAGCTGTCATCAAGGGAAAGGGTGGCTACTTTGTAGAAACTCAAAAATTATAAATTATATTTTGATTTGGTTACTACATGATTCCATATGTGTTATTTATTCTACAATGTAAAAAATAGTAAAGATAAACAAAATGATTAGGTGTGTCCAAACGTTTGACAGGTACTGTATATTAATATATATAAAAAATATATATACATACTGACACACATATATATATATATATATATATATATATATATATATATATATATATATATATATATATATATATATATATATATATATATATATATATATATATATATATATATATATATATATATATATATATACAGTTGAAGTTGGAAGTTTACATACAGGACTCATTAAAACTCATTTTTCAACCACTCCACAAATTTCTTGTTAACAAACTATAGTTTTGGCATGTCGGTTAGGACATCTACTTTGTGCATGACACAAGTAATTTTTCCAACAATTGTTTACAGACAGATTATTTCACTTATAATTCACTGTATCACAATTCCAGTGGGTCAGAAGTTACACTAAGTTGACTATGCCTTTAAACAGCTTGGAAAATTCCAGAAAATTTTGTCATGGCTTTAGAAGCTTCTGATATGCTAATTGACATCATTTGAGTCAATTGGAGGTGTACCTGTGGATGTATTTCAAGGCCTACCTTCAAACTCAGTGCCTCTTTGCTTGACATCATGGAAAAATCAAAAGAAATCAGCCAAGACCTCAGAAGAAAATTGTAGACCTCCACAATTCTGATTGGGAGCAATTTCCAAAAGCTTGAAGGTACCACGTTCATCTGTACAAACAATAGTACGCAAGTATAAACGCTATGGGACCATGCAGCCGTCATACCGCTCAGGAAGGAGACGCGTTCTGTCTCCTAGAAATGAACGTACTTTGATACGAAAGTGCAATCAATCCCAGAACAACAACAAAGGCCCTTGTGAAGATGCTGGAGGAAACAGGTACAAAAGTATCTATATCCACAGTAAAACGAGTCCTATATCGACATAACCTGAAAGGCCGCTCAGCAAGGAAGAAGCCACTGCTCCAAAACCTCCATAAAAAAGCCAGACTACGGTTTGCAACTGCACATGGGGACAAAGATCGTACTTTTTGGTGAAAGGTCCTCTGGTCTGATGAAACTAAAATGTATCTGTTTGGCCATAATGACCATCATTATGTTTGGAGGAAAAGGGGGAGGCTTGCAAGCCGAAGACACCATCCCAACCGTGAAGCACGGGGGTGGCAGCATCATGTTTTGGGGGTGCTTTGCTGCAGGAGGGACTGATGCACTTCACAAAATAGATGGCATCATGCCCTTCTTACATCAGCTGATGTTCCAAAGTGCTTATACAGAAACCCAGCCTAAAACCCCAAACAGCAAGCAATGCAGGTGTAGAAGCACGGTGGCTAGGAAAAACTCCCTAGAAAGGCAAGAACCTAGGAAGAAACCTAGAGAGGAACCAGGCTATGAGGGGTGGCCAGTCCTCTTCTGGCTGTGCCGGGTGGAGATTATACCAGAACATGGCCAAGATGTTCAGATGTTCATAGATGGCCAGCAGGGTCAAATAATAATAATCACAGTGATTGTCGAGGGTGCAACAAGTCAGCACCTCAGGAGTAAATGTCAGTTGGCTTTTCATAGCCGATCATTCAGAGTATATCCGTTCACCTTCACTCTCCTGGGCCAGACTACACTCATCATAGGACCTACTGGAGAGATGAGTCTTCAATAAAGAATTAAAGGTTGAGACTGATTCTGCGTCTCTCACATGGATAGGCAGACCATTCCATAATAATGAAGCTCTATAGGAGAAAGCTCTGCCTCCAGCTGTTTGCTTAGAAATTCTAGGGACAGTGAGGAGGCATGCGTCTTGTTACCGTAGCATACGTGTAGGTATGTACGGCAGAACCAAATCGGAAAGATAGGTAGAAGCAAGCCCATGTAATGCTTTGTAGGTTAGCAGTAAAACCTTGAAATCAGCCCTTACCTTAACAGGAAGCCAGTGTAGGGAGGCTAGCACTGGAGTAATATGATCAAATTTTTGGTTCTAGTCAAGATTCTAGCAGCCGTGTTTAGCACTAACTGAAGTTTATTTAGTGCTTTATCCCAGTAGCCGGAAAGTAGAGCATTGCAGTAGTCTAACCTAGAAGTGACAAAAGCATGGATTCATTTTTCTGCATCATTTTTGGACAGAAAGTTTCTGATATTTGCAATGTTACGTAAATGGAAAAAAGCTGTCCTTGAAACAGTCTTGATATGTTCGTCAAAAGAGAGATCAGGGTCCAGAGTAACGTCGAGGTCCTTCACAGTTTTGTTTGAGACTACTGTACAACCATCAAGATTAACAATCAGATTCAACAGAAGATATCTTTGTTTCTTGGGATCTAGAACAAGCATCTCTGTTTTGTCCGAGTTTAAAAGTAGAACATTTGACGCCATCCACTTCCTTATGTCTGACAATGACTCCAAGTATACTTCCAAAGTTGTGGCAAAATGGCATTGGAGTGTATTGGAGTGGCCATCACAAAGCCCTGACCTCAATCCTATAGAACATTTGTGGGCAGAACTGAAAAAGCGTGTGCGGGCAAGGAGGCCTACAAACCTGACTCAGTTACACCAGCTCTGCCAGGAGGAATGGGCCAAAATTCACCCAACTTATTGTGGGAAGCTTGTGGAAGGCTACTCGAAACGTTTGACCCAAGTTAAACAATTTAAAGGCGATGCTACAAAATACTAATTGAGTGTATGTAAACTTCTGACCCACTGGGAATGTGATGAAAGAAATAAAAGCTGAAATACATCGTTCTCTCTACTATTATTCTGACATTTCACATTCTTAAATGAAGTGGTGATCCTAACTGACCTAAGATAGGGAATTTTTACTAGGATTAAATGTCAGGAATTGTGAAAAACTGAGTTTTAATGTATTTGGCTAAGGTGTATGTTAACTTCCGACTTCAACTGTATATGCCCCCTTTAGGCCACTGGATGACATCGTTTACACAACTCAACACAACACAACACAACACACTCAACACAACACAACACAACCCACTCAACACAACACACTCAACACAACACACTCAACACAACACAACACAATTCAACACAACACACTCAACACAACACAACTTAATACAACACAACTCAATACAACACAACACAACACACTCAACACTACACACTCAACACAACAACACAACACACTCAACTCAACACAACACAACACACTCAACACAACACAACACACTCAACACAACACAGCACAACACAACACACTCAACACAGATAGTTCACCTGTAAATGTTTCCCGAGGCACATCCCCCCCCCCACCTCGGAGAGAAATATCCACATGACGAATGGTCTACAAGTCTCTGAGTCTTCTTCTCTGACTACTGTGATATGACGTACTGGAGATCCAACTGAACTTTTACTGAAACGGTTTCAGTCTTCATTTCAGGCCACCTCCGGACTTCAGTAAGTTGTCCTGCTGTAATAGGTCTGGGTGTAGCTGGTGCAGAGGAGTCAGGCGCAGGACAGCAGAGATGAGTAATACACGTCATTTTACTCCAGATTTACAAATACAAGTCGAATATACCTAGCCCACAATACGGACCGTAAATACAACAAACATTCACTCACAAACAAACATGGGGGAACAGAGGGTTAAATAATGAACAAGTAATTGGGGGAGTGAAACCAGGTGTGTAAGACAAAGACAAAACAAATGGAAAATGAAAAGTGGATCGGCGATGGCTAGAAGGCCGGTGACGTCGACCGCCGAACGCCGCCCGAACAAGGAGAGGGACTGACTTTGGCGGAAGTCGTGACACCTACATCATTTTGGGTTATGAAAAAAAAGAAAATCCCAACGAAGTCAAGACAGTTCAGTGAAAGGGAATTGATGAACCGATGAAATAAAATACAAATATTGAGGCTTCACTGCGTGTAACAGCACTCTGCTCTTCTCTAATTACATTTAAATAGAAGTGGAACTATTTTTGGTATAACACTCACAGTGCCACAGAAGCACTTCCCAGTTTATCTTGCCTGTCAGAACAGGTGAATCACAGATACTTTATGAAGAAACAGCCATGAGGGACTTACTGATCCCATTAGAAACACAGAGGGACAAATGAAACACTAATTAAAAATGATCTTTTTTTACATTATTAATAATGTAGTTTCAAACTTAATGAATATGAAACGACAAGGATACTATTTATTTTTATTTTTATAAATACAGTACACGTCTGCCACCACTAGCTCCTACAGGACAAGCTAGGAACTAGGATACAATTGGGTGAAAGCAGTGTTGTGGAATGATTTTGGTAACAGTAGCAGTAATGAATGTACCCTAGAACCACTCAAAGTCACTCTCAGATTTTCTTTGCTCAGTGTCCCATTCTGTGGGGAAAAATATTGTTTTCAATCTGCCTGTCTTATCAGACATTCACATGAAAGAAAAGAAACGCAAGCATGAGGGGTGTATATAGGAAGGAAACTGTTCATATCTAAATCATGGTTATTCTGTCTATTGTTCCTTTGAGTGCTAGCAGCACAGTACGACACATAGAGACAGCAGCAGTAGTTCTCTGTATACAGTAGTCTGGGCTATAAGACAGTAGTTCTCTGTGAACACTAGTCTGGGCTATAAGACAGTAGTTCTCTGTATAGAGGGGTCTGGGCTATAGGACAGTAGTTCTCTGTATACACTAGTCTGGGCTATAAGACAGTAGTTCTCTGTGAACACTAGTCTGGGCTATAAGACAGTAGTTCTCTGTATAGAGGGGTCTGGGCTATAGGACAGTAGTTCTCTGTATACACTAGTCTGGGCTATAAGACAGTAGTTCTCTGTATACACTAGTCTGGGCTATAAGACAGTAGTTCTCTGTATACAGTAGTCTGGGCTATAAGACAGTAGTTCTCTGTATAGAGGGGTCTGGGCTATAAGACAGTAGTTCTCTGTATAGAGGGGTCTGGGCTATAAGACAGTAGTTCTCTGTATACAGTAGTCTGGGCTATAACACAGTAGTTCTCTGTATACAGTAGTCTGGGCTATAAGACAGTAGTTCTCTGTATACAGTAGTCTGGGCTATAAGACAGTAGTTCTCTGTATACAGTAGTCTGGGCTATAAGACAGTAGTTCTCTGTATACAGTAGTCTGGGCTATAAGACAGTAGTTCTCTGTATAGAGGGGTCTGGGCTATAAGACAGTAGTTCTCTGTATAGAGGGGTCTGGGCTATAAGACAGTAGTTCTCTGTATAGAGGGGTCTGGGCTATAAGACAGTAGTTCTCTGTATAGAGGGGTCTGGGCTATAAGACAGTAGTTCTCTGTTTAGAGGGGTCTGGGCTATAAGACAGTAGTTCTCTGTATAGAGGGGTCTGGGCTATAAGACAGTAGTTCTCTGTATACAGTAGTCTGGGCTATAAGACAGTAGTTGTCTGTATACAGTAGTCTGGGCTATAAGACAGTAGTTCTCTGTATAGATGGATCTGGGCTATATGACAGTAGTTCTCTGTTTAGAGGGGTCTGGGCTATAAGACAGTAGTTCTCTGTATAGAGGGGTCTGGGCTATAAGACAGTAGTTCTCTGTATACAGTAGTCTGGGCTATAAGACAGTAGTTCTCTGTATAGAGGGGTCTGGGCTATAAGACAGTAGTTCTCTGTATACAGTAGTCTGGGCTATAAGACAGTAGTTCTCTGTATAGAGGGGTCTGGGCTTTAAGACAGTAGTTCTCTGTATAGAGGGGTCTGGGCTATAAGACAGTAGTTCTCTGTATACAGTAGTCTGGGCTATAAGACAGTAGTTCTCTCTATAGAGGGGTCTGAGCTATAAGACAGTAGTTCTCTGTATACAGTAGTCTGGGCTATAGGAGAAAGTGTAACCAGAGCACTTGTTCTTATACAGTAACATCCCTGTTCCCCTCCAACATATTCTCTGCAGGATATTCATTGTTGTACAGCCAAAAGATGGAACATACTGTGTAACTAGTACGTTCTCCTGTGATTTACTTTTTTTAAAGAATGCTTTGTCATTTCATAATACATTTTCAGGCATGTTTTATAAAGTTTCACATTTTATTGTAACACAATAATAGAAAGAATTTTGGCAGGTTTCTGAATACTGCATGCTGTCAAAATGTCAAAAGCTGTGTTTATAATAGCCTGTGTAGGAGGAGTACAGATGTACAGGGTGACGTTGTTGTCTGAGATGTAGCTTATATCCTACTGCACCTAAAACCACGTGCCGAACACAAAGACATGTCCTACTCCAATCTGAAGTTGATTCCCAGCCACAAGATTGGTTTAAGAACTAGGAGCCGAGTATCAGCTACATCGGTACGATGGTGAAAGTTGGATATTTTCCCTGAATGAAAACAACATATTACGAGGTTTAAATCTTTATGAAATGTTAAAGTGTTTAAATTGTTTTTTTAGGTTTTTTTTGTCCTGAGAGAAAATCAAGTTTTGGAATTCCCACAAATGCTCTTGGGAACCAAATGTAAATTCTATTATTTTATAATGACTCTGTTACAAAACTACCACATGACTTGTTAATATATACTACGTAAGAAATGTTACTACATCTAACAAAATAACTATCTATATTATAGTACTAATCTCAGGTGTAAGGTTGTCTCTTTCTTGTGATTTCAGTTGGCATCACACAGTGGCGTACCCACTGGAAGGAGGACGGTAAATGATTCACAGCAAAAAAACAATATTTACCTCCTTTTTGTGTAAATAAAAGGGGAATATATTTCATTAGAACTACAGGTTATTTGTATATGAGGGAAATAGAGAGCCTCCAAGACAAATCTGTACGTATAGTATAGGACTCACTGAATGTACTAATAACATACATATAGTAGTTACTGTGTATTTAACCCACCTAAAACGGATTATTCTCCTAGCCCGTTCATTCATCAAAACACTTCTCCTGCCCCTTAGTGAATGATTGAAACAGGATATACAATATATATATATATATATATATATATATATATATATATATATATATGAATACGCTGCCTGGTGGGCTGAGGACTGTTAACAGATAATAACGATACCATCAGGTTCCCGGACTCATGAATAGATGGAATTCCTGTCTGTCTAATGTACTGTCGCTACGGTCAACTTAACGGTAGAAACTATTTTTCCCACCAACATTCCAGTGCTCCCTGCTAAAATAACTCAATTATATTCTAAACTAAATGTGATTTTTTTACATTTTTGTTGCAATTTGTACAAATTCTCCTAATTTAGAATAACATATCTGTAGTACTAAACATAACATTAACATTATCGTTGGTGAGAGATATTATATATATATATATATATGGTCTACAATGGATTCATATAAATTCCCTTAAATCAAGCTTCTGTTTAGTTATTATATTGACCTCTTTGGAGATCGCAGTTTCCAGCTGGAGTGTCTGTACACACACACACACACACACACACACACACACACACACACACACACACACACACACACACACACACACACACACACACATTGGAGCTTATTACAGCCTAGGCTCTACACCCCGCATGCTTATCAGTACTCATTAGCCAATCATTGTGAACGACAGTCAGTGCCAAGTGATAATCAATGTGTTTTGTGACTCTGTTAGACGAGCTGGACATAAACATTGTGCCCCTCCAGGGTTAATACAGTCAAGCACAGGGGAAGAAAATGTCCACAACATGAGGCTTACTATTATCGTTAAATGAGGTGGGCTGGGACCGCAGCCATATGGATTTCTACTTGCATCCGCTGTGATTGATGTCATGAGAGGAGTGGGTCTGTTTTTTGAAGGATGAATACTGTGAAGGCAGAGTGGGGTGGAAGGGGAGTCCACCTTCTATCTTTCAGTTTTTTTATTCACGGATCACTTTTAAAATATGCAGGGGCAGGAACAGTGAGAGGAATATAATTGATATGGTTCAAATGTGATACATAATGTTTTTTTTCTTCTATTTTTATGGATTTGTGAAAAGCAGGAAGTAGGCTATTTATCCATCCACACAATAACTACCACAACAAGCACATTTTCTAATTCTTCCCCCCAATTTAAAAATTTTTTTAAATTATATATTGATATATAATTGTTATATTTCCAAATTGGTATTGCTATTATGTGTATAATATTAATTCATATTATTAGCTATTATCCTTTTTTTATTGAGGTAAGAGGAATGAGTATCTGTCTCCTAATACAAGCATAAAGGACTATTGGTACAACGAATGGTATGTCCGAGTAATGGGTGTGATACCGGGCCGTTCAGAGAGGTCAAGGCCAGGGTGGAGGAGGGTCAAAGGGAGGTTAAACAGGGATGTTCTGGGGGGGTGATGTGGGGGGGGGGACACGGAACAAGGCAGGAGATTTTTGTTTTTTAAGTGCAAAAAAAATCTGCTCACACTCACAGATGCTTTAAATGGGAAATTAGCCTTAAAGTTGTTGATTTGGTTTCCAAACATTTTTTCTTCTGTAAAAAATGTAAAGTGCTATTTACTCTTATAACATGTCTCAATTAAAAGTCTATATTGTTCTCCGATTGAACGGCCCGTTGTTTAAGGATGAACGCAAGAGTTCCCCTCCCTAACAGGGAGTAGAAGACAAAGTTTCACATCATTCTCAAAGTGTCCTGCAAATCTCAGAGGTCCTTTACTTTTTAACCAAATGTAGGGAGGGAGGGGGGAGGGGCCTTACCACAGAAAAGGCAGATGGGACAATAAATCACGCAGTCATTGACTGCCTGCCTGCCACGCGTTTGCCGCAGCTGTCACTTTTTTTTTGTGTCTCTTTGGTTTTAGTTGACATGGTTTGGAGGTCCACCGTGCACCAATCTGGACCCCCCCCCGTACAGTCGTATCCATCAAGACGACGCACGGACATCAACCTACCGCGGCGATCGATTGGCACGCTTATCCTCACGCATAGCCAATGCCCTGTTCCTCCTCTCTAGTGAAGCTGCTCATAGCCAATGCCCTGTTCCTCCTCTCTAGTGAAGCTGCTCATAGCCAATGCCCTGTTCCTCCTCTCTAGTGAAGCTGCTCATAGCCAATGCCCTGTTCCTCCTCTCTAGTGAAGCTGCTCATAGCCAATGCCCTGTTCCTCCTCTCTAGTGAAGCTGCTCATAGCCAATGCCCTGTTCCTCCTCTCTAGTGAAGCCGGCTGGGGGAGAAACTCCTCATTTTAGCTGTTTAGCCTGGAGCAACCACTGTGATTTTTTTTACCCAGGAATCCTACGTTATTAAAGTTGCATTATGATGGATACCACGGCAACCAAACCTGGAGTGTTTTAAAAAGAAAGAGAGAGGGGGGGGGGGGGGGGTCACCCAGCACCCACCACCCACATCCTATTGAGTTCTGATATATCTCACTGAACAATATAGTCACTGCTGGTTAAAACATGTTGGTTATTTAGCAAAGGAAACAGGTTCAGTAATGTGTCTGTGCATAACCTTGGGGGGGGGGGGGGGGGGGGTGATGAGGTCGGGGATGCTGTGGAAGGCAGTACCGCTACAGACCAGATGGGGGCGCTCCAAAGCCAGGGATCCTCTGATCCAGCCTGTATCCTCTAGCCTACTTCTTCTCTGAGCTCTTTGCTCTGAAAAGGGGCAGAGACAAAGGCCACACATAATTACACTGTAATGCTGGTTCACACCACTAACACTAAATAACAGAACAAACAGCTCAAATGTAGTCGTTTTTCATGTAGATTTCAGCTTAAATCAGGAAGTATTTTTATATTTTTTTTACAGTGGTGGATGGACTACAGTGGTGGATGGACTACAGTGGTTGATGGACTACAGTGGTGGATGGACTACAGTGGTGGATGGACTACAGTGATGGATGGACTACTTTGGTGGATGGACTACAGTGGTGGATGGACTACAGTGGTGGATGGACTACAGTGGTGGATGGACTACAGTGGTGGATGGACTATAGTGGTGGATGGACTATAGTGGTGGATGGACTACAGTGGTGGATGGACTACAGTGGTGGATGGACTACAGTGGTAGATGGACTACAGTGGTAGATGGACTACAGTGGTAGATGGACTGCAGTGGTGGATGGACTACAGTGGTGGATGGACTACAGTGGTGGATGGACTACAGTGGTGAATGGACTACAGTGGTGGATGGACTACAGTGGTGGATGGACTACAGTGGTAGATCAACTACAGTGGTGGATGGACTACAGTGGTGGATGGACTACAGTGGTGGATGGACTATAGTGGTGGATGGACTATAGTGGTGGATGGACTATAGTGGTGGATGGACTACAGTGGTGGATGGACTACAGTGGTGGATGGACTACAGTGGTAGATGGACTGCAGTGGTGGATGGACTGCAGTGGTGGATGGACTGCAGTGGTGGATGGACTGCAGTGGTGGATGGACTACAGTGGCGGATGGACTACAGTGGCGGATGGACTACAGTGGCGGATGGACTACAGTGGCGGATGGACTACAGTGGTGGATGGACTACATAATGTGTCTTGAAATTTCAGCCCTTTTGATTTATTCTCAGCTCCATAGGAAATGGATGAAGGTTTGAATTTACGAATGTTGATAATTCACTGCCTATCAAGTGTACATTAACTTCCTAATAACAAAAACAGAACATCTAAATCAATTATTGTATTTTACTGTTCTTTTCATTGTAAAAAAAAAACGTTCTCTTATTTTAATGTGAAGCTTTAAACAACAAACCAACACTGAGGTCACATCTGATGTACTGGTTCAAATCGGTGGTGGAAAAAATCTTGAAAATCGGTCGAACCAACACTGGTTTTATTATGCGTAACTTTACATTAACTGGTAGGACTTCATCAGTAGTCTGTGTCTGTCTCATTGGCATCCTCTGTCTTTTCCTTCTCAGAGTTTTTAATTCAACCACAAATGTGTTATTATAACATACAATAAATAACGTTTTGTTTAATCCAAACATATTTAACAGTCAGAATGAAAAAGGTTGTTTTTTTTGTCAAACTGTACAAAAGTAATATATCTCCCTTTTGGAAAATAGGAAGAGCAGGAAAGAAAGAGAGCAGAGTTGGGGATTTCTGTCTGAGATGGGACAGCACTTTACATGTACTATCTACAGTATAGAGGTGTATTATCTACAGTATAGAGGTGTATTATCTACAGTATGGAGGGAATGTAAAAAGAGAGAAAAGTGAAAAGAGAGAGCAGTACAGTACAGTAATGTCTGTCTCCTCAGTAAGTGAAAAGAGAGAGCAGTACAGTACAGTAATGTCTGTCTCCTCAGTTAAACATTTAAAATGACTTTAGATCCATGTGTTTAAAGCTGTTTCACAGGACTCTGTGGTTGGATTCCCTAAATGACATCAGATCATCAGTTAATATCAAACGGGATTAAATTAAACATAAAGATCTCTTGCTGCTCCGTTGCTCTGAAGGACAGACAGGGAACCACCAGTATGCTGTAGCATCCCTCAGTCGCTGACACATCTAGCACTGGGACAGCTGATTTATGAAACAAGGAATTACTTTTTCATACCAGAAACTGGAAACTTTTTTTTTGAGTGATTGATTATATTAAATCATTAACTTTGCAATATCTTTTCAAATCCTTAGATTTAATATATCTATGCACTTAGAATGTGAATATTCTGAAAAGTAATTGCTGGATGCAGATTGTCTTATCTTCAGTTGATTAGCCACCACTGTCAGATTTCTCAAATTAACTACAGGTCTAAGGTGGATTTGTCTTGAACTTTTTTTTTTTTTTACTTTTGAAAATATGTTTCACCCTTGACATGAAGTTTGAATTAGGGAGCGATTAAATATGTTTTTTTGATTTTAGATGCACTTGAGTCTGTTTGGTTACCTTTCACTGAACATGTCCCAAATAGGAATGATGTTTTTAACAGTGTCATAACCACATTCCATGAATACTGTTGTTGTACTAGATTAGTTTAATTGAATATGACACAGCCAGGAACAAGGGGGGGGGGGGGGGGGGGGGGGGGGGGGGGGTAAACAATACATACAGTACACAGTAGATAGTCTAAACAGTTAAATTCCTGTGAAGTTCCCTTAATTGTGACCTTGTTAAGGAGAGAGGAAAGGAGAGGGCTGAGGAGAGGAAATAACTCCTAAAATCCACGCATTGTGAAGTACGCGAGGACTGCCAGGAAAATATCCAGATGTCATAGAGAAACCACAGAGGAAACCTCCTCTAGATGACAAGTCAGTCTTAACGTTTCAGGTCCTTCCTGTGCCACCAAAGTTGGTCCAAGTCTCTCAAGTAGCAAGTGTAGCTTTGAGCTACAACAAAACCAAAACTTGTCAGCCCGTACGATGCAGTGCAGGTGACACTTTTTTCCCAGCAAACAAGGAAATCACAACTCTGGGAAGTGTTGCATGTCATGCCAACAGCAATATGACAGTTTGGTGTAAAAAAAATAATAAATAAATAAAAAGACAACAACAAAAAAAAAGAGGGAAATAAATAAATAACTCAACATGACACATTTCCAAATATCAAACGATGCTTCTGCTGCTCCTGGGACTGTGCTACTGTCACAGACCCACAAGGTCACTGGCTCTGCTCTGCTCTCTCCAAAGTCTTGAGACACAGCTTCGGATCGCTGGCACATTAAATGCTGCAGGGCTTGGAGGCAAACTGGTGTCTCCGGCTTTTTGAAGAGGAATGACAAGACTGAAAAGAAAGAATAAGAAAAAAAAAGACAAGAAAAATAACTCTCCCCTCTCCTTCTGACAGTTGTAACCTCAGGGTTCAAAGGTCGTGCCATGTGAAACTCCAAGGTAAAATCACCTATGTAAATCAGTGACCAGGGCCGCAACGCTCGGGGGGGAGCCAGGGTTGGTGACTGTCAGGCGTATTAGCCACAAAGATCAGACACTGCCAAGTTCAACTCTCTCTTTCCATCTCTCTCTCTCTCTTTTGGTCTTTCCATCTTTCTTGTTCTGCTCTTCCTTCTCCCTTCCTCCCTTCCTCCCTTCTACACTGACTTATTTTTTCCATCTTTCTTTTTTCACTCACTCTTCTTTCCCTCCCTTTCCCTCCCTTCCCTCCCTTTCTCTCCCTTCCATCTCCCTTTCCCTCCCTTTCATCTCCCTTTCCCTCCCTTTTATCTCCGTTTCCCTCCCTTCCACACTGAAGGCATTTTTACATATTTTATTTGACCCTCTATTAATATAAGAAGTATTTGGTGATTTACTTTAGAGAATATTTAGGTGGTGGTGGTGATGGTAGTGGTGATGATGGTAGTGATGGTGATGACGGTGATGGTTGTGGTGGTGATGATGGTGGTGATGGTGATGATGGTGGTGGTGATGATGGTAGTGATGGTGGTGGTGATGGTGGTGGTGATGGTGGTGATGATGGTGATGGTAGAGGTGATGGTGATGGTGATGATGGTAGTGATGGTGGTGGTGATGGTGGGGTGGTGATGGTAGTGGTGGTAGTGGTGGCAGTGATGGTGGTGGTGATGGTGGTGGTGGTGGCAGTGATGGTGATGATGGTGATGGTGGTGGTGGTGGTGATGGTGGTGGTGGTGGCAGTGGTGATGGTGGTGGTGATGGTGATGATGGTAGTGATGGTGGTGGTGGGGGTGGTGATGGTGGAGGTGATGGTGATGGTGATGATGGTAGTGATGGTGGTGGTGATGGTGGAAGTGGTGGTGATGGTGGTAGTGGTTATGGTGGTGGTGATGGTGATGACGGTGATGGTGGTAGTGGTGGTGATGATGGTGGTGATGGTGGTGGTAGTGGTAGTGATGGTGATGATGGTAGTGATGGTGGTGGTGGTGTTGATGATAGTGATGGTGGTGGTGATGGTGGTGGTGGTGGTGGTGGTAGTGATGGTGGTGATGGTGATGATTGTGGTGGTGGTGGTGGTGATGGTAGTGGTAGTGATGATGGTAGTGATGGTGGTGGTGGTGATGATGGTAGTGATGGTGGTGGTGATGGTGGTGGTGGTGGTGATGGTGGTTCTGATGGTGGTTGTGATGGTGATGGTGGTGGTGATGGTGGTGGTGGTGATGGTGGTAGTGATGGTGGTGATGGTGTTGGTGATGGTGATGATGGTAGTGATGGTGGGGGTGGTGATCGTGGTAGTGATAGGGGTGGTGATGGTGGTGGTGATAGTGGTGGTGATGGTGGTGGTGGTGGTAGTGATGGTGGTGATGGTGATGATTGTGGTGGTGGTGGTGGTGGTGGTGGTGATGGTAGTGGTAGTGATGATGGTAGTGATGGTGGTGGTGGTGATGATGGTAGTGATGGTGGTGGTGGTGGTGATGGTGGTGGTGATGGTGGTTGTGATGGTGATGGTGGTGGTGATGGTGGGGTTGGTACTGATGGGGTGATGGCTGTGATGGTGGTGATGGTGGTGATGACTGTGATGGTGGTGATGGTAGCGGTGGTGCTGATGGTGGTGGTGGTGGTAGTGATGGTGGTGGTGATGGTAGGTTGGTGATGGTGGTAGTGATAGTGGTGGTGATGGTGGTGGTGGTGATGGTGGTGGTGGTAGTGATAGTGATGGTGATGGTGGTGGTGGTGATAGTGATGGTGGTGGTGATGGTGATGGGGATGATGATGGTGATGGTGGTGGTGATGATGGTAGTGATAGTGGTGGTGATGGTGGTGGTGGTGATGGTGATGACGGTGATGGTGGTAGTGGTGGTGATGATGGTGGTGATGGTGGTGGTAGTGGTAGTGATGGTGATGATGGTAGTGATGGTGGTGGTGGTGTTGATGATAGTGATGGTGGTGGTGATGGTGGTGGTGGTGGTAATGGTGATGATTGTGGTGGTGGTGGTGGTGGTGGTGATGGTAGTGGTAGTGATGATGGTAGTGATGGTGGTGGTGGTGATGATGGTAGTGATGGTGGTGGTGATGGTGGTGGTGGTGGTGGTGGTGATGGTGGTTCTGATGGTGGTTGTGATGGTGATGGTGGTGGTGATGGTGATGGTGGTGGTGGTGATGGTGGTAGTGATGGTGGTGATGGTGATGGTGGTGGTGATGGTGTTGGTGATGGTGATGATGGTATTGATGGTGGGGGTGGTGATCGTGGTAGTGATAGGGGTGGTGATGGTGGTGGTGATAGTGGTGGTGATGGTGGTGGTGGTTGTGGTGATAGTGATGGTGGTGGTGGTGGTGATGATGGTAGTGATTGTGGTGGTTATGCTGGTGGTGATGGTGGTGGAATTGATAGTGGTGGTGTTGGAGGTGGTGGAATTGATGGTGGTGGTGATGGTGGTGGTGGTGATAATGGTAGTGATGCTGACGGTGGAATTGATGGTGGTGGGGATGGTGGTGATGGTGGTGGTGATGGTGGGGTTGGTACTGATGGGGTGATGGCTGTGATGGTGGTGATGGTGGTGATGACTGTGATGGTGGTGATGGTAGCGGTGGTGCTGATGGTGGTGGTGGTGGTAGTGATGGTGGGTTGGTGATGGTGGTAGTGATAGTGGTGGTGATGGTGGTGGTGGTGATGGTGGTGGTGGTAGTGATAGTGATGGTGATGGTGGTGGTGGTGTTAGTGATGGTAGTGGTGATGGTGATGGGGATGATGACGGTGATGGTGGTGGTGATGATGGTAGTGATAGTGGTGGTGATGGTGGTGGTGGTGGTGGTGATGGTGGTGGTGATGGCGGGGGTGATGTTGGTGGTGGTGTTGGAGGTGGTGGAATTGATGGTGGTGGTGATGGTGGTGGTGATAATGGTAGTGATGTTGACGGTGGAATTGATGGTGGTACGGATGGTGGTGATGGTTATGGTGATGGTGGGGGTGGTACTGATGGGGTGATGGCTGTGATGGTGGTGATGGTGGGGGTGATTTTGATGGATGTGGTGATGGTGGTGGTGATGATGGTAGTGATGGTGATGATGGTAGTGATGGTGGTGGTAATGGTGGTGATGATGGTGGTGGTGATGGTGGTGGTAATGGTGGTGATGGTGATGGTGGGATATAGTGAGAAGGCTGGGTTACAGTGAGAAGGCTGGGATACAGTGAGAAGGCTGGGATACAGTGAGAAGGCTGGGATACAATGAGAAGGCTGGGATACAGTGAGAAGACTGGGTTACAGTGAGAAGACTGGGATACAGTGAGAAGGCTGGGTTACAGTGAGAAGGCTGGGTTACAACGAGAAGGCTGGGTTACAGCGAGAAGGCTGGGTTACAATGAGAAGGCTGGGTTACAGTGAGAAGGCTGGGTTACAGTGAGAAGGCTGGGATACAGTGAGAAGGCTGGTTACAGTGAGAAGGCTGGGTCTTGGTTAATTAGAGGTGAACAGATGAGAGCCCCAGCGTTCATAACTGAGGCTGCAGCCAGCCAGATAAAGGTGTAAGTCGCGGCAGCATGTAAGAGCTACCCGGGTCCTGTGTACTGTAGGCTAGCAGATTGCGATAACATGGAAGGGAAGCAGCCGCCGAGGCAGCCGACTGATTCATTCCTTCATAAACTCTATAGATCACTGACCTGTCCCAAAGTCTCATAAACTGCTCGTCAAAGATGACGTTGTTCAATCTTGCTGTAAATCTTTTTTTGTGAGGAGAGAAGGAGAGAAATGTGATAAGACAAAGGGGGAGACAAGAAGAGAATGGTGGCAAAGCAAAGGGGAATGACAAGAAGAGAAAGGTGACAAGGCAAAGGGGGGAGGCAGAGAGAGGAAGGTGACAAGGCAAAGGGGGAGGCAGAGAGAGGAAGGTGACAAGGCAAAGGGGGGAGGCAGAGAGAGGAAGGTGACAAGGCAAAGGGGGGAGGCAGAGAGAGAAAGGTGACAAGGCAAAGGGGGGAGGCAGAGAGAGAAAGGTGACAAGGCAAAGGGGGGAGGCAGAGAGAGGAAGGTGACAAGGCAAAGGGGGAGGCAGAGAGAGGAAGGTGACAAGGCAAAGGGGGGAGGCAGAGAGAGGAAGGTGACAAGGCAAAGGGGGGAGGCAGAGAGAGGAAGGTGACAAGGCAAAGGGGGAGACAAGAAGAGGAAGGTGACAAGGCAAAGGGGGGAGGCATAGAGAGGAAGGTGACAAGGCAAAGGGGGGAGACAAGAAGAGAAAGGTGACAAGGCAAAGGGGGAGACAAGAAGAGAAAGGTGACAAGGCAAAGGGGGAGACAAGAAGAGAAAGGTGACAAGGCAAAGGGGGAGACAAGAAGAGAAAGGTGACAAGGCAAAGGGGGAGACAAGAAGAGAAAGGTGACAAGGCAAAGGGGGGAGGCAGAGAGAGGAAGGTGACAAGGCAAAGGGGGAGGCAGAGAGAGAAAGGTGACAAGGCAAAGGGGGAGGCAGAGAGAGGAAGGTGACAAGGCAAAGGGGGAGGCAGAGAGAGGAAGGTGACAAGGCAAAGGGGGAGACAAGAAGAGGAAGGTGACAAGGCAAAGGGGGGAGGCAGAGAGAGGAAGGTGACAAGGCAAAGGGGGGAGGCAGAGACAGGAGACAAGGCAAAGGGGGGAGGCAGAGAGAGACAGGAGACAAGGCAAATGGGGAGACAATGAGAGAAAGTTTCTGGAACCCTGATATGAAACTTACCTTGACAGCATGTACTCCGGGAGCGGAGAGGCAGTTACAGTGTCACTCACTCTGCCAGCGTCCCGAAAGGCACCCTGTTGCCTATATAGTGCACTACTAGAGCCCTATGACTCTCTCTCTCGTAGTCATTGAGGCGTCTCTTCGTCAGGAGACAACTCCAACCTGCTGTTAGTTTGTCTCTGGCACAAGAAGCTACAGAGCCTGCTGTAAGGTGCGGCAGGGGCGGCAGGTAGCCTAGTGGTTAGTGTGTTGGGCCAGTAACCCGAAAGGTTGCTAGATTGCAATCCCAGAGCTGACGATGTAAAAAATCTGTCGTTCTGCCCTAGATGGGAGACCAGATGCTGGTGGAACTGGTGTTGGAGGGCCAGTAGAAGGCACTCTTTCCTCAGGTCTAAAAAAAAGATATCCCAATGCCCCAGGGCAGTGATTGGGGACATTGCCCTGTGTAGGGTGGTGTCCTGACTCTCTGTGGTCACTAATGATCCCATGGCACTTATCGTAAGAGTAGGGGTGTTAACCCTGGTGTCCTGGTTAAATTCCCAATCTGGTCCTCATACCATCACGGTCACCTAATCATCCCCAGCTTCCAATTGGCTCGTTCATCCCCTCTCCTGTCCCCTGTAACTATTCCCCAGGACATTGCTGTAAATGAGAATGTGTTCTCAGTCAATTTACCTGGTTAAAATAAATAAGCATACAGCTGTACATGTCTCCAAGTGTTACATAACCACTTTAGGAACGTCATGTCAGAGACAAGTGTGGACTTAGAGCGGTATAAGGTTACAGTATGTCATCTGAAGACAGAATGGGATACAATACCTAGAAGCTCTACGTACAAGTTGACTATAAATCCAGTTGCTCCGTATTAATCCAGAAGCAACTTGAACATTTTAAAAAGAAAGAAAGAAAATAATCTGAAGGCCACACTTTAAACCTTCAATAGAAATAAAATCTGCATTGGAACAGAGCTATAAAAAAGTGTTATGTCTTTCAAAATATCCCAACAACCATGGAAAAAGCCATAGAATAGATATGACCATGAAAGGAAAAGAGAAGGACACTGGTTTTAAATTCCCAGTCTTTGCTCTGTTGTAGCTGGCATCACATCAGCCCCCTAAAACCCGCGTATTGTGCATCCCACTTGGGTCGTGGGACCAGATCCCCACCATGTGGCTCATTGAGGGGCTGGAATTAGCCTTTATCAGCAATCCCATACTGTCACAATGGGCCTCCCTCCCTGCTCTTGAACCCTAGTCAAGCCAGCCTGATAAGGCTTAGAGATGGAGCCTCTGCGTGTGTGTGCTTTTCTTCCAAAAGCATAACCGGATTGAGTAACACATTATGCCATGAAAATGAAGCGGCATCGAATTCAAAATGAAACAGTATTGGAGGGTTGAAGAGGAAGGTTGGAGATGAGGGTTGGAGCGGAGAGTTGAAGAGGAAGGTTGGAGAGAGAGGAGGGATGGAGAGAAGGGTTGAAGAGGAGGGTTGGAGAGAGAGGAGGGATGGAGAGGAGGGTTGGAGCAGAGGGTTGAAGAGGAGGGTTGGAGAGAGAGGAGGGATGGAGAGGAGGGTTGAAGAAGAGGGTTGGAGAGAGAGGAGGGATGGAGAGGAGAGCTGAAGAGGAGGGTTGGAGAGCAGGGTTGACGAGGAGGGTTGAAGAGGAGGGTTGAAGAGGAGTGTTGGAGAACAGGGTTGACGAGGAGGGTTGGAGAGAGAGGACGGTTGGAGTTGTGGGTTGAAGAGGAGGTTTGAACAGGAGGGTTGGAGAGAGAGGAGGGTTGTAGAGGAGGTTTGTAAAGGAGGGTTGAAGAGGAGGGTATTGTTTCCTACTTAGCTAACTGAGCGTGGTCCATTCAGAGTGGAGAGGAGAGGTTATTGCTTCCTACTTAGCTAACTGAGCGTGGTCCATTCAGAGTTGAGAGGAGAGGTTATTGTTTCCTACTTAGCTAGCTGAGCGTGGTCCATTCAGAGTGGAGAGGAGAGGTTATTGGCTCCTACTTAGCTAGCTGAGCGTGGTCCATTCAGAGTGGAGAGGAGAGGTTATTGTCTGCTACTTAGCTAGCTGAGAGTGGTCCATTCAGAGTTGAGAGGAGAGGTTATTGTTTCCTACTTAGCTAGCTGAGCGTGGTCCATTCAGAGTGGAGAGGAGAGGTTATTGTCTGCTACTTAGCTAGCTGAGCGTGGTCCATTCAGAGTGGAGAGGAGAGGTTATTGTTTCCTACTTAGCTAGCTGAGCGTGGTCCATTCAGAGTGGAGAGGAGAGGTTATTGTCTGCTACTTAGCTAGCTGAGCGTGGTCCATTCAGAGTGGAGAGGGCTGCTGGATGTTGGGTGATAAGTGCTGGATGGCCTATTAAGACTCCTGAGCTTTATATTTGTGAGGGGGGCTGCTTTTTGGGGGGGAGAGGAGAAGGGTGATGCCGCGCTATCGCATTGAAACCCAACCGGAATGCCAAACACATTTCCAAAGGATTCCCGGGTCTCCAGCTGAATGTGGTTAATCGCCCCCAGCTTCTCCCGCCTCACTGGATGCTGGTGCAGGATGCCATGTCTCTGTTTATGTGCTGGGTCTGCTATGTTACCATGCTCTCTGCTGGGTCGTCTGTCCTGTCCTGTCCTGCTGCTGGCATCCATGCATCACAACACCAGTACATCACCAGTAGCCTGTTTCACTGTTTCACTGCACTGACTTCTACCGACAACAAGGCTTCTTGAACCCTTCTGTAGATATGTACAACTAGATAGGCAGAAGTCAACCTCAAATCAAACATGTTTCTGGTTATGATAACTTCAGGCTGTGAATTACCTTTCAGTGAATATGATCATGGCAGTATGTCAGGGCTCACTAGTAACTAAAAGGTTGCTCGGACCCAGGTTCACTAGTTAAGATCTACCGGTTTTATTGACTGATGTAATGATGCAGTAGAGATTACCAAGGACACGAGTTCAAGTGAGGACATGACCTTCTCTTCTCCTTCCCTCTATTATGCATTTACTAGGTACTTTCATTTATCACAGCCCTTCTCTCTCTCTCTCTCCTCTCTCTCTCTCTCTCTCTCTCTCTCTCTCTCTCTCTCTCTCTCTCTCTCTCTCTCTCTCTCTCTCTCTCTCTCTCTCTCTCTCTCTCTCTCTCTCTCTCTCTCTCTCTCTCTCTCTCTCTCTCTCTCTCTGCCAGTGGAGAGCTCCTAAGTTGTTTCCAGCAGTAGGTGACATGTTAATAGCTTAATGGTGTCATCTGACTAACAATAACATCCTGTCATATCGACTGAGACATAATGTTTACCAGAGGACTGATAATGTATGATGACAGTCATTTGAATAAAACTGGATTTACCGCACATTGTCTCATTTGCAGTACATTTTCACATCTCTTATGTCTGACACTGCGCGACCCCACTGTGGACTGCTTATTTACTACTAAGTGGTCTTGAAAATAATTTGTTCACGAGACACAGTGAGATTACGCTGAGAGAGAGAGGAGAGAGGAGAGGAGAGGAGAGGGAGAGAAATGAAGAGAGTAGGAGTGAGAGAGAGAAAGAGAAAGAGGAGGGAGAGAGCGACCGAGCGAGAGAGAGGAGAGCAGAGAAAGAGAGAGAGCGAGAGAGAGAGGTGAGAGAGGAGAGAGAGAGAGAGAGAGGAGAAAGGGGAGTGAGAGAGAGAGAGAAAAAAATTAAGTGAGTAGGAGTGAGAGAGAGAGGGGAGAGAGTGAGAGAGAGAAATTAAGACAGTAGGAGTGAGATCGAGAGAGAGAGAGAGATAAATAGCCTTGCTATTGAGAAAGGCCACCGTAGGCAGACTTGGGTCTCAAGAGAAGACAGGCTATGTGCACACTGCCCACAAAATGAGGTGAAAACTGAGCTGCACTTCCTATCCTCCTGCCAAATGTATGACCATATTAGAGACACATATTTCCCTCAGATTACACAGATCCACAAAGAATTCAAAAACAAACCCAATTTTGATAAACTCTCATATCTACTGGGTGAAATACCACAGTGTGCCATCACAGCAGCAAGATTTGTGACCTGTTGCCACAAGAAAAGGGCAACCAGTGAAGAACAAACACCATTGTAAATACAACCCATATTTATGCTTATTTATTTTCCCTTGTGTACTTTAACCATTTGTACATTGCTACAACACTGTATACATACATAATATGACATTTGTAATGTCTTTATACTTTTGAAACTTCTGTATGTGTAATGTTTACTGTTCATTTTTATTGTTTATTTCACTTTTGTATATTATCTACTTCACTTGCTTTGGCAATGTTAACACATGTTTCCCATGCCAATAAAGCCCCTTGAATTGAATTGAAATTATAAATTAAGAGTAGGAGTGAGAGAGAAGGAGAGAGAGAGAGGATAGAGAGAGAGAGAGGAGAGAGCGGAGAGAGAGAGAGAGACAGATAAAGTGAGAGAGAGGGAGAGAGAGGAGAGAGAGAGGAGAGAGAGGAAAGAGAGAGAAAGAGAGAGAGAGACAGATACATTAAGAGTAGGAGTGAGAGAGAGAGAGGGAGAGAGAGAGGAGAGAAAGAGAGGAGAGAGAGATGAGAGAAAGAGAGAGAGAGACAGATAAATTAAGAGTAGGAGTGAGAGAGAGAGATGGAGAGAGAGAGAGGAGAGAGGAGAGAAAGAGAGAGAAAGAGAGAGAAATTAAGAGAGTAGGATTGAGAGAGACAGAGAGACTTCACACCATCATTTCTAAAAGACAGATGTGGTGTCAGCTCGGCTGTTTAATTAATGGGAGCTGGAGGTGGCAATTGAAATTCAGATGCCATACCGTATGATTATGTATTTACAATCTGCAAAATAATCACCATTAAAAATGTGTCAGAGAGACAAGCTCACACAGTGTTATTCAGTGTTTGGGGTGTCTGTCTGTCTGACTGAATGACTGGATCTCTGACTGACTGTCTGACTGACTGGGGAAGTTCAGCTTTGGTTTGGCACACCGTCTCGGCTTTACGCATGCCACCATAGTCGTAAAGTTGGAGGGGAAAGGAACGTAGATTAGTATCAGGGATGAGAGGTTTGGCACACCGTCTCGGCTTTACGCATGCCACCATAGTCGTAAAGTTGGAGGGGAAAGGAACGTAGATTAGTATCAGGGATGAGAGGTTTGGCACACCGTCTCAGCTTTACGCAGGCCACCAGAGTCGTAAAGTTGGAGGGGAAAGGAACGTAGATTAGTATCAGGGATGAGAGGTTTGGCACACCGTCTCAGCTTTACGCAGGCCACCAGAGTCGTAAAGTTGGAGGGGAAAGGAACGTAGATTAGTATCAGGGATGAGAGGTTTGGCACACCGTCTCAGCTTCACGCAGGCCACCAGAGTCGTAAAGTTGGAGGGGAAAGGAACGTAGATTAGTATCAGGGATGAGAGGTTTGGCACACCGTCTCAGCTTTACGCAGGCCACCAGAGTCGTAAAGTTGGAGGGGAAAGGAACGTAGATAGTATCAGGAATGAGAGGTTTGGCACACCGTCTCAGCTTTACGCAGGCCACCAGAGTCGTAAAGTTGGAGGGGAAAGGAACGTAGATTAGTATCAGGGATGAGAGGTTTGGCACACCGTCTCAGCTTTACGCAGGCCATCAGAGTCGTAAAGTTGGAGGGGAAAGGAACGTAGATAGTATCAGGGATGAGAGGTTTGGCACACCGTCTCAGCTTTACGCAGGCCACCAGAGTCGTAAAGTTGGAGGGGAAAGGAACGTAGATAGTATCAGGGATGAGAGGTTTGACTCTCAGGTGACAATCACTGATGATCTTTACCATGTTCACAACATTATTTACATACAAGCAAAATATTCAAAATATTAATTTAACGAGTATCAAGCAAACAAAAACAAAGTATTAAAAAGCAGTTTTCCACTATATCACATGAGAGGAAGGTTATGCTGAATACCATTACTGACCATATCACATGAGAGGAAGGTTATGCTGAATACCATTACCTACCATATCACATGAGAGGAAGGTTATGCTGAATACCGTACTGACCATATCACATGAGTGGAAGGTTATGCTGAATACCATTACCTACCATATCACATGAGAGGAAGGTTATGCTGAATACCATTACTGACCATATCACATGAGAGGAAGGTTATGCTGAATACCATTACTGATCATGAAGAACCATTTTGACCGGTATGTGATTGAGGTGTGATGTTTTCTCTATCTGGTAATTTAGCTACATTTACTTGTTATGGAAACGGATACAAATACAGCCGTGTGATTACTATTAAATAGAGTTACAACTCTGTCTTCGCGTTTGCAAACAAACATATTCGATTCATGTCTGTCTTAAGACGACATACAAATTGGTAATTTGAGAAAAAATAGATTGCATTTTACCCATTTAATCAGTGTAACATTAGTTCATTTATCAAGCGTTGTATAATTTGTCTCACATTGTTCCTTTTTACTCTTCAGTAATGACGTATCTAGTTCTGCTTGGTCCCTGCGGTCACATAGAGCTAATTAATCCATGGCAACGTCCCATAGCAACATCCCATAATATTATCTCAACTGGGCCAGGAGTACACAATAACTACTACAATAACAATCTAGCACAACAACACAACGTCAACAGAAAGCTCAGATGATGAAAAGGCAAAATTACAAAATAACATTTTAGAAAAACATCAATTTTCTGGTGATTTACAACTTATTTGGTTTTATGGAAGAATATAATCAGTTGTGGAAAGAGTACCCAATTGTCATACTTGAGTAAAAGTATAAACATATTAATAGAAATGTACTCATTGTAAAAGTGAACGTCAACCAGTAAAATACTACTTGAGTAATAGTCTACAAGTATTTGGTTCTAAATATACTTAAGTATCAAAAGCAAAAGTATAAATCAATGTTCTTTTTTTAAAAATGTACTCATAGCCAGGGGCACACTGCAACACTCAGACATCATTTACAAACAATGCATTTGTGTTTAGTGAGTCTGCCAGATCAGAGGCAGTAGGGATGACCAGGGATGTTCTCTTGATAAGTGTGTGAATTAAACCATTTTCCGGTCCTGCTAAGGATTCAACATGTAATCAGTACTTTTGGGTGTGAGGGAAAATTGTATGGAGTAAAAAAGTATTTTCGTAAGGAATGTAGTGAGGTAAAAGTTAAAATTATCAAAAATATAAAGTACAGATACACTCAAAAAACGACTTAAGTAGTACTTTAAAGTATTTATACTTAAGTACTTTACACCACTGAATATAATTGATGTGCATGTTTTTACATTTTAGTTTATTAGTGTATTCCTGTCAACTTGTCAAACCTATAATTATTATTGATCATTCAGATGATTCTTAGCGCCTAATTTGAGTATTTACTTAAAAAAAGACCTTACATCTAATCTTTTCCATCCACCTAATGAAGACGAGTTGTACTACACAGGTCAGAGACATTACTATTCATTGGTGTGGTATGGAGACAGCTGTTTGTATATTTTTCTCTTCACTAAAATAATTTGTTTGTTCTAAATTGATCACGGTATTGATGGAACTGCCTACTCCAATTCTGCCGAGAGAGAAAAAACAATTAAAAGAAGCGTTGTGTGTGTGTGTGTGTGTGTGTGAACGCTCACAGCTGCTAAAACGGGGAGGCTCCCATCACTAATTGGATCGTTAAGCGGTACTCTGTCAGATTGATGAATAATATGTGAAAAACCTGTGCAACTAAAAAAGGGGCACCTAGGGCTGGATGCGGAATAGTACACACTCTGGGAAACACTTTGGTTGTGCAGCTAAGCGTTTATCAACAGTCCTAGGAAAGGGCGTAGACTGTGGTCTACTCACAGTAACATCATCTACATTTTAGTAATTTAGCAGACGCTCTTATCCAGAGCAACTTACAGTAGTGAATACATACATTTCATACATTTTTTTGTACTGGCCTCCCCGTGGGAATCAAACCCACAACCCTTGCGTTGCACACACCATGCTGGCGTTGTAAACACCATGTGCTATCAACTGAGCCACAGGGAAGGCATCTCTCTCTCTCTCTCTCTATACACTGTCACATAGCTTAGAAATTGTGAACAATATATGCTGGCCTGCAACTAGATGACACAATTAGGAATAGGCTTTAATCTGAGATGTATGTTAAATAGGAAGTGTTAGGGTCAAACATTGACAATTTATCATATACAACAAGCTACGCTATACGCTTCTTATTGGCTAGTCCACTGCTTAGCATACATGTTGGCTGGAGAGAGAGAGAGAGAGAGAGAGATAGAGAGATAGAGAGAGAGAGAGAGAGAGAAAGAGAGAGAAAAAGAACGAGAGAGAAAGAACGAGAGAGAGCGAGAGAGAGAAAGAGAGAGAGAAAGAACGAGAGAGAAAGAATGAGAGAGAGAACGAGAGAGAGAAAGAGAGAGAGAAAGAACGAGAGAGAAAGAACGAGAGAGAGAAAGAGAGAGAGAAAGAACGAGAGAGAAAGAATGAGAGAGAGAGAGCGAGAGAGAGAAAGAGAGAGAGAGAGAGAGAGAGAGAGAAAGAGAGAGAGAAAGAACGAGAGAGAAAGAAATAGAAAGAGAGAGAGAGAGAGAGATAGAGAGATAGAGAGAGAAAGAACGAGAGAGAAAGAACGAGAGAGAGCGAGAGAGAGAAAGAGAGAGAGAAAGAACGAGAGAGAAAGAATGAGAGAGAGAGAGCGAGAGAGAGAAAGAGAGAGAGAAAGAACGAGAGAGAAAGAAATAGAAAGAGAGAGAGAAAGAAATAGAAAGAGAGAGAGAGAGAGAGAGAGAGAGAGAGAGAGAGAGGCAGCTCAGTGAACAGTTGTTTGTAAACCGTACTTCTCTTTTCAGGGAGGACAATGTTGGAGTAATGTCCAGGCAGTCTGAAGTAAAGACGATGACACCATCTGTCTAGATGAGGTATCATCAGTTGACTGTGTCTAGATGAGGTATCATCAGTTGACTGTGTCTAGATGAGGTATCATCAGTTGACTGTGTATAGATAAGGTATCATCAGTTGACTGTGTCTAGATGAGGTATCATCAGTTGACTGTGTCTAGATGAGGTATCATCAGTTGACTGTGTCTAGATGAGGTATCATCAGTTGACTGTGTATAGATGAGGTATCATCAGTTGACTGTGTCTAGATGAGGTATCATCAGTTGACTGTGTCTAGATGAGGTATCATCAGTTGACTGTGTCTAGAAGAGGTATCATCAGTTGACTGTGTCTAGATGAGGTATCATCAGTTGACTGTGTATAGATGAGGTATCATCAGTTGACTGTGTCTAGATGAGGTATCATCACTTGACTGTGTCTAGATGAGGTACCATCAGTTGACTGTGTCTAGATGAGATATCAATCTGGACGAGGTCAATTGCCTGTTTTCCTCCATTCACACACTGATCTAAGAAATAGAGCCGTCACTGCTCTCTCTCACTGCACGGTGCACCCACTTGGTAAGGCTTGGTGATTATTATCTCACTGCACGGTGCACCCACTTGGTAAGGCTTGGTGATTATTATCGCACTGCACAGTGCACCCACTTGGTAAGGCTTGGTGATTATTATCTCACTGCACGGTGCACCCACTTGGTAAGGCTTGGTGATTATTATCTCTCTGCACGGTGCACCCACTTGGTAAGGCTTGGCGATTATTATCTCACTGCATGGTGCACCACTTGGTAAGGCTTGGTGATTAATATCTCACTGCACTCTACCTGCCAGCAGTCGAGGTACTGAGGGCTTTCGAAAGATCAATACAACATTCACACAATGTTCAAAGCCAAAAAACACATAGCTGTGAGTAACACTTGATAAAGCCAAAATTGTTAGACACCTTTGTGGTTTTCAGGCAAAATAACAACAGGTGTGTGCAGCTCCAGCTGCGGTGATGAGAGACGTCATCTCCCCTGGATGTGGCTGGTGGTGGCTGCTGGCGGCTGGGCCGTGGAGGCAGCGTCTGGGCCGTGGAGGCAGCGTCTGGGCCGTGGAGGCAGCGTCTGGGCCGTGGAGGCAGCGTCTGGGCCGTGGAGGCAGCGTCTGGGCCGTGGAGGCAGCGTCTGGGCCGGGGAGGCAGCGTCTGGGGAGGCAGCGTCTGGGCCGTGGAGGCAGCGTCTGGGCCGGGGAGGCAGCGTCTGGGCCGGGAGGCAGCGTCTGGGCCGTGGAGGCAGCGTCTGGGCCGTGGAGGCAGCGTCCGGGCCGTGGAGGCAGCGTCCGGGCCGTGGAGGCAGCCTCTGGGCCGTGGAGGCAGCGTCTGGGCCGTGGAGGCAGCGTCTGGGCCGTGGAGGCAGCGGCTGGGCCGTGGAGGCAGCGTCGCGTCTGGGCCGTGGAGGCAGCGTCTGGGCCGTGGAGGCAGCGTCTGGGCCGTGGAAGCCTCATCTGGAGCCTCCGCTAGCTGGTGAATTGGGAGGAATGGAAGAGAGGAACGGCTCATGGAATCAGTCATGCTACTCTCTCTAGTCAGCAACATGGTTATTAACTCAGTGCCAGCAGTCCTAGTGGAAGGGAAAATAACGCCAACCATGGAAAAGATTCCAGCTTTTTCTTACTTTTCCTTTTTTTTTTACAAGCATCATCAGATCTGAAAATGGTTTTATCCTGGTGGGAATGTGAGGAGGTTGAAATGAGAATTATATGAGGATAATTCCCTGGTACTGTACCACTTGATAAAGACACACATCTTGAAACAAATCAACTAATCTGACTGTCTTTTTTAAAACGTTCGGAACATTGAATTCCTTATTCCATCATTATTCACTGAGTTCTATGAGTTGTACAGTATATCTGCTGTGTGTCTGTCTAGTCTAACGTTAGTGTTGAATTGTGCGATCAGATTTCTCTCTTCCACACATCAGCTTGGTGTCATAGTCCCCTTAGAGTAGATCTCTAAACCCTTCTCTCTCTCTCCCCTCTTCCCCCCTCTCTCTCTGAATATTCACCATTCCAGATCTTTTCATGGCAATAATGGCCTTGCCTCTGGTGGGGGTAAGTGGGCTGTCTTTGGGGGATAGGGGGTTATCAGTGACAGATTATTTAAACCTGCCTCTGAAAAGGAGTGACAGAGGGGTCTGCTCTGCTGTTTCCAAGGATACGATCTTACTTGCAAAACTCCTTATTACCGTGCAAGGCCTGCCCCCCAAGCAGTCTACAACACTATGGATTACAGGTGGGCCCTTGGTACTTCGTATAACAAGGGAAAACACTAAAGCCCTCAAGTCTTCAGTCACCGCAATCATCCTCAACTCCCAAATTGTCCTGGAAGGTAGTGACTCGTCGGATTTGTCTTGGGCTGTTTGTCCAAACCCGAGGTGTGCAGATGGGATAATGTCTTTAACAAACAGCATTTTGATGAGAGGAGGCGTAGAAGAAATCGTATGTGAAATGCACAAAAGGCTGCATAAACACATTGAGGGCCCGCAGCTGGAACAAACTAAAAAGATGTTTAATAATTTAGAAGCAAGCAGGCAGGCCTTATACAGCTGTTGTGTGCAGGGGACCATGAAAGGATTATATCTGACAGCTGGCTCTATCTTTTCCCTTGGCTGTCTTGTGGCAAGGAGAGGAGACGGCCAATCCCAGCTACTCTCGCCCATCTGCCACCAAAACCCATGGCTTCTGACTCTCTGGTACAATAGGCAGAGAGAGAGAGAGAGAGAGAGAGAGAGAGAGAGAGAGAGAGAAGAGAGAGAGAGAGAGAGAGAGAGAGAGAGAGAGAGAGAGAGAGAGAGAGAGAGAGAGAGAGAGAGAGAGAGAGAGAGAGAGAGAGAGAGAGAGAGAGAGGAGAGAGAGAGAGAGAGAGAGAGAGAGAGTATGTCTGAGAGAGTGAGAACTACACACATCTCATAGACAGAGAGAGACACGTTGTGGAACACCAACATATGCACACGGGCGGAGGAGAGAGGATCAGCCGTCAGCCAATGTCAATGTTCAGTTGACACACAGCCAGTTGCATCACTGCTGTAATTTTATTGGTGGAGGACACATTTTGCACAGGAATACAAAATGTTACTGGCCACAACAATGCTCGGGCCTAATTGGCCGAATTAACTAAGCCTTGTCTTCCGTCCCCAACTTGATTAAAATAGCTCAGCTGGGAGGGCTGCTGGGGGTTGAAGGGGAAGATGGGAGGAGTGGAGGGAAGGGGAGGAAGGGAAGGATGGAGGGGAGGGGAGGATGGAGGGGAGGGGAGGGTGGGATGGAGGGGAGAAGAGGGGAGCAGCAGGGATCTGAAGAGGCCGAGGCTGGAGGCTGGGGCCCAGGCTGGGGGAGGGGGCAGGTGAAGTAATGTTTGCCCATGAAAGAGACAGGATCCTGGGTAGAGTCCCAGCTGAGCTCCCGTGCAGAGTGCCAAGCAAGTTGCTGTTAGCGGTGAGAGGGAGCAGAGCACTCTTCCAACTACACAGTGACTACTTTTCACTACCTCATATCGCAGCCAATATACACTGAACTAACATATAAACTAAACCTGTAAAGTCAGGTTTCATGAGCTGAAATAAACAATCCCAGAAATGTTTTAAATGCACAAGAAGCTTATTTCTCTCAAATGTTCTCCACCAATGTTTTACATCCCTGTTAGTGAGCATTTCTCCTTTGCCAAGATAATCCATCCAACTGACAGGTGTGGCATATCAAGAAGCTGATTAAACACCATGATCATTACACAGGTGCACTTTGTGCTGGGGACAATGAAAGGCCACTCTAAAATGTGCAGTTTTGTCACACAAAACAATGCAGTTTTGTGAGTAGTTGCCAGAGAATTTAATGTTCATTTCTCTAACTTATGCCGCCTCCAACGTCGTTTCAGAGAATTTGGGCAGTACGTCCAACCAGCCTTCGATGGCCACTAGCACGCTGAAGAAGTGTTCTCTTCAAGGATGAATCCCGGTTTCAACAATACCGGACAGATGGCAGACGACGTGTATGGCGTCGTGTGGGTGAGCGTTTTACTGATGTCAACGTTGTGAACAGAGTGCTCCATGGTGGCGGTGGGGTTATGGTATGGGGCAGGCATAAGCTACATGAGCACAATTTAATTTTATCGATGGCAATTTGAATTCACAGAGATACCGTGATGAGATCCTGAGGCCCATTGTCGTGCCATTCAGCCACCGCCATCCACCTCATGTTTCAGCATGATAATGCACGGCCCCATTTTTAAAATGATCTGTACACAATTCCTGGAAGCTGAAAATGTCCCAGTTCTTCCGTGGCCTGCATACTCACCAGACATGTCACCCATTGAGCATATTTGGAATGTTCTGGATCGACGTGTTCCTGTTCTTGCCAATATCCAGAAACTTTGCGCAGCCATTGAAGAGGAGTGGGACAACATTCCACAGGCCACAATCAACAGCCTGATCAACTCTATGTGAAGGAGATGTGTCGCGCTGCATGAGGCAAATGGTGGTCACACCAGATACTGACAGGTTTTCTGATCCACGCCACTACCTTTTTTTAAAGGTATCTGTGACCAACAGATGCATATCTGTATTCCTGGTCATGTGACATCCATAGATTAGGGCATAACGTATTTACTACAATTGACTGATTCCCTTATATGAACTGTAACTCAGTAAAATCTTTGAAATTGTTGCATGTTGCTTTTATATTTCTGCTCAGTGTAGACCCTCGTTATCACACCACTAAAGAGCATTACCATGTCTCAACCACTCTAACAAAGACCCTTATCTGATTGATGTTCATCAGAGGACAATCAATGTACACACTCAGATGAAAAACAGAGCATGTTTCTGTACTGTTGGGAAGGACTGGACAAGAGGACAAAGGGAAGTTAGATTTCAATCACTGTCCGTTTCATGTGTCCATAATAAAGATGTGTTATAATAAAGTGTCCATAATAAAGATGTGTCCATAATAAAATGTCCATAATAAAGAAGTGTCATAATAAAGTGTCCATAATAAAGATGTGTCCATAATAAAGTGTCCATAATAAAGATGTGTCCATAATAAAGATGTGTCCATAATAAAGTGTCCATAATAAATATGTGTCCATAATAAAGATGTGTCCATAATAAAGTGTCCATTATAAATATGTGTGCATAGTAAAGATGTGTCCATATAAAACACCACTATCCTTCTAATATATAACTCTCACGGTGGTTCCCACATCCAGGACACTGTGGTTCCCAAATCCAGGACACAGTGGTTCCCACATCCAGGACACTGTGGTTCCCACATCCAGGACACTGTGGTTCCCACATCCAGGACACTGTGGTTCCCACATCCAGGACACAGTGGTTCCCACATCCAGGACACAGTGGTTCCCACATCCAGGACACTGTGGTTCCCACATCCAGGACACTGTGGTTCCCACATCCAGGACACTGTGGTTCCCAAATCCAGGACACTGTGGTTCCCAAATCCAGGACACTGTGGTTCCCAAATCCAGGACACTGTGGTTCCCAAATCCAGGACACTGTGGTTCCCAAATCCAGGACACTGTGGTTCCCATATCCAGGACACTGTGGTTCCCATATCCAGGACACTGTGGTTCCCACATCCTGGACACTGTGGGTTACTAACTGCTTCCCTCTGAAACCCATCTGAAGCACATCCCCGTGGCTATAGCAGTTAGAGCTAGCCGCTGGTCAGCATGCAGGCTGGTTTCATCCCATTCTATTAAAGCTGACTTGAAAATGACATGGTGGATGTCCAGTCCAGTGTTTCCTAAACAAAAGTATCTTACCCCAGAAATGTCCATTGATTCCTCTCAGACCTATCTGAGAGCACAGTGAGGGAGGTAGGCCGTACCCAGGGAGGGGGCTGTAGTCCTCACTGAGAGCGCTGGACCACAATTCCACAGAGCCACAGGCGTTGACAGTTGTAATGTGGGTACAACAATAGCATAGGGTGAAATGCCAGTGGGAAATAGCTAGCTATTTCACCTTTATTTAACCAGGTAGGCGAGTTGAGAACAAGTTCTCATTTGCAACTGTGACCTGGCCAAGATAAAGCATAGCAATTCGACACATACAACAACACAGAGTTACACATGCAATAAACAAAACATACAGTCAATAATACAGTAGAACAAAAGAAAACAAAAAGTCTATATACAGTGAGTGCAAATGAGGTAAGTTAAGGCAATAAATAGGCCATGGTGGCGAAGTAATTACCATATAGCAATTAAACACTAGAATGGTAGATGTGCAGAAGATGAATGTGCAAATAGAGATACTGGGGTGCAAAGGAGCAAGATAAATAAATAAATACAGTATGGGGATGAGGTAGGTAGATAGATGGGCTGTTTACAGATGGGCTATGTACAGGTGCAGTGATCTGTGAGCTGCTCTGACAGCTGGTGCTTAAAGCTAGTGAGGGAGATATGTCTCCAGCTTCATTTCAAGGAAATAGATTTCCTCTATATAATTCACGGTGTGTGTTTAGAAGTGTTGTATTGCTGGTACTCTTCTACAAATAATGATGTCATTTTTAACCAAAAGAAGACTGTGAGGAGAGCGAACATGTTTTATCAGTGCTATTATCTGATTAACAGAGGTTAAAACGCGTACGATAGGTACATTTGATTAGTGTATTTATTTTACCAGGCTAGTCTCATTAAGATGAAACATATATTTAACAATAGAGACCTGCCCACAAAATACTTGAACATTTTCATTTGACCATTATATCTCTCAATAATGAGGACAGATCTGTACTTCATAAGTATAGTAAGCCTGCAGTACCTCTGGGGAAACATTCAAACACAAGAAAACTGCATTACAAGAAGAAGAAGAAGAAGAAGAAGAGGAAGAAAAATAAGAGGAAGAAGAAGGAGAAGAAGCTGAAGAAGAAGGAGAAGAAGAAGAAGAAGCTGAAGAATAAGAGGAAGAATAAGAAGAAGAAGCTGAAGAATAAGAGGAAGAAGAAGAAAAAGGAGAAGAAGAAGAGGAAGAAAAATAAGAGGAAGAAGAAGGAGAAGAAGGAGAAGAAGAAGAAGAAGCTGAAGAATAAGAGGAAGAAGAAGAAGAAGAAAGTAAAACATTTTTCTCTCTAATGTTCTGCCTCTGAATTCAGCCGAGGGAATATGTGTTGAAGGTTATGGGACAAGGTCCTGAAAGTGATAAAGTACCGTAAAGGGGATGTATTCCTCCTCAATATGGTCTGGGATCTTTATGGAGCACACCCAGCTGTCCAATAGCCTGGCACTGACTCTGGCAACCTCTCGAATGGCACCCTTTTCCTATTATAGTGCACTACTTTTGACCAGGGCCCATATGGCCAGGGCACATCATGTGAACAGGGTGCCATTTGGGACACATGTTCTGTTACCTGGATCCCAGGCTGTGTTCCTCAGATCACACATGAACTCTCTCTCTCTCTCTCTCTCTCTCTCTCAAACCCCAGCTACAGCCAAGAGTTTGAGGCACATTTAAGTTTGTTACCTCTCCTGTGGCAACCTCGACAACAATCAGACTCCCACAAGTCACATAGAAAGCCAAGAGAGGAGAGGATGCCACTGAAAATAAAACAGTTTACCAGCGTTAGTTAATAATGCTGTGCTAGCTTCAGGCTATCTGATTAGCCCCATGTACTGTACGTACCATTGAATGTACTTTAGTGGTGCTATTAAAACACTCTCCTGCAGTTAAGTTCCAGATTTCACTTAGTAATTATATATTACTTAATTCCCAGGCCTTTTCCTTCCAGGTCTATTCTTCTTTTCATTCCTATCATACATTTATTTCCAATACTACTGGCTGGTGTTTTGGGGATAACGTCCAATGGTGTCCTACTTAACTTTCCGTTTTTCTTCCTTGTGATCTTCAGATGTAGCGCGTCATTGCTGATCAATCGCATCCCATCTCACCTCCTTTTAAAACCCAGGAAAATCACTTGTCACAGACTGAATTAAAGTAATTAAACTCCCCAAAGACTTGATTAGAGAGAGAGAGGTAGCCTAGCTACTAACTGAAGGTGTAGAAGGTAACGGACGAATGGGACCACTGGGGTGGTACTTTCATTTTCTTCCTTTTCAAGTTTCTTCCAAGGTCTTTTCTTTCCATCATTACAGGTGACACACACACAGAACATAAGATATGTGCTTATTTCCTGCAAGTTTCCCTTAGAGAACATGCTGTTGGACCATGGAAATACATAGTTCCATTTACACTTCCATTTATAGTTCCATTTCATTAAAGGAAATGTTTGCACTAAGGTCTACCCAGATACACTGTTGAAGCCTTCTGCCCCACTAAGGTCTACCCAGATACACTGATGAGGCCCTCTGCCTCACTAAGGTCTACTCAGATACACTGACGTGGCCCTCTGCCCCACTAAGGTCTACCCAGATACACCGTTGAAGCCCTCTGCCCCACTAAGGTCTACCCAGATACACCGTTGAAGCCCTCTGCCCCACTAAGGTCTACCCAGATATACACCGTTGAATGCCCTCTGCCCCACTAAGGTCTACCCAGATACACCGTCTGAAGCCCTCTGCTCCAGTAAGAGCTACAAAAGAATAAGTCAAGTAAGTCATGTTCATTTCATTAAAGGGGCGTGTCTAGGCCTTGCTGCCTAGACACGCCCTTCAAGGTAACCATGGCTTTTCCCCTCTTTCATCAGTTTCACGGATCAATAGAATGTGGTACAGAGACCGCGAAGGTCCCTTGGGACTGTCTGCAGAGACCAGCTGGAGGAAAGGCCTGTGGACGCACACGCTGCCGAGGCTGAGAGGGGCTTAGACGAGAGAATTGTCCCTGAGAATAATGGACAGGATAATATGAACGGATGGTCATATATAGAGAATATATTTTTATATGGGAGATGATGTTGTCAAAATGTGCATGTCTTATCTTATGGAACACTGGTGATAAATGTTAGACTGAGATATCTTGGATTTAGAGTTTAAATTATGCTTTCTGTAAGCCTATCATCGTGCATCTTCACAATACAAAGTCCCTCTGCAGTCTGTAATGTACTGACCAGGAAACATACTGTTTGTTCTTAATAAGATGTAGACGTTTTTTTTTAAATCAACCTCTTTGTATTCTGTAATGTATTGACCAGGAGACATATTGTTTGTTCTTAATAAGATGTACTGTATGTGATTAGAAAACCCACCGAAGACCATTCCCACTTACAGTACCATCCTCATTAACCGGAGACAATGACACCCCAGTGTTCAGTCTGATCACACACCCAACCACAGCTCTCCCTTGTATCTGTTATTTAGTATGTATCATGTTCCAAACTGGGCGTCACAATGCTTTATACCTTAACTGTAAATGGTACCCTGGCGACGGGTTAGGGAGTTAAGAGAGATGGGCTCCTTTCTGGATCACTGGATGAAATATGGGTCAGCCACCTTGTATCCAACCAACCAACCTCCACCCTCCAAAGATTCCACCGGCCTCTCCCTGCCACGACTGCGTATGAAGCAATTACGCCATGGCAACAAAGTGCAAATGCTGCAACTGGACAGACATTTGAAACAAGTCAGTGTTTAATTAGGTTATGCAGTGATTTCTTTCCCTGCAAATTAAAACCCCAGAACCTTAGACAATTAATCTGTGTCTGCTGGTCTCTGTGCGGACGCTCGGGCGCAGCGCTACGCAGAGCCTTGGGAACAGGACCCCAGCAGCCTCACCACTCCAGCTCTTGACCCTCAGGGTATCTGCGGCTGCCGCAGGGAACAAAGCAATTATTAAAAAAAACATCTCTCTACCTTCATCGGCCCTCCTCAACACTACCAGGAGACTGTGTTATTGATACTGCTGGGAGGACTTGATTTACCTATCTAACCCTCATCTGCAAACAACCGCATGGAATGAATAATTTATTGTTTATCGTTATCATTATTATTATTGTTGTTATTGTTATTATCCTTATTGTTATCATTATTATCATTGTCATTATCATTATTACTATTATTATTATTGCCATTATCATTATTGTTATTATTATTATTGTCATTATTATGATTATTATCATCGTTATCATTATCGTTCTTATTATTATCATTTGTATTATTATCATTATCATTATTGTTATATATTATCGTTTTCATTATCGTTATCGTTACCATTATCATTATATATTATTAACATTATCATTATTATATATTATCATCGTTATCGTTATCGTTATCGCCATTGTCATTATCATTATCATTATTGTATACTATTATCATTATCATTATCATTATTATTATTATTATTTTATTATTTTTATTATTACCAGTAGTAGCAGGACTAGGCGTGTCAGTCGTATTTTAATTGTATACATTGAAGTAGAGTTGTTTTAATTTGCCTAGACTTACCAACAGCCTGTTAGTAGGCCTGGGAATGGTCAACACACTGAGCTGTCTCTCTACACACTCATTGGACTGATTTGCATCACTTCCTGTTCCTGTGGTTACTTATTTAGATGTAATGAACCTTCAGAATTATATGTATTTAGATTCTAGATACGTACAGTAGGACACATCTTAGCCACTATAAAGTAATACAAACACAATTCAGAAATATATGTTGTTTAAAATGGTATTAACACAAGTATGTAGTGGGTCCACATTTGCTCTCAATGATGTTCATCTGTACAAAGGGTTTACCAGTCTCAATGATATTTACTGACATTGTTCTTCTGTACAAAGGGTTTACCAGTCTCAATGATATTTACTGACATTGTTCTTCTGTACAAAGGGTTTACCAGTCTCAATGATATTTACTGACATTGTTCTTCTGTACAAAGGGTTTACCAGTCTCAATGATATTTAATGACATTGTTCTTCTGTACAAAGGGTTTACCAGTCTCAATGATATTTACTGACATTGTTCTTCTGTACAAAGGGTTTTCTCATTTATTGTGTTCTTCCACCATCTCTTCCCCCTGATTCCCTTGGCAACCATCTTCCAACTGTGCATCTCAACCCAACATGTATTTAACTATCCATCCATCCATCATTTATCGATGATATTAATCTCAGATCACTACATCTTGGTCTTGGAGCAGGTGGGTCTAGTGCGCTGCGAGAGCTACAGAGGAGTGAGCGAAGGGCTTTGGGATGCTTTTGAAAGAATAGAGTGTTTGCGTTTTGAAGTGAAAGTACACGTTGGAGAACAAGGAAAAGCCATTTGACCACCCATCATAATTCTGTCCCATTTTAAAGGATCATGTCCCCAAGAGCCACCATTTATTCGCTGCTCCACTGACCTCAATCTCTAAACATCTTTCAGCATTTAACCTACATTGTCTTTTTTCTGACTCAGATTGACAAAAGAACCCAAAAATGAAAAGGAAACAGTATTCCATAGCTATACTCTGAATAGTAACAGAATCCTGTTTCCCTAGCTATACTCTGAATAGTAACAGAATGATGTTTCCCTAGTTATATGGTATGATGTTTCCCTAGCTATACTCTGAATAGTAACAGAATTATGTTTCCCTAGCTATACTCTGAATAGTAACAGAATTATGTTTCCCTAGCTATACTCTGAATAGTAACAGAATGATGTTTCCCTAGTTATATGGTATGATGTTTCCCTAGCTATACTCTGAATAGTAACATAATTATGTTTCCCTAGTTATATGGTATGATGTTTCCCTAGCTATACTCTGAATAGTAACAGAATTATGTTTCCCTAGTTATACGGTATGATGTTTCCCTAGATATACTCTGAATAGTAACAGAATTATGTTTCCCTAGTTATATGGTATGATGTTTCCCTAGCTATACTCTGAATAGTAACAGAATGATGTTTCCCTAGTTATATGGTATGATGTTTCCCTAGCTATACTCTGAATAGTAACATAATTATGTTTCCCTAGTTATACGGTATGATGTTTCCCTAGCTATACTCTGAATAGTAACAGAATTATGTTTCCCTAGCTATACTCTGAATAGTAACAGAATGATGTTTCCCTAGTTATATGGTATGATGTTTCCCTAGCTATACTCTGAATAGTAACATAATTATGTTTCCCTAGTTATATGGTATGATGTTTCCCTAGCTATACTCTGAATAGTAACAGAATTATGTTTCCCTAGTTATACGGTATGATGTTTCCCTAGATATACTCTGAATAGTAACAGAATTATGTTTCCCTAGTTATATGGTATGATGTTTCCCTAGCTATACTCTGAATAGTAACAGAATGATGTTTCCCTAGTTATATGGTATGATGTTTCCCTAGCTATACTCTGAATAGTAACATAATTATGTTTCCCTAGTTATACGGTATGATGTTTCCCTAGCTATACTCTGAATAGTAACAGAATTATGTTTCCCTAGCTATACTCTGAATAGTAACAGAATGATGTTTCCCTAGTTATATGGTATGATGTTTCCCTAGCTATACTCTGAATAGTAACAGAATTATGTTTCCCTAGTTATATGGTATGATGTTTCCCTAGCTATACTCTGAATAGTAACATAATTATGTTTCCCTAGTTATACGGTATGATGTTTCCCTAGCTATACTCTGAATAGTAACAGAATTATGTTTCCCTAGCTATACTCTGAATAGTAACAGAATGATGTTTCCCTAGTTATACGGTATGATGTTTCCCTAGCTATACTCTGAATAGTAACAGAATTATGTTTCCCTAGCTATACTCTGAATAGTAACAGCATGATGTTTCCTAGTTATACTCTGAATAGTAACAGAATGATGTTTCCTAGTTATACTCTGAATAGTAACAGAATGATGTTTCCTAGTTATACTCTGAATAGTAACAGAATGATGTTTCCCTATCTATACTCTGAATAGTAACAGAATGATGTTTCCCTAGTTATACTCTGAATAGTAACAGAATGATGTTTCCCTATCTATACTCTGAATAGTAACAGAATGATGTTTCCCTAGCTATACTCTGAATAGTAACAGAATGATGTTTCCCTAGTTATATGGTATGATGTTTCCCTAGCTATACTCTGAATAGTAACAGAATGATGTTTCCCTAGCTATACTCTGAATAGTAACAGAATTATGTTTCCCTAGTTATATGGTATGATGTTTCCCTAGCTATACTCTGAATAGTAACAGAATGATGTTTCCCTAGTTATACTCTGAATAGTAACAGAATGATGTTTCCCTAGCTATACTCTGAATAGTAACATCATATACTACATAGGAAGGGATGTCCTGAAACTTAGTGAAACACATTTTCACTGAGCTTAAGGCAGAGGGAAAGTACTTGCAACCCCTTCTCAAAGCTGACTTTGCAAGTGTATTTGTCCACAAAGCACTTTTAAATGAACCTATGCATGATTCATGGAGGTTCTTTCAAGTTCCTTGGTGATGTGCAGGACAGCATCACTCTAGGCTAATTATTTGAAGCTGTCATGATGTTCTGGTAGAAAGGCTGCCTGGACAGGAAGAGACACAGATGTGGGATGCATGCAAAAATATGGATCTATCGTTGAACGGTCCCAAACAAAGTCAATATACTGTAGGATGCACTGGTGTAGTGATGCCTGGAGAAATGGGAATACTCTAATTTAGATTTAAAAAATGTCCCGAAACAGCCCAACTGGTGTAGGAAATGTGCCCTGTGTGAACAATTCTGTAAGAAACACTGAATGATTTAAAATGATGAATCCCATGTTGGTCTTTCCCAGTCAGGCCAACCCCAGCTGTACTTTGCCAGTAGGATAATAGTAGGTCTGCTATTGAAAAAGATAACTGAGGCTGTCCACTGAGTCACAAATTCACCGTTTTTTTTTTTTTTTTACAGAAAAACAACAACATTGGATGTTCGAAGTCCATAATAAATGCTTTAAACCACATCAGGATACCACTTTTGAGGTCTGGGAAAAATCTAGAAAATGACATTTATTTTTGTTGTGTAGTTACCCTTTGATGGAATGTGTGCAGGCAGCTAACACTGTTGTTTAATTAGCTTCTGTTTCTGTTGCACGCGAGATGGAGTTTGACAAAATAAATAACCACTGGGGATTGATGCAAATAATCATGATATCGTTCTGCCAGGTAGGCATAGGCTACTTTGTAAGCTAGTTAAACCATTTAATAGAGATGGTTTCTGGGAAAGCTTTTCCATCTATCAGAAGATGTCTTCTTTGCGGGTCTTCATTAGCATCTGGACCTGGGCATTGTACTTCATATTATGAGGTAGTATGTCTTGCCTTACTTCAAAGTAGCCATAGACATGGTAATTATTTGATGAAGACTTCATCGTATGCGTTCTCCTGTCCTATTGGTTTTCTTTCTACTTTTTAATTTAATTTAATTTCAACTTTATTTAACTAAGCATGTCAGTTAAGAATACAATTCTTATTTACAATGACGGCTTAACAAAAGGCAAAAGGCCTCCTGCGGGGACGGGGGCCTGGGATTAAAAATAATAAAATATAAATATAGGACAAAACACACATCATGACAAGAGAGACAACACAACACTACGTAAAGAGAGACCTAAGAAAACAACACAGCATGGCAGCAACACATGACAACAAAGCATGGTAGCAACACATCGTAACAACAACATGTTAGCAACACAACATTAATCTGCCACCTTGCCAGCGTATCAAAAAAAAAATAATACAATTGAAATTTCATAAAAGAATGAGAGATCTCCTCCAGAAGTCTGAGGCAAAATTTTAAATGGATATTTCTATCTCTGTCCAAGGAACCCACTCGTATGCGCAGTGTGCGTTTTAGAATGGTGTTTTCCCCAAATGTGCAGGTATGCCTTCCGCCATGTTTTATTTTTTACATTTTATTTCCCCTTTATTTAACCAGGTAGGCTAGTTGAGAACAAGTTCTCATTTACAACTGCGACCTGGCCAAGATAAAGCAAAGCAGTGCGACACAAACAACAACACAGAGTTTACACATGGAGTAAAACAAACATACAGTCAAATAACACAATAGAAAAAAAGGAAGTCTATATACAGTGAGGGGGGTGTGCACATAAATGCACATTGCAGCACTTAAAATGTGAAGAAATAATAATTGATCAACATTTTAAGCTAAACATTCTGATCTGTTTCATCAGCCTTATTAATTGATACAGGAGTAAACCTCCACTACACTACGTTGATTCACATCGTGGGGGATTAAGAAGTGAGAATACGCAATGCCGACTGAAAAATAAGTGGGTATACGGTGTATACCAGCGTATTTTCCTCCACTACAAAACTGGTACGGCCATGGAAGTACGTTGTCAGTTGGTTTTTCAATACTGTAAATAATCGTCCTCACACAGGGCCACAGGTAACTTGTACTTGAAGTTCTATGTTGATATTGTACATGTGCTATTGTAGCTCAGTGACTTGACAAAGACCAGTCTTAAATCTCTTTATTTGTTTTTTTTACAGATTCTGTTAGAACAGGACAAGACATATTTTTGTGTTCGACTCAACTTTATAGATAGGGCGACAATATTTTTTGGGGTTGAATGTTTTTTTTTTTTGGGGGGGGGGGGGGGGGGGGGGGGGGGAGTTTGCAATGCCCTTGTGTCTTTTTGACTGGTTGAGGAAGACGTCTATTTCTGTCAGTTTTATTGTAACCCCTCTGCAGGTATACCACACTAACACTAGTTGGTTAGGGAATATCTGTCATGACTTTCCACCAAAGGGTTCCTGTTTCACCACACTGCTGTGTTCAAATCTTACATATTCATATTCATCACTTTGACAGTTTTTTTTTTATGAAGTAACTTGGGATTATGTAGCCACACTACTCAGAGCTGATTTCATGGGAGGGGGTAAACATTTCAAACATAGCATCGCCGTGTCCTCAACTGCTTGTATAAAATCTGTATAAAATGCACCCCCCTCCTTGACAAGAGACTAGTGTCTCATAACTCTGATGCCTAGTACCAAAGATAAGATTAGACAAAAAACAGACGCATGTGACAGAGAGACGTCTTTTTCTTACGGTCTCATCAAGTGGAAAAATACATCAGGAAAATGTCCCCTTCCACAGGCGTTGTTCTATGTCTAACCTTTGTTCTCTGTGATACCAGTCACAATGAAAGGTTAGCCTCAGACTTCCGGAGGACATCTCTCATTTCTTTTTTATCACATTTTAAATAAATGTCTTTTTTTAGTTTTTAGTTTTTTTTGATACAGTGACAGGGCGGCACACTAAGGACGTTGTTACGGGATACAGAAGAAGCTTTTAGGAAGAGAACAAAACTATATTTTAGTTTTCATAATTAATTCAATGTCTCAGAATAAGTTCGCCCTGGATGTGGCGTGTGAAGACTAAATAAAATAAAACACTTTTTGAGTTTCCTCAATAGAAAAGAAAACATAGGAATGCATTTTAGAGTATAGATTAATTATTTAGTGGCAGGCAAGACAGAGACACTATTGTTATCTCTCAATAGAGGACGTTAACATGAAGACTACTGTATATATATTTGATAGGTAGGTTGTTCATTAACTTTTTTGTATTATTTTGTTCATGACTATGTCCACACTATTCCTAAAGGATGACATGCTGTACTGTTCAGATGCTGGTGTGTGGCAAGTGGCTTGGAGGCCTTGAAGTGTTGACAGGTAGTTTTATTTTCCTGCCACCACTAACCAAGTCGACAGAACTCCCAGAAATGACCCCCTGAAGGCAGGCTCTATTGTGAAGTCAGGCTCTATTGTGAAGTCAGGCTCTATTGTGAAGTCAGGCTCTATTGTGAAGTCAGGCTCTATTGTGAAGTCAGGCCCTATTGTGAAGTCAGGCCCTATTGTGAAGTCAGGCCCTATTGTGAAGTCAGGCCCTATTGTGAAGTCAGGCTCTATTGTGAAGTCAGGCCCTATTGTGAAGTCAGGCCCTATTGTGAAGTCAGGCCCTATTGTGAAGTCAGGCCCTATTGTGAAGTCGGGCCCTATTGTGAAGTCGGGCCCTTGCTACAGAGCATATATAACCATCTGCTCCTCTATTCCAACACAACAGCAATAACACAAACAAGTAGAGTTGTGAGAGGGATCCGCCTCCTGCTTGTTTCCTCGGCGACGGCGGTGGCGTACAGGCTGGCGTGCCTCATGAGGAACGCATCATTAGGTATGCATTTTGTGGTTGGCTATGGAAAGGGGCCGTGCCCTGTGGACAGATAAGGAAGTGATTGCACGTCAGGGAATTCGAGAGACAAGGACACCAGGACTGACTGGCCCTGCACATCACTGACAAGTGCTCAGGGGATGTTAAATACACATCAGTCTGACGCCTGGTCCTTTGATTTAATACTTTAGCTGGGAGGGAGGGCGAGAGGGAGGGAGTAAGGGAGAGGGCCGGCATTGTAATGAGGTTAGCAGACCTTGCTCATATCGTTAAAAGGTGGTTGGTGGTCAGTACAGGAGGAACCTCCAGCTTGTCAAACAAGACTTGTATCGTCCTGTGTGAAAGGGTCTTGTCACTAGTTAACATCTTGACCTGGGGGGTTGGGGGGGGACTAAAAGAGAGTGGGTCTTGTGGTAACATTGAATTACACAGTGCTACATCACTAATAGGACTGACACACAACCTGACAATAGCTTACATGTGTTACACACTTCATACCTAGATAGAGTTAGATATCAGACCATGTTAGACACTTCATAACTAGATAGAGTTAGATATCAGACCATGTTAGACACTTCATAACTAGATAGAGTTATATATCAGACCATGTTAGACACTTCATAACTAGATAGAGTTAGATATCAGACCATGTTAGACACTTCATAACTAGATAGAGTTAGATATCAGACCATGTTAGACACTTCATAACTAGATAGAGTTATATATCAGACCATGTTAGACACTTCATAACTAGATAGAGTTATATATCAGACCATGTTAAACACTTCATAACTAGATAGAGTTAGATATCAGACCATGTTAGACACTTCATAACTAGATAGAGTTAGATATCAGACCATGTTAGACACTTCATAACTAGATAGAGTTAGATATCAGACCATGTTACACACTTCATACCTAGATAGAGTTATATATCAGACCATGTTAAACACTTCATAACTAGATAGAGTTATATATCAGACCATGTTAGACACTTCATAACTAGATAGAGTTATATATCAGACCATGTTAGACACTTCATAACTAGATAGAGTTAGATATCAGACCATGTTAGACACTTCATAACTAGATAGAGTTATATATCAGACCATGTTAGACACTTCATAACTAGATAGAGTTAGATATCAGACCATGTTAGACACTTCATAACTAGATAGAGTTAGATATCAGACCATGTTAGACACTTCATAACTAGATAGAGTTAGATATCAGACCATGTTAGACAACTCATAACTAGATAGAGTTATATATCAGACCATGTTAGACACTTCATAACTAGATAGAGTTATATATCAGACCATGTTAGACACTTCATAACTAGATAGAGTTATATATCAGACCATGTTAGACACTTCATAACTAGATAGAGTTATATATCAGACCATGTTAGACACTTCATAACTAGATAGAGTTAGATGGAATTACAGAACATAAGTAAAAAATTAAATACGGACTCCTTGCAAATATTTTCCACGTTGGGTAGTTGGACAAAGAATCAATCCGGACTCTTTGCAAATATTTTCCACATTGGGTAGTTAGACAAAGAATCAATCCGGACTTCTTGCAAATATTTTCCACATTGGGTAGTTGGACAAAGAATCAATCCGGACTCCTTGCCAATATTTTCCACATTGGGTAGTTGGACAAAGAATCAATCCGGACTCTTTGCAAATATTTTCCACATTGGGTAGTTGGACAAAGAATCAATCCGGACTCCTTCCAAATATTTTCCACATTGGGTAGTTGGACAAAGAATTCAAGCAGTAGCTCCAGCATGGACAAAGACTAGACTTGGATACCGATCATAACAGAACATAGTCTACTTGGCTCTTGGGCAGCTCATTTCCAAAGCTAATTCCGGTCTAATTAATTTGCTCTTATTAGATAAATAAGTGGAAGAGGGAGGGGGACCTTCCCTGTCACGACACTGTTTGCCCAGTGCGCATCTAGTAATAAAGTGTACAAATTCACCAGATAATTGTTAGCTGATACTGGCAGTGCCCCCTTGAGTGTGTGCACTTGAACGAGGCACCCCTAGGGGGAGACGCAGCCAGGAACCAGGAACCAGGAGTGGGTGTTACTACATTATTCATCCCCTCTCCTCCGCTACAAGCGACAGAAGAGAGGGAATGGGGGTCCCTCACTCCTGTCTGAAGTCAAGGAGAGGAAGAAAATGACCAGGCCGGACTTGTTCACATGCATTAATAGCCAAAAGGCACTCTCAAAGACAGATAAATAGATATTTAAATTGGCATTTACTTTGGATATTCAACTGAGATTAGATTTCATTAGATATGTAATCACTGGGGCTGCTGCGAGTCATGAGGTATGGCTATGCTTAAGATGAAGGTAATATAAAACAAAACAACACCTTAAACAGAAGGTTAATACGATACATGATCCATACAAATGTGGCCATTATGGTAATAATATCAGGTGGCAGTTTCATCAAAAATTGAAATCAAACTCTTCTCGACAGCATACATTGACTAAATTAAGAGAATGTGTGGTATTGTTTGGGGGGACACAAGTGGTTATAAATTAGGTATGGTAAAAGTCCCAACGTTTTGAACATGATTTGAAATTCAAAATTATTGTTTTGTTGTTTTACTTTGAACACTTTTGGTACATATACTGTATTATATAAAAAAAATGTTCAGCAAAAGACCTAACTGTTTACTCAGAAACAGAAACTATCAAAGAAAATAAAAATACAGATCTGGGAAGGAAAAGCCATTTCAGGAATTGATTTTGTCCCTGACTGTTTATAGTGAATCCCACAATCTCTTCCACCACCAGGGTGTCATGTTTCTCATGGGATGACACTCTGTCCATCTTCAAATTCCAAAGACATAAACATGTATTTTTTTCTCTCCTCTATTGTCTAATAAAAGAAGACACATGGACTTCCTGTGGAGTTAGGTAAATTCCACCCCAACATAAGCTTCAGCATAAGTCTGCAGAAATCATTCTTGAGGGGCTATAAAATGTGTGCATGTCGAATTAACCCCAGGGAATCAGATGAGCGGAGGTGAGCCTGAGGTTTAGCAAACTGATACGACCAGACACCAGTCAGTTAATTAGGCATTCAATACACCATCTTTCAGCTGGGATTTTCACTGGGGTGTCAGTAGCTACGGAATATATTTATTTCTTTAAAGCTTTATGGCCGGCCTCTATATCAAAAGCTTTAGTTAGCGGGGGGGGGGGGGGGGGGGGGCTGTCTCTTACAAGGATTGACAGAGAATAACGGCTCAAAACATGTCGCCAGAATTGGAGAATAGGTAAATTTGTCAGAAGACAAAGAAGCACCAGATTTTAAAAGCGATATGGGCTCTGTATTTTCCCATAATAAGGTATTAAAATAGGTCTGAACCGCTTTAAGGGGGATATCGTCTGTTATAAAGGAAGTAGAGCTCCTTTAAATCCCAGACAATACCTTGTTGAGACAGTTTTTATGTGGTTTCAACATGCATTTATCATCCTTCTCCCGGGTAAATGTGATAGGTCCCAGGCCCTGTAGGCATCACATTGTGTAGTAAGATGTGCCAACCATAATCTGCGGTGGTTCCAGGAAGCGTTCTCAGCTAAGAATAAATGGGCCTGATTGTCCATACCTAGACTGCATGAGACTGTCTCTAGTGGCGTACTCCTGAATAATAATGATATACTGTATCAGACTGTCTCTATCGCAGTACTCCTGAATAATAATGATATACTGTATCAGACTGTCTCTATCGCAGTACCCCTGAATAATAATGATATACTGTATCAGACTGTCTCTATCGCAGTACTCCTGAATAATAATGATATACTGTATCAGACTGTCTCTATCGCTGTACTCCTGAATAATAATGATATACTGTATCAGACTGTCTCTATCGCAGTACTCCTGAATAATAATGATATACTGTATCAGACTGTCTCTATGGCAGTACTCCTGAATAATAATGATATACTGTATCAGACTGTCTCTATCGCAGTACTCCTGAATAATAATGATATACTGTATCAGACTGTCTCTATCGCAGTACTCCTGAATAATAATGATATACTGTATCAGACTGTCTCTATCGCTGTACTCCTGAATAATAATGATATACTGTATCAGACTGTCTCTAGTACCGGACTCCTGAATAATAATGATATACTGTATCAGACTGTCTCTATCGCAGTACTCCTGAATAATAATGATATACTGTATCAGACTGTCTCTATCGCTGTACTCCTGAATAATAATGATATACTGTATCAGACTGTCTCTAGTACCGGACTCCTGAATAATAATGATACTCCACCATACACGACCATACTCTACCATACCGTACCATACTCTACCATACTCTACCATACTGTACTCTACCATAATCTACCATACTCTTCCATACTCTGCCATACTATACCATGTTCCGCCATACTCGACCATACTCAACCATACTCTATCATACCCTGCCAAACTCTGCCATACCATGCCATGCTCTACCGTACTCGGCCGCACTCCACCATACTCCGTCATACTCAACCATACTTCGCCATGCTCTGCCTAAATCTCCCATACACCACCCTACCCTGCCATACTCTGCCATACTTCGCCATACACCACCATACTATACCGTACTCCACTATACTCTACCATGCTCTACCATACTCTGCCGTACTCTTCCATATTCCACAATCCACTGCCATACTCTGCCATGCTCTTCAATGCTCTGCCAGTCAGTACCATAAACTACCGTACGCCTCCATACCCTACCATAATGTACCGTACTCTACCATACCCTATCATACTACCATGCTCTACCATACTCTACCATACACTACCATACTGTGCCATATCCGACCATACCCTGTCATACCATACACTACCATGCTTTACCATGCTCTACCATACTCTACCATACTGTGCCATACCCTACCATACTCTGCCATACTGTGCCATACCCAACCATACCCTACCATATCATACTCTACCATACTCTGCCATACTCTACCATAATGTGCCATTCCCCACCATACCCTATCATACCATACACTACCATACTCTACCATAGTATACCACACACTACCATACTGTGCCATACTCTACCATACACTACTGTACTCTACCATAATCTATCATACCATACACTGCCATACTCTACCATACTCTACCATGTACTACCATGCACTACCATACTGTACCATACTGTGCCGTACCCTACCATACTCTACCATGCTACGCACAATCATACTCTACCATACTCTGCCATGTTGTACCATACTCTAACATGCTCTGCCATACTCTGCCATACACTACCATGCAGTTCCATACTATACTATACTCTACCAAAAGTCAGTCCCAACAATTGTTATCAGAAAGCACAATGGCACTGCTTTCCTAGACAGACCGCATGCAGTGTAGCCTAGTTGTTCCCCATTTCAAGGAAGAATCTTGTCTCCTTATCTCCTTCCCGAACTGAAGACATGTGGTTTATAAATCAAAGCCGTGTGTCATGGCTCTTGTTAGAAACACTTAATCCCTGGTTGTCAACAGTAAACAAGAGAAACCCAGCATGGAGCAGGATAGGTTGACGTGACATTTCAAAGTTAATCACCGTCCCTTTTGTACTTGTGATGTGACAGGAACACAGACAAAGTAAGAGAGCATGTAACACCATAACATGGAACAATGACGCGGTGAAATCACAGCCAGCAAAAGCCTTCATGCCACCGAAAGAAAAAAAAATAGACACATAAATGTCTGGTGGCCTCAAGTCAAATGTCAGCGTCTCCGTTGTAAATGTTTGTTGTGAAACCCTACGGAATCCTATGTATTTATTAGTAAGATCTACCGGGGCTAAAATACGTCACTTATTTGGCAGTGGGGTTTTGGTTCGGTGTGATTCAGAGAGGTTGGCACAGTGCTACTCTCCCACCCCACCAGAGGCTTTTAAAGTCGACTTACATTGGGCTTTCCATTACTTTTCATGTTCTGATGGAAAATATCCCTTTGAAATCCCTGAGCTGCACATTTTAATCTCATTTGTGGAGGTGAGTGATGCCCGAGACAGGGCCAGGAAGGGCCACGGACACACTTTTTTGTTGCATAATTTCATTCGCCTGGGAGAATCATACAGCTGACATTGGAGAAGTGATTTAATTGATTCTAATCATACACCTGAGATTGGAAAGACCTAACCCGCTATCTGTCCTGGAAAATGCTTCCTGGTGTCTATGAGGATATGTCACTTTTTCATTCATGGGTGAGGCCTTTTCTGTTTGTGTCATGAAAGGGACATTTTTGAAATCACAGAGTGACCTTTGCATAACTAATTGTCGCTAAGTTTGTCTTTTCCCTGGACTTAATTTTGATTGGAAGGAAGTTAGGTTTTACTGTATAATTTCTGATGACATTCCGGACGATTCTGAGCTTCCAACTTTGTGGCAACAGTTTGGGGAATGCCCTTTCCTGTTTCAGCATGACAATGCCCCCATGCACAAAGTGAGGTTCATACAGAAATGGCTTGACGAGATCGCTGTGGAAGAACCTGACTGGCCTGCACAGAGCCCTGACCTCAACCCCATTGAACACCTTTGGGATGAATTGGAACGCCGACTACCAGCCAGGCCTAATCGCCCAACATCAGTGCCCGACCTCAGTAATGCTCTTGTGGCTGAATGGAAGCAAGTCCCTGCAGCAATGTTCCAACATCTAGTGGAAAGCCTTCCCAGAAGAGTGGAGGCTGTTATAGCAGCAAAAAGGAGACCAACTCCTTATTAATGCCCATGATTTTTTGGAATGAGATGTTAGATGAGCAGGTGCATTTGGAAAATAGTCAGACCCCTTGACTTTTTCCACATTTTGATACGTTACAGCCTTATTGTTAAATCATTTTTTTCACTAATCAATCTACACACAATACCCCATAATGACAAAGAAAAAACAGCATTTTAGACTTTATTTAAAACAAAATCTTAGCTAGCACATTTACAGTGTAGCCTAGTGGTTAGAGCGTTGGACTAGTAACCGAAAGGTTGCAAGTTTGAATCCCTGAGCTGACAAGTTACAAATCTGTCGTTCTGCCCCTGAACAAGGCAGTTAACCCACTGTTCCTAGGCTGTCATTGAAAATAAGAATTTGTTCTCAACTGACGTGCCTAGTTAAATAAAGGTAAAACATAAGTATTCAGACCCTTTACTCAGTACTTTGTTGAAGCGCCTTTGGCAGCAATTACAGCCTTGCGTCTTGTTGGGTATGACGTGACAAGCTTGGCAGACCTGTATTTGTTTTCTCCCATTATTTTCTGCAGATCCTCTCAAGCTCTGTCAGGTTGGATGGGGAGCGTCGCTGCACAGCATTTTCAGGTCTCTCCAGAGATGTTCGATGGTTGTTCTTCTGGAAGGTTCTTCCATCTCCACAGAGGAACTCTGGAGCTCTGCCAGGGTGACCATCGGGTTCTTGGTCACCTCCCTGACCAAGGCCCTTCTCCCCTGAGTGCTCAGTTTGGCCAGGCGACCAGCACCAGGAAGACTCTTGGTGGTTCCAGACTTCTTCCACTCTGGGCTCCTGAGTGGCGCAGCGGTCTATGACACTGCATCTCAGTGCTAGAGGTGTCACTACAGACCCTGGTTCGATTCCAGATTGTATCACAACCGGCTGTGATTGGGAGTCCCATAGGGTGGTGCACAATAGGCCCAGGGTTTTGTTGGGGTAGGCCGTCATAAGAATTTGTTCTTAACTGACTTGCCAAGATAAATAAATGTTAAATAAATAAATAGGAATGATTGAGGCCACTGTGTTCTTGGGGACCTTCAATGCTGCAGAAATGCGTTGGTACCCTTTCCCAGATCTGTACCTCGAAACAATCCTGTCTCGGAGCTCTACGGACAATTCCTTCGACCTCATGGCTTGGTCAACTGTGGGACCTTATATAGAGAGGTGTATGCCTTTCCAAATCATGTCCAATCAATTGAATTTACCACAGATGGAGTCCATTCAAGTTGTAGAAACATCTCAAGGATGTTCAATTGAAACAGGGTGCACCTGAGCTCAATTTCGAGTCTCATAGCAAAGGGTCTGAATACTTATGTAAATAAGGTATTTCTTTTTTATACATTTGCAAAAATGTTGCATTGTCATTATGGGGTATTCTGTGTAGATTGAAAATGTTTAGAAAAATATATAATTTAATCGATTTTAGAATAAGGCTGCAATGTAACAAAGTGTGGAAAAAGTCAATGGGTTCTGAATACCTTCCAAATTCACTGTACACATACAGTGTATAATACAATATCTGTTTATCTTTCTATTCAATATTAATATATAATGCACTGCATGACCAATGTGTTTAGAAGTGAAGCATTAATACAATTTCAGACAGAGACGTTGTTGGTCCTCATGATCAGCATATTGAGATTGAAGACGTTAAGTAGGAAGTAGGATTCAGTTTGACGAGGTGAACGGCGAGGAAAAATAGATGTATTACGGCTTCAACTTCCTGTTTTATCAATTCATTACAGTAGACTGAGTTTGAGATCATGTCTAGAAAAGTCTTTAGCAACTGTATCATATTCTGTTTACTACATGTAATCTACATGTAATCTATATATATAAATCTACCATTCCAGTGTTTTAATTGCTATATTGTATTTACTTCGCCACCATGGCCTATTTATTGCCTTTACCTCCCTTATCTCACCTCATTTGCTCACATTGTATATAGACTTATTTTTCTACTATATTATTGACTGTATGTTTGTTTTACTCCATGTGTAACTCTGTGTTGTTGTTTGTGTCGAACTGTTTTGCTTTATCTTGGCCAGGTCGCAGTTGTAAATGAGAACTTGTTCTCAACTTGCCTACCTGGTTAAATAAAGTTGAAATAAAATAAATAAAATTATATATATATGTTACCACATCATCCATTTGCATTTTCCATCAGGGGAATTACAAAGTTGTGTTATTAATAATGTCTCAATGACTTAAATATAATCAAGGCTGAAGTTTGTTTATATCCATGAATTATAGATTTGTTTTAGCTTTTGGGTCCACGCGGTTCTGTCTTATATGGAGGTAAGTACTTTAAAACAGAAATGAATCACGTTTAGCGGTACATTTTTAGTGAAACTGAGTGTTCCTGATCGGAGTTAAAACAACACTTAAAGTGTTAAAGTAATACAAAATGTGTAACTTTTTGACAACTTTTATAATTTTCAAACACATACCCTTTCTCAATTACGGTATACACAGTCAGAAGACGGCAAACATATTGGACACTTGTGGGGGAAAGCAATTATGGAACGTCTTGTTGCGTTGATCGGTTTAAGTTCTCCATTCCCTCCCTCTAGAATACTGTTGCAATTTGTTTTAGGGAAAACCAGAGCGAAATACAATAGAATTCAAAGCCAAACTGTAACAAGTCATTAGCTAGAAAATGGGTTGGAGAATATTACAGTACAAAAGAAAAGCAAAACAGTCACACAAAGTTTGCCTGGGGAAAATATGAAATAGTTGGTTTACTCAATTTTAATATATTTCTTAACATGGAAGCTAGCCAATTAGCAGAAGGGTTTTGAGAATACAAACAAGGAAATTTAATCATTATTGCTTCATCCAAATGACCAGAGTCCAAATGTAAGTCATATTTTCTCAGACACTCCCCCACGTGCTCCCCCCCACAGTGCTCCACTCTTCCCACAGTGCTCCCCCCCACGTGCTCCCTCCCCACAGTGCTCCACTCTTCCCACAGTGCTCCACTCTTCCCACAGTGCTCCACTCTTCCCACAGTGCTCCACTCTTCCCACAGTGCTCCCCCCCCGGCTCCCTCCCCACGTGCTCCCTCCCCACAGGCCACCCTCCCCGGCTCCACTCTTCCCACAGGCCCACTCCCCGCTCTACTCCCCACGCCCCCCCCCGCCACGGGGCACATTCAAAGATGACCATAGTGGATTCCACTATATGGCCAAGCTGCAAAGTCCAAATTTGCTATATCGTAAAAATGTACAAACACAAAAATGCTCTTTTTTTTTGTTTTAATTCACTTTGGTTAGTGTTAGGCATAAGGTTAGCAATGTGGTTAATGTTAGGGTTATGGGTTTAATATCTGAAGATAAAGAAGATAAAGAAGATACATTGTAGAACTAAGTCGGGCTTCTGACTTTGCAACTTGTCCAGATAGTGCCGAGCGTCCTTCAGAGTTCACAGTGGGAAGCTAGTCCACACATGGACACTGAGGGAGAACCCAGGATTGGTCAGCTATACTTTTGTTGTTTTATCTAACATCTGTTTATTCCCGTGGCCTTGTCTACCAAGTTCCCCTGTACTTTATAATACCATAAAGTGTCTTCAGAAGGGACATACACCACTTGACTTTGTCCACATGTTGTTGTGTTACAGCCTGAATTTAAAATGGATTACAGTGAGTTGTTTTGTGTCACTGGCCTACACACAATACCCCAGAATGTCAAAATGGAATTATGTTTTTTAGAAATGTTTACAAATTAATACAAAATGAAACGCCGAAATATCTTGAGTCAATAAGTATTCAACCGTTCGTTATGGCAAGCCTAAATAAGTTCAGGAGTCAAAATATGTTTAACAAGTCACATAAGTTGCAAGGACTAACTTGCCAGGGGAGGAAGAAAACCGCTCAGGGATTTCACAATGAGGCCAATGGTGAATTTAAAACAGTTACAGAGTTTAATGGCTGTGATAGAAGAAAACTCAGGATGGATCAGCAACGTTGTTCAGTGCCTTCCACTTGACTTATTCCAGATTTTGTAGTGTTACAGTCTGAATTCAAAATAGATTACATATATATTTTTTCTCACCAATCTACACACAGTATACCCAATAATGCCAAAGTGAAAACGTGTTTTTAGAACTTTGTGCTAATTTATTGAAAATGAAATACAGAAATATCTAATTTACATAAGTATTCACACTCCTGAGTCAATACATGTTAGAATAATCTCTGGCAGCGATTACGTTGTGAGTCTTTCTGGGTAAGTCTCTAAGAGCTTTGCACAGCTGAATTGTACAATATCGAAACATTATTAATAAAACAATTATTCAAGCTCTGTCAAGTTGGTTGTTGATCATTGCGAGACAGCCATTTTAAAGTCTTGCCATTGATTTTAAAGCCAATTTATGTCAAAACTGTAACTAGGCCACTCAGGAACATTCAATGTTGTAGGTTATTACCCTAAAAAAAACTCTCTAGTCATTGCCAATGGCAAGCATACCCATAACATGATGCAGCCACCACCATGTTTGATAATATGAAGAGTGGTACTCAGTGATGTGTTGGATTTGCTCCAAACATATCACTTTTTATTCAGGACATAAAATGTATTTCTTTCCCACATTTTTAGCATTTTTACTTTAGTGCCAAATTGCAAACAGGATTCATGTTTTTTATATATTTATTTTGTACAGGCTTCCTTCTTTTCATTCAGTAATTTAGGTTAGTATCGTGGAGTAACTGCAGTGCCTTCAGAAAGTATGCACAAAATCCTAGAGGAAGACCTGGTTCAGTCTGTTTTCCAACAGACACTGGGAGATGAATTCACCTGTCAGCAAGACATTAACCTAAAACTCAATGCCAAACATACACTGGATTTGCTTACCAATACGACATTGAATGTTCCTGAGTAGCCTAGTCACAGTTTTGACTTAGATCATCTTGAAAATCCATGGCAAGACTTAAAAATGGCTGTCTAGCAATGATCAACAACCAACTTGACAGAGCTTGAATAATAAAGAAAATAATAATAATGTAGACATATTGTACGGTCCAGGTGTGGAAATCTCATGGAAACTGATTCAGAATGATTCAGAGCTGTAACCGCCATCAAAAGTGATTCTAACCTGCATTGACTAAGTGGGTTGAATACAAACTGTATCTCATCAAGATATATTAGTGTTTTATTTTGGATATTTTTGTTCACATACGTTAGAACTTTTCTTCCACTTTGACATTAAATAGTATTTTGGTGTAGATTGTTGGGGGAAAAAAATACAATTAAATCAGTTTGAAAACATTCCAAATTTGTAAGAAAATATGGAATAATTCAAGGGGTGTGATTACTTCCTGAAGGCAATGTAACAGTGAAAAGTGAACGCTGCTTTGTTTTGGATTCTGTGTTTTTCTTCAATTGGACAAACATAATAAACATGTTGGTAAAGATTCCTATTTTAATGGAATGATTTGTGTGACTACATCCAGTATGATAGGTGTTTAATATACTCCCAGAAGATGGCTTGGCTGTCTGGTGAACTATACAGGATTTGTCCTAAATTGCATCCTATTCCCTAGGTAGTGCACTAGTTTTGCCCAGAGGCTCTGGTCAATAGTAGTGCCCTACATAGGGAATAGGGTGTCATTTCAGATGTGTCCACAGACTGGATGGAAGGTTGCTTCATATCAGTGATGTAAACACATTGTCTTTCTCTTTCAGGGATATCAGTATTATATACAGTCATTATGTTATGGAACGACATTCCATCTCATATTGCTCAAATGAACTGCATACCTGTTTAAAAAAACAAAACAGATAATGTAACACCTCACTGCACCACGCCTCTCCCCTGTTTGACCTAGATAGTTTGTGTGTATGTATTGATATGTAGGCTACGAGTGTCTGTCCTTGAGCTGTTCTCATCTATTAATGTTGTCTATTATGTCATGTGTCATGTTTTGTGTGGACCCCAGGAAGAGTAGCTGCTGCCTTTGCAACAGCTAATGGGGATCCTAATAAAATACCCCCCAAAAAATGACACACTCCTCAGACAGTACAGGCCCCTGCTAAAACAAGTGGTTATGTTGAACCTTCTAGAGGGCCATACATGAAGCCAGTCATTCAACCCTTTAGATTCTATTTCTCCTACAGGTCTAATCTCATATTTAGTTACAGACAAATAGGGGCCAATATTTATTTTCATTTACAGTATGTCTCTGTTGAGTCAACAACTCAACCTCAGAGTATGTCAGGTGGTCATCAGACTACACATATTATAACCGCTCAGCCATGTACCATGTAGATTATAACCGCTCAGCCATGTACCATGTAGATTAATACCACTCAGCCATGTACCATGTAGATTAATACTGTACCATGTAGATTAATACCGCTCAGCCATGTACCATGTAGATTAGTATTGCTCAGCCATGTACCATGTAGATTAATAGCACTCAGCCATGTACCATGTAGATTAAAACCGCTCAGCCATGTACCATGTAGATTAATACCGCTCAGCCACGTACCATGTAGATTAGTACCGCTCAGCCGCGTACCATGTAGATTAGTACCGCTCAGCCATGTACCATGTAGATTAGTAGCGCTCAGCCATGTACCATGTAGACTAGTACCGCTCAGCCATGTACCATATAGATTAGTACCGCTCAGCCACGTACCATGTAGATTAGTACCGCTCAGCCATGTACCATGTAGATTAGTACCGCTCAGCCACGTACCATGTAGATTAGTACCGCTCAGCCACGTACCATGTAGATTAGTAGCGCTCAGCCATGTACCATGTAGATTAATAGCACTCAGCCATGTACCATGTAGATTAATACCGCTCAGCCATGTACCATGTAGATTAATACCGCTCAGCCACGTACCATGTAGATTAGTACCGCTCAGCCACGTACCATGTAGATTAATACTGCTCAGTGCACACTTGACTTAACTCGGCTGAAGAGAGAGATGAACCAGTGGTTAACCATATAGCTTAAAAAGACCGAAATATATAATATATACATTATTTATACTTCTTCAGTTTATGTGCAGTGCTTTCTGGGTTAAAACAACACTTCACATATTTCTCCCCCTCCCTAAAAAAACCTCCCCTTTCCCCCCCCCCCCCCCCCCCCCCCCCCCTTCTAGGGTTATTCAGACAATGCTGCAGCCCTCCTGAAATTTACATTACACCTTCCATACAAAAAACCCTTGATGCATATTAAAATATGTCGGCGCGTACGCGGCCTTGTTTAATTCACTGATTTCACATTCTAATCACTTTCCCCTTTACAGCTCTTTTTAAGGAGCTTCATTACTCTGTGTTGAATACAATGACATACATCTTTAATGAGGTTGCTGTCACAATGTATTTCAGTTAGAGAGCTGCAAACTGAATGACAGCAAGCAATATTAATACATTTAACATGGACTGTATACATTTTTTATCGAACAAGAATGGAGGGCGGCTCAGTTATTTTTTTCTCTCTCGCTTTTTTTTCAAACGGTTTGGATTTATGTCATGCACAATAGACACCGCATTTCCTCAAACTTGAAGGCCTGAGTATAAATACGATTTACATGTCATTAAGAAGTAAATTAGGAAAATGCCTTTCAAGTAGAGACAAGTACATGAGCATAATCTCCATATTAAAAGAGTAGCCTCTGATAAAGCACTGTGGGAGAACAGCAGGTGGGGCTACGTGTCATCCAGCTGACCTATGAACTCCACATCCCAACCTTTATGGACTGTGGGGTTTGACTATGGAGTAGGTGTTTCAACACCTAGAGTCCGCCTCAATCCTAATAATTTACAGACACCTATAACAGAGAGGAAAGAGGAGGAAAGAAGGAAGGAAAGAAGGAAGGAAGGAAGGAAGGAAGGAAGGAAGGAAGGAAGGAAGGAAGGAAGGAAGGAAGGAAGGAAGGAAGGAAGGAAGGAAGGAAGGAAGGAAGGAAGGAAGGAAGGATGGATGGATGGATGGAAGGAAGGAAGGAAGGAAGGAAGGAAGGAAGGAAGGAAGGAAGGAAGGAAGGAAGGAAGGAAGGAAGGAAGGAAGGAAGGAAGGAAGGAAGGAAGGAAGGAAGGAAGGAAGGAAGGAAGGAAGGAAGGAAGGAAGGAAGGAAATAAAGGTGGTAACAGTTACGGAAAACAAATTATCGACAGCTCCCATAATGGTCCTCCTCCTTCCTCCTCCTGTTATAACATTAAAATATTAAGATTAATTCCTTCAAAGCTTGCAACAAAAAAAAAGACAATTAAGGATGCTATTTCAATTTTTTTTAAATGACTGCTGTGATTTTAGGTTTTGGTGCCAAATCCCAGCAGAGATAATTTGCTGTACGTTTAAGTCCGGTGAGAACTCTGGCTGTCTGTGTTAAAGAGGCAATCTGCAGTAGCTACACCCAATTTTGGACATATAAATTATTATTATATAGCCAATGATTCTTGAAGAATATAACTTAGAAAATGTGTCATGAATTTAGTTCAACTGTCGTACCGCATCAAAATATAAGCTTTTTTTACTCCAGTGTTTTGTAAACAAAGTAAACGAAAAACAAACAACCTCAAACCATGGTTACAACTATACTTTTGATATCATGGATGGTTCTTTCATCCATAGCATTGTCTATGAATTACATTTTGCCAGCTCCATCCCTCAGCTTTTACAGGAACTGTGGTGTGGAAATGCTTTGTTATTGTTTAAAGTGCGGATTGCCCTTTTAAATAAGGAAGTTACGCTTGGTATGAGACATGTTTTTGCAGTAGCTTTAGCGATTATAGGAAATGATATGCAAAGCCTGAGTTCTGATCCAAAGTTAATTTATAATTGTGTAAAACGTATTAATTAGCAATGTTGTTGTTAGAGAAGCATGCAGTACAAAGCGATTGAGTTCCTGCCCGACAACATGGGAATGAGACAAGGAAACACTCTACAGGCCCTTATTCCCCCCTCCTCCTTTTCTTGTAGACCATTTGACCATTCACTATAAACCCCTCAGGAAAAACACATGACTTATCAGAGTCCAGGCTAGGTGACTTATCAGAGTCTAGGCTAGGTGACTTATCAGAGTCTAGGCTGGGTAACTTATCAGAGTCTAGGCTAGGTGACTTATCAGAGTCTAGGCTAGGTGACTTATCAGAGTCTAGGCTAGGTGACTTATCAGAGTCTAGGCTGGGTAACTTATCAGAGACTAGACTAGGTGACTTATCAGAGTCTAGGCCAGGTGACTTATCAGAGTCTAGGCTAGGTGAGTTATCATAGTCCAGGCTAGGTGACTTAACAGTGTCCAGGCTAGGTGAGTTATCAGAGTCTAGGCTAGGTGACTTATCATAGTCCAGGCTAGGTGACTTATCATAGTCCAGGCTAGGTGACTTATCAGAGTCCAGGCTAGGTGACTTATCAGAGTCCAGGCTAGGTGACTTATCAGAGTCCAGGCTAGGTGACTTATCAGAGTCTAGGCTAGGTGAGTTATCAATGTCCAGGCTAGGTGACTTATCATAGTCCAGGCTAGGTGACTTATCATAGTCCAGGCTGGGTGAGTTATCATAGTCCAGGCTGGGTGAGTTATTATAGTCCAGGCTGGGTGATTTAACATAGTCCAGGCTGGGTGATTTAACATAGTCCAGGCTGGGTGATTTATTAACATAGTCCAGGTTGGGTGATTTATTAACATAGTCCAGGTTGGGTGATTTAACATAGTCCAGGCTGGGTGATTTAACATAGTCCATGCTGGGTGATTTAACATAGTCCATGCTGGGTGATTTATTAACACAGTCAGTCCAGGCTGGGTGATTTATTAACATAGTCCAGGCTGGGTGATTTATTAACATAGTCCAGGCTGGGTGATTTATTAACATAGTCCAGGCTGGGTGATTTATTAACATAGTCCAAGCTGGGTGATTTAATGCTGGGTTGTTTTTTGGCATGTGATTCTGCTGCCCTGGTGTGGGTGCATTTATAAAGTGTTGTGTTTTACAAGTAGTGTTGTACCAGTACTGTTTTACCAGTAGTGCTTTACCAGTAGTCCAACAGTGTTTTACCAGTAGTGTTTTACCAGTAGTGTTGTACCAGTAGTGTTGTCACCAGTAGTTTTTACCAGTAGTGTTTTACCAGTAGTGTTTACCAGTAGTGTTTTACCAGTAGTGTTTTACCAGTAGTTTTTCACCAGTAGTTTTTACCAGTAGTGTTTTACCAGTAGTGTTTACCAGTAGTGTTTTACCTGTAGTGTTTTACCAGTAGTCCAATAGTGTTTTACATTTACCAATAGTGTTTTACCAGTAGTGTTTTACCAGTAGTGTTTTACCAATAGTGCTTTACCAGTAGTCCAATAGTGTTTTACATTTACATTTACCAATAGTGTTTTACCAGTAGTGTTTTACCAGTAGTGTTTTACCAATAGTGCTTTACCAGTAGTCCAATAGTGTTTTACATTTACATTTACCAATAGTGTTTTACCAATAGTGTTTTACCAGTAGTGTTTTACCAGTAGTGTTTACCAGTAGTGTTTACCAGTAGTGTTTTACCTGTAGTGTTTTACCTGTAGTGTTTTACCAGTCGTTCTTTACCAGTAGTGTTTTACCAGTAGTGTTTTACCAGTCGTTCTTTACCAGCAGTGTTTTACCAGTAGAGTTTTACCAGTAGTGTTTTACCAGTAGTGTTTTACCCGTAGTCCAGTAGTGTTTTACCAGTAGTCCAATAGTGTTTTACCAGTAGTGTTTTACCAGTAGTCCAATAATGTTTCACCAGTAGTGCTTTACCAGTAGTGTTTACCCAGCAGTGTTTTACCAGTAGTGTTTACCCAGCAGTGTTTTACCAGCAGTGTTTACCCAGCAGTGTTTTACAGCAGTGTTTTACCAGTAGTGTCTTACCAGTAGTTTTTTCCCAGTAGTGTTTTACCAGCAGTGTTTTACCAGTAGTGTTTACCCAGCAGTGTTTTACCAGTAGTGTTTTCCCAGTAGTATTTTACCAGTAGTGTTTTACCAGTAGTCCAATAGTGTTTTACCAGTAGTGCTTTACCAGTAGTTTTTTACCAGTAGTGTTTTACCAGTAGTCCAATAGTGTTTTACCAGTAGTGCTTTTCCAGTTGTTATTTACCAGTAGTGTTTTACCAGTAGTCCAATAGTGTTTTACCAGTAGTGCTTTTCCAGTTGTTATTTACCAGTAGTGTTTTACCAGTAGTCCAATAGTGTTTTACCAGTAGTGTTTACCCAGCAGTGTTTTACCAGTAGTGTTTTACCAGTAGTGTTTACCCAGTAGTGTTTACCCAGTAGTGTTTTACCCAGTAGTGTTAACCCAGTAGTGTTTTACCAGTAGTGTTTTCCCAGTAGTGTTTTCCCAGTAGTGTTTACCCAGTAGTGTTTACCCAGTAGTGTTTTACCAGTAGTGTTTTCCCAGTAGTGTTTTCCCAGTAGTGTTTTACCAGTGGTGTTTACCCAGTAGTGTTTACCCAGTAGTGTTTTACCAGTAGTGTTTTACCAGTAGTGTTTACCCAGTAGTGTTTACCCAGTAGTGTTTACCCAGTAGTGTTTTACCAGTAGTGTTTTACCAGTGGTGTTTACCCAGTAGTGTTTACCCAGTAGTGTTTTCCCAGTAGTGTTTTCCCAGTAGTGTTTTCCCAGTAGTGTTTTACCAGTAGTGTTTTACCAGTACTGTTTTAACAGTAGTGTTTACCCAGCAGTGTTTTACCAGCAGTGTTTACCCAGCAGTGTTTTACCAGCAGTGTTTTACCAGTAGTGTCTTACCAGTAGTTTTTTCCCAGTAGTGTTTTACCAGCAGTGTTTTACCAGTAGTGTTTACCCAGCAGTGTTTTACCAGTAGTGTTTTCCCAGTAGTATTTTACCAGTAGTGTTTTACCAGTAGTCCAATAGTGTTTTACCAGTAGTGCTTTACCAGTAGTTTTTTACCAGTAGTGTTTTACCAGTAGTCCAATAGTGTTTTACCAGTAGTGCTTTTCCAGTTGTTATTTACCAGTAGTGTTTTACCAGTAGTCCAATAGTGTTTTACCAGTAGTGCTTTTCCAGTTGTTATTTACCAGTAGTGTTTTACCAGTAGTCCAATAGTGTTTTACCAGTAGTGTTTACCCAGCAGTGTTTTACCAGTAGTCTTTTACCAGTAGTGTTTACCCAGTAGTGTTTACCCAGTAGTGTTTTACCAGTAGTGTTAACCCAGTAGTGTTTTACCAGTAGTGTTTTCCCAGTAGTGTTTTCCCAGTAGTGTTTACCCAGTAGTGTTTACCCAGTAGTGTTTTACCAGTAGTGTTTTCCCAGTAGTGTTTTACCAGTGGTGTTTTACCAGTGGTGTTTACCCAGTAGTGTTTACCCAGTAGTGTTTTACCAGTAGTGTTTTACCAGTAGTGTTTACCCAGTAGTGTTTACCCAGTAGTGTTTACCCAGTAGTGTTTACCCAGTAGTGTTTTACCAGTAGTGTTTTACCAGTGGTGTTTACCCAGTAGTGTTTACCCAGTAGTGTTTTCCCAGTAGTGTTTTCCCAGTAGTGTTTTCCCAGTAGTGTTTTACCAGTAGTGTTTTACCAGTACTGTTTTAACAGTAGTGTTTACCCAGTAGTGTTTTATCAGTAACATCTCAACATGTTATCTTGTTTTTGGACAGTTTAAAACTCCTGCTGGGACTCAAACTTCTGCCAAGTATTGACGTTATTAATTTATTCCTCTCCTCACTATGTGTTATATCACTGTGTGTGTTATACCACGCAGGCGTCCCACCCGTGGTGCACTCCATCAACAGCAGGTGCATTTCAAGAGCGGCAAATTTGAATCCAAATAAATGTCAAAATTCAAATTTTTCAAACATACAACTATTTTACACCCTTTGAAAGATAAACATCTCCTTAATCTAACCACGTTTTACGATTTCAAAAAGGTTTTACGGCGAAAGCATACATTTAGAGTATGTTAGGACAGTACATTTACAAGAGTTGTGTGTAATGTTTTGTCAATTCAAAGACAGGGTCACCAAAACCATAAAACCAGCTAAAATGATGCACTAACCTTTTACAATCTCCATCAGATGACACTCCTAGGACATTATGTTAGACAATGCATGCATTTTTAGTTCTATCAAGTTCATATTTATATCCAAAAACAGCGTTTTACTATGGCATTGATGTTGAGGAAATCGTTTCCCTCCAATAACCGGCAGTCAAGTCAGCATCACAAATTAAATAATTAAAATTAGAAAACATTGGTAAAATATTATATTGTCATTTATAGAATTATAGATTTACATCTCTTGAACGCAATCAACTTGCCAGATTTAAAAATAACCTTACTGGGAAATCACACTTTGCAATAATCTGAGCACTGCGCCCAGAAAAATACGCGTTGCGATACAGACTAGTCGTCATGTTGGGGAGATCTAAAATCGAAAATACTATGTAAATAATCCATTACCTTTGATTCTCTTCATCAGATGTCACTTCCAGGTATCACAGGTCCATAACGAATGTAGTTTTGTTCAAAAAAGCTCATCATTTATGTCCAAAAATCTCCGTCTTGTTAGCACATGATCTAAGCCCGCCGGACTTCACTTCATGAACGAGGGGAAAAAATATATTTACGTTCGTTCAAACATGTCAAACGTTGTATAGCATAAATCATTAGGGCCTTTTTTAACCAGAACATGAATAATATTCAAGGTGGACGAATGCATACTCTTTTATAACGTATTGGAACGAGGGTACCCAACATGAACTCGCGCGCCAGGTGTCTAATGGGACATCATCGTTCCATGGCTCTTGTTCGGTCAGATCTCCCTCCAGAAGACTCAAAACACTTTGTAAAGGCTGGTGACATCTAGTGGAAGCAATAGGAAGTGCCAAAATATTCCTCAGCCCCTGTGTTTTTCAATGGCATAGGTTTAAAGGTAATACAACACATCAGGTATCCACTTCCTGTCAGAAAATGTCTCAGGGTTTTGCCTGCCAAATGAGTTCTGTTATACTCACAGACACCATTCAAACAGTTTTAGAAACTTTAGAGTGTTTTCTATCCATATCCTGTTGGGGCTACAGGTTAGCAATGAACCCCGAGCCGGGATTGCTAACAAGGCTGGAAATTCAAAACATCAAAAATCTAATAATTTCAATTTCTCAAACAATCAACTATTTTACACAATTTAAATGATAAACATCTCCTTAATCTAACCACATTGTTCGATTTTCAAAGAGGCTTTACGGCAAAAGCATAAAGTTAGATTATGTTAGGACAGTACATAGCCACAAAAGTACAAACATCCATTTTCAATTCAAGGTCAGGCGTCACCAAAAGCAGAAACCAGCTTGAATTATGCACTAACTTTTGTCAATCTCCATCAGATGACACTCCTAGGACATTATGTTATACAATACATGCATTTTTTGTTCCATCAAGTTCATATTTATATCCAAAAACAGCATTTTACAGTAGCGTGAAATTCAGATTTTTTTCTTCTCTGAAATGCTTCCGGTGAACATAAAAAAATTACTATTCGAAAACATTGGTAAATTATAATATTGTCATTCAAAGAATAATATATTATCATCTCGTAACTGCTACCGAATGGCCAGATCTCAAAATAACTTTACTGGGAAATCACATTTTGCAATAAACGGGGTGCTATGCTAAGAACAACAGGCTATGCTATACAGTTAGCATCATCTAAAATCGAACAAATGTGGTTTCTTTTGACAAAGTTCATAATTTATGTCCAAATAACACCAAGTACTTAGCGTTCATTATGCTCCCACAAAACGTGGTGGGGTGCTGGTAAAATCACGCCGAAAAGCTAAAAAAACCTAGTAAATAATCTATTTATGTTCGTTCAAACATGTCAAATGTTGTTTAGCATTAATCTTTTGGTCCATTTTTAACGTTAAACATCAGTAATATTTTCACACAACCTATCCTATGTCTAGATAAAAAATTATGACAAACTCACGTTTCTCAGATTTATGCGCAGGCGCAAAAAAATGAAGTGATGACATGTCAACTTCCTTGGATTCTAATTTGCTCTCTGTTTATCATAGACGCTTCAAACAACTTTATAAAGATCGTTGACATCTAGTGGAAGCCGTAGGTGTTGCGAAATGAATCCTTTCTCACTATGGTATCTATAAAACAATGACACTAAATAGTACAGTCACAAAATTCACATTTTTTTTGATCTATTTTTCACAGGTTTTTGCCTGCAATATGAGTTTTGTTATACTTACAGACACCATTCAAACTGTTTTAGAAAATTCAGAGTGTTTTCTATCCGAATGTGTATCCTAGCTTCTGAGTTGGTGTAGGAGGCAGTTAAAAATGGGCACATATTTTTTTCAAAATGTCTCAATACTGCCCCCGAGCCCCAACAGGATATATAATAAGTATATGCATATTCTAGTTACTGGGTAGGATTAGTAACCAGATTAAATCGGGTACATTTTTTTTATCCAGCCGTGCAAATACTGCCCCCTAGCCCTAACAGGTTAATGAACCCACCAGGTACAACCCCAAAGCCGCAAACACTGGCACACTCATAGATATCATCCTAACCAACGTGCCCTCTAAATACACCTCTGCTGTTTTCAACCAAGATCTCAGCGATCACTGCCTCATTGCCTGCACCCGTAATGGGTCAGCGGTCAAACGACCTCCACTCATCACTGTCAAACACTCCCTGAAACATTTCAACGAACAAGCCTTTCTAATCGACCTGGCCCTGGTATCCTGGAAGGATATTGACCTCATCCCGTCAGTAGAGGATGCCTGGTTATTTTTTTTAAATGCCTTCCTCACCATCTTAAATAAGCATGCCCCTTTCAAGAAATGTAGAACCAGGAACAGATATAGCCCTTGGTTCTCCCCAGACCTGACTGCCCTTAACCAACACAAAAATATCCTCTGGCGTTCTGCATTAGCATCGAACTGCCCCCGCGATATGCAACTTTTCAGGGAAGTTAGAAACCAATACCAATACACACAGGCAGTTAGAAACGCCAAGGCTAGCTTTTCCAAACAGAAATTTGCTTCCTGTAACTCAAACTCTAAAAACTTCTGGGACATTGTAAAGTCCATGGAGAATAAGAACACCTCCTCCCAACTGCCCACTGCACTGAGGATAGGAAACTCTGTCACCACTGATAAGCCCACTATAATTGAGAATTTCAATAAGCATTTTTCTACGGCTGGCCATGCTTTCCACCTAATTACCCCTACTGCATTCAACAGCACTGCACCCCCCACAGCTACTCGCCCAAGCCTCCCCCATTTCTCCTTCTCCCAAATCCATTCAGCTGATGTTCTGAAAGAGCTGCAAAATCTGGACCCCTACAAATCAGCTGGGCTTGACAATCTGGACCCTTTCTTTCTAAAATTATCTGCCGAAATTATTGCAACCCCTATTACTAGCCTGTTCAACCTCTCTTTCGTGTCGTCTGAGATTCCCATAGATTGGAAAGCAGCTGCTGTCATCCCCCTCTTCAAAGGAGGTGACACTCTTGACCCAAATTGCTACAGACCTATATCCATCCTACCCTGCCTTTCTAAGGTCTTCGAAAGCCAAGTCAACAAACAGATTACCGACCATTTCGAATCCCACCGCACCCTCTCCGCTATGCAATCTGGTTTCAGAACTGGTCATGGGTGCACCTCAGCCACACTCAAGGTCCTAAACGACATCGTAACCGCCATCGATAAGAAACAATACTGTGCTGCCGTATTCATTGACCTGGCCAAAGCTTTTGACTCTGTTACTCACCACATCCTCATTGGCAGACTCAGTAGCCTTGGTTTCTCAAACGATTGCGTCGCCTGGTTCACCAACTACTTCTCTGACAGAGTTCAGTGTGTCAAATCGGAGGGCCTGCTGTCCGGACCTCTGGCAGTCTCTATGGGGGTTCCACAGGGTTCAATTCTTGGGCCAACTCTTTTCTCTGTATACATCAATTATGTCGCTCTTGCTGCTGGTTAATCTCTGATCCACCTCTATGCAGACGACACCATTCTGTATACTTCTGGCCCTTCTTTGGACACTGTGTTAATAACTCTCCAGACGAGCTTCAATGCCATTCAACTCTCCTTCCGTGGTCTCCAACTGCTCCTAAACACAAGTAAAACTAAATGCATGCTCTTCAACCGATCGCTGCCTGCACCTGCCCGCCTGTCCAGCATCACTTCTCTGGACGGTTCTGACTTAGAATTTGTGGACAACTACAAATACCTAGGTGTCTGGTTAGACTGTAAACTCTCCTTCCAGACTCACATCAATCATTTCCAATCCAAAGTTAAATCTAGAATTGGCTTCCTATTTCGCAACAAAGCATCCTTCACTCATGCTGCCAAACATACCCTCGTAAAACTTACCATCCTACCAATCCTCGACTTCGGCGATGTCATTTACAAAATAGCCTCCAATACCCTATTCAACAAGCTGGATGCAGTCTATCACAGTGCCATCCGTTTTGTCACCAAAGCCCCATATACTACCCACCACTGCGACCTGTACGCTCTCGTTGGCTGGCCTTCGCTTCATAATCGTCGCCAAACACATTGGCTCCAGGTCATCTACAAGACCCTGCTAGGTAAAGTCCCCCCTTATCTCCGCTCACTGGTCACCATAACAGCACCCACCTGTAGCACGCGCTCCAGCAGGTATATCTCTCTGGTCACTCCTAAAGCCAACTCCTCCTTTGGTCGTCTCTCCTTCCAGTTCTCTGCTGCCAATGACTGGAACAAACTACAAAAATCTCTGAAACTGGAAACACTTATCTCCCTCACTAGCTTTAAGCACCAGCTATCAGAGCAGCTCCCAGATCACTGCACCTGTACATAGCCCATCTATAATTTAGCCCAAACTACTACCTCTTCCCCTACTGTATTTATTTATTTTATTTATTTTGCTCCTTTGCACCATATTATTTATATTTTAACTTTGAACTTTCTTCAAACTACAAATCTACCATTCCAGTGTTTTACTTGCTATACTTTATTTACTTTGCCACCATGGCCTTTTTTGCCTTTACCTCCCTTATCTCACAACATTTGCTCACGTTGTATATAGTCTTATTTTTTTCTACTGCATCATTGATTGTATGTTGTTTTACTCCATGTGTAACTCTGTGTTTTTGTATGTTGTCGAACTGCTTTGCTTTATCTTGGCCAGGTCGCAATTGTAAATGAGAACTTGTTCTCAACTTGCCTACCTGGTTAAATAAAGGTGAAATAAAAAATAAATAAATAAAAAAGTTAATTTGTGGAATTTCTTTCCTTCTTAATGCATTTGAGCCAATCAGTTGTGTTGTTACAAGGTAGGGGTGATATACAGAAGATAACCCTAATTGTTAAATTACCAAATCCATATTAGGGCAAGAACAGCAAAAATAAGCAAAGAGAAACAACAGTTACTTTAAGACATAAAGGTCAGTCAATGCGGAAAATGTCAAGAACTTTGAACATTTGCAGTCACAAAAACCATCAAGCGCTATGATGAAACTGGCTCTAATGAGGACCGCCACAGGAAAGGAAGACCCAGAGTTACCTCTGCTGCAGAAGATAAGTCCATTAGAATTACCAGCCTCAGAAATTGCAGCCCAAATAAATTCTTCACAGAGTTCAAGTAACAGACAAATCTCAACAACTGTTCAGAGGAGACTGCGTGAATCAGCGCTTAATGGTCAAATTGCTGCAAAGAAACCACTACTACTAACCACTAACACGAGCAATGGACATTAGACCACTGGAAATCTGTCCTTTAGTCTGATGAGTCCAAATTTGAGATTTTTGATTCCAACCACCGTATGTTTGTGAGACGCAGAGTAGGTGAGTGGATTATCTCTGCATGTGTGGTTCCCACCATGAAGCATGGAGGAAGAGGTGTTATGGTGTGGGGTGCTTTGCTGGTGACACTGTCTGTGATTTATTTAGAAATCAAGGCACACTTAACCAGCATGGCTTCCACAGCATTCTGCAGCGATACGCCATCCCATCTAGTTTGAGCTTAGTGGGACTATCATTTGTTTTTCAACAGAACTGTGACACAACACACCTCCAGGCTGTGTAAGGGCTACTGTATTTCACCAAGAAGGAGAGTGATGGAGTGCTGCATCAGATGACCTGGCCTCTACAAGCCCCCGACCTCAACCCAACTGAGATGGTTTGTGATGAGTTAGACCACAGAGTGAAGGAAAAGCTCAGCAAGTGCTCAGCATAAGTGGGAACTATTTCAAGACTGTTGGAAATGCATTCCAGGTGAAGCTGGTTAAGAGAATTCCAAGAGTGTGCAAAGCTGTCATCAAGCAAAGGTTGGTTACTTTGAAGAATCTCAAATATAAAATATATTTTGAGTTGTTTAACACTTTTTTGGTAACTACATGATTCCATGGGTGTTATTTCCTAGTTTTAATGTCTTCACTATTATTCTAGAATGTAGAAAATAATAAAAATAAAGAAAAACCTTAAATGAATATGTGTGTTCTAAAATTTTTGACTGGTACTGTCTATGGCAAGGATTCCCTCCTAGTCCACCATGTACACCACCATGTCTCCTAGTCCACCACCATGTCTCCTAGTCCACCACCATGTCTCCTAGTCCACCATGTACACCACCATGTCCTCCTAGTCCACCACCATGTCTCCTATTCCACCACCATGTCCTCCTAGTCCACCATGTACACCACCATGTCTCCTAGTCCACCACCATGTCTCCTAGTCCACCACCATGTCTCCTAGTCCACCATGTACACCACCATGTCTCCTAGTCCACCATGTACACCACCATGTCCTCCTAGTCCACCACCATGTCTCCTAGTCCACCACCATGTCTCGTAGTCCACCATGTACACCACCGTGTCTCCTAGTCCACCATGTACACCACCATGTCCTTCTAGTCCACCACCATGTCCTCCTAGTCCACCACCATGTCCTCCTAGTCTACCATGTACACCACCATGTCCTCCTAGTCCACCATGTCCTCCTAGTCCACCACCATGTCCTCCTAGTCCACCACCATGTCCTCCTAGTCCACCATGTACACCACCATGTCCTCCTCGTCCACCACCATGTCCTCCTAGTCCACCACCATGTCTCCTAGTCCACCATGTACACCACCATGTCCTCCGAGTCCACCATGTACACCACCATGTCCTCCTAGTCCACCATCATGTCCTCCTAGTCCACCATGAACACCACCATGTCCTCCTAGTCCACCACCATGTCCTCCTAGTCCACCATGTACACCACCATGTCTCCTAGTCCACCACCATGTCCTCCTAGTCCACCACCATGTCCTCCTAGTCCACCATGTACACCACCATGTCCTCCTAGTCCACCATGTCCTCCTAGTCCACCACCATCTCCTCCTAGTCCACCATGTACACCACCATGTCTCCTAGTCCACCACCATGTCTCCTAGTCCACCACCATGTCCTCCTAGTCCCCCATGTCCTCCTAGTCCACCACCATGTCCTCCTAGTCCACCATGTACACCACCATGTCCTGCTAGTCCACCATGTACACCACCATGTCCTCCTAGTCCACCATGTACACCACCATGTCCTCCTAGTCCACCACCATGTCCTCCGAGTCCACCATGTACACCACCATGTCCTCCTAGTCCACCACCATGTCCTCCTAGTCCACCATGTACACCACCATGTCCTCCTAGTCCACCACCATGTCCTCCGAGTCCACCATGTACACCACCATGTCCTCCTAGTCCACCATCATGTCCTCCTAGTCCACCATGAACACCACCATGTCCTCCTAGTCCACCACCATGTCCTCCTAGTCCACCACCATGTCCTCCTAGTCCACCATGTACACCACCATGTCTCCTAGTCCACCACCATGTCCTCCTAGTCCACCACCATGTCCTCCTAGTCCACCATGTACACCACCATGTCCTCCTAGTCCACCATGTCCTCCTAGTCCACCACCATCTCCTCCTAGTCCACCATGTACACCACCATGTCTCCTAGTCCACCACCATGTCCTCCTAGTCCACCACCATCTCCTCCTAGTCCACCATGTACACCACCATGTCTCCTAGTCCACCACCATGTCCTCCTAGTCCACCACCATGTCCTCCTAGTCCACCATGTACACCACCATGTCTCCTAGTCCACCATGTACACCACCATGTCCTCCTAGTCCACCATGTACACCACCATGTCTCCTAGTCCACCACCATGTCCTCCTAGTCCACCACCATGTCCTCCTAGTCCACCACCATGTCCTCCTAGTCCACCATGTACACCACCATGTCCTCCTAGTCCACCATGTCCTCCTAGTCCACCATGTACACAGAGAAGCGGATAGAATCAAGGTTTGTGGATAACTACAGTTCTATAATACTGTATGTGCACCACCCACCCTTGCCACTGCCAAACTATGTTAGAGGCTTCATTTAAACCCTCCAGAAATAACATATTGGGCCTAATTTCCATCATAGGCTCGGTGCCAAACTAATTAGTTTGTTGTGGAATGGGCAGTTTGCTCGCAGTATGCCGACAGCACAACTCATAAATAAGAGTCTTCCTGATCCCCCACATCGTGAGGAGCAGATTGGACACACAGGCGTAGTTAGTGTCACTCAAAGTAACTTTGAACATGTGTTGTTCCGCAGAAACATAATCATTTCAAGGCAGAAAGAGGTAATTATGGTTAAAAGGGACACATCCATGTATCTGTATGTTGCTTACCAGAGACACCTGGACCAGAGCAGCCTTATCCTCCACAGCTAAACCACTTGCTCTGAGAAAGATAGCTAGACCACTTGCTCTGAGAAAGACAGCTAAACCATTTGCTCTGAGAAAGACAGCTAAACCATTTGCTCTGAGAAAGACAGCTAAACCACTTGCTCTGAGAAAGACAGCTAAACCATTTGCTCTGAGAAAGACAGCTAAACCATTTGCTCTGAGAAAGAGAGCTAAACCGCTTGCTCTGAGAAAGAAAGCTAAACCATTTTCTCTGAGAAAGACAGCTAAACCACTTGCTCTGAGAAAGACAGCTAAACCACTTGCTCTGAGAAAGAAAGCTAAACCGCTTGCTCTGAGAAAGACAGCTAAACCGCTTGCTCTGAGAAAGACAGCTAAACCGCTTGCTCTGAGAAAGACAGCTAAACCACTTGCTCTGAGAAAGAAAGCTAAACCACTTGCTCTGAGAAAGGGACATTACTTCTTCTTTTGTATATACAGTTGAAGTCGGAAGTTTACATACACCTTAGCCAAATTCATTTAAACTCGTTTTCACAATTCCTGACATTTAATCCTAGTAAAAATTCCCTATCTTAGGTCAGTTAGGATCAACACTTTATTTTAAGAATGTGAAATGTCAGAATAATAGTAGAGAGAATGATTTATTTCAGCTTTTATTTCTTTCATCACATTCCTAGTGGGTCAGAAGTGTACATACACTCAATTAGTATTTGGAAGCATTGCCTTTACATTTTTATCTTGGGTCACACACGCTTCTCACAATATTTTTTGTGAATTTTGGCCCATTCCTCCTGACAGAGCTGGTGTAACTGAGTCAGGTTTGTAGGCCTCTTTCCTCGCACATGCTTTTTCAGTTCTGCCCACAAATGTTCTATAGGATTGAGGTCAGGGCTTTGTGATGGCCACTCCAATACCTTGACTTTGTTGTCCTTAAGCCATTTTGCCATAACTTTGGAAGTATGCTTGGGGTCATTGTCCATTTGGAAGACCTATTTGTGACCAAGCTTTTACTTCCTGACTGATGTCTTGAGATGTTGCTTCGATATATCCACATAATTTTCCTTTCTCATGATGCCATCTATTTTGTGAAGTGCACCAGTCCCTCCTGCAGCAAAGCACCTCAACAACATGATGCTGCCACCCCGTGCTTCACGGTTGGGATGGTGTTCTTCGGCTTGCAAACCTCCCCCTTTTCCCCCAAACATAACAATGGTCATTATGGCCAAACAGTTCTATTTTTGTTTCATCAGACCAGAGGAACTTTCTCCAAAAAGTACGATCTTTGTCCCCATGTGCAGTTGCAAACCGCAGTCTGGCTTTTTTTATGGTGGTTTTGGAGCAGTGGCTTCTTCCTTGCTGAGCTGCCTTCCAGGTTATGTCGATATAGGACTCGTTTTCCTGTGGATATAGATACTTTTCTACCTGTTTCCTCCAGCACGTTCACAAGGTCCTTTGCTGTTGTTCTGGGATTGATTTGCGCTTCTCGCACCAAAGTACGTTCATCTTTAGGAGATAGAACGCGTCTCCTTCCTGAGCGGTATGACGGCTGCGTGGTCCCATGGTGTTTATACATGCTTACTATTGTTTGTACAGATGAACGTGGTACCTTCAGGCATTTGGACATTGCTCCCAAGGATGAACCAGACTTGTGGAGGTCTACAATTTTTTTCTGAGGTATTGGTTGATTTCATTTGATTTTCCCATGATGTCAAGCAAAGAGGCAATGAGTTTGAAGGTAGGCCTTGAAATAAATCCACAGGTACATCTCCAATTGACTCAAATGATGTCAATTAGCCTATCAGGAGCTTCTAAAGCCATGACATAATTTTATGGCATTTTCCAAGCTGTTTAAAGGCACAGTCAACTTAGTATATGTAATCTTCTGACCCACTGGAATTGTGATACAGTGAATTATAAGTGAAATAATCCGTCTGTAAACAATTGTTGTAAAAATGATTTGTGTCATGCACAAAGTAGATGTCCTAACTGACTTGCCAAAACTATAGTTTGTTAACAAGAATCTTGTGGAGTGGTTGAAAAACGAGTTTTAATGTCTCCAACCTAAGTGTATGAAAACTTCCGACTTCAACTGTATACACTGTTGAGTCAGTTCCATCCAGTGAAGTGCTGGGTTTCCATGGTATAAATCTACAGGAGCAGGCCATTCTGTATCAATGTAAAGCAGTGGCGGTCAGTGCCGTTTACGATGAGGGAGGGCCTTATTTCTATTACAGCATATCAGATGACTCGCATTCATATTCAATTCATCCAGTTCAATGTAACACCAATATGTTTAGGCTACTACATGATACTCTAATGTACCTTACATTATACCCACCATGAGGTTACTACAACAGCCTATGAATGAAAGTTTACAACGTAGGTGCACAGGATGAGAGACAAATTTGAGGTGACAGGCAGTGACACATGGACAGACAGTGACATTCTTGCCTGCATCTAGCTGATCTAGTGTGTAATCATTAGTCTGACAGTTGCAAACAAGAGTTTTGTATTGAACAAATTCAGGTATGTTTATCCCCGTTTTGTTCCGTTTGCTTCTGTTTAAGAAACATTTTGTCCAGTATTCATATCTCTATCCAGGATTCATATCTCTATCCAGGATTCATATCTCTATACAGGATTCAATATCTCTATCCAGCATTTAATATATCTATCCAAGATTCATATCTCTATCCAGGATTCATATCTCTATCCAGGATTCATATCTCTATCCAGGATTCAATATCTCTATCCAGGATTTAATATCTCTATCCAGGATTTAATATCTCTATCCAGGATTCATATCTCTATCCAGGATTCAATATCTCTGTCCAGGATTCAATATCTCTATCCAGGATTCAATATCTCTATCCAGGATTCAATATCTCTATCCAGGCTTGAATATCTCTATCCAGGATTCAATATCTCTATCCAGGATTCATATCTCTATACAGGATTCAAAATCTATGTATCTTGATGGTGCAGCTGTAGAACTTCTTGAGGATCTGGGGACACATGCCAAGTCTTTTCAGTCTCCGGAGGGGGAATGGATTTCGTCGTGCCCTCTTCACAACTGTCTTTCTGTGTTTGGACCAGGATAGTTTGTTGGTGATGTGGACACCAAGGAACTTGAAACTCTCGACCCTCCCCACTACAGCCCCGTCGATGTTAATGGGGGCTTGTTCGGACTGCATTCACACATAGGTGTTCCTTTTGTCCAGGTGGGAAAGGGCAGTGTGGAGTGCAATTGAGATTGCGTCATCTGTGGATCTGTTGGGGCGGTATGCAAATTGGAGTGGGTCTAGGGTCTCCGGGAGGATGCTGTTGATATGAGCCATGACCAGCCTTTCAAAGCACTTCATGGCTACCGACGTGAACGCTACGGGGCGGTAATCATTTAGGCAGGTTACCTTCACTTCCTTGGACACAGGGACTATGGCATTCTGCTTGAAACATGTAGGTATTACAGACTCGGTCAGGGAGAGGTTGAAAATGTCAGTGAAGACACTTGCCAGTTGGTCATCACGTGTTTTGAGTACACGTCCTGGTAATCTGTCTGGCCCGGTTGCTTTGTGAATGTTGACCTGTTTAAAGGTCTTGCTCACATCGGCTACCGACAGTGTTATCACACAGTGATTCAGAACTGCTGTTGCTCTCATGCATGTTGCAGTGTTGCTTTGCATCAAAGCAAGCATAAAAGGCATTCAGCTCATGGGCAGGCTCATGTCACTGGGCAGCTCGCGTCCGGGTTTCCCTACGTAGTCCGTAATAGTTTTCAAGCCCTACCACATCCGACGAGCGTCAGAGCCGGTGTAGTAGGATTCAATCTTAATCCTGTATTGACGCTTTGCTTGTTTGATGGTTCGTGTGAGGGCATAGCGGGAATTCTTATAAGCGACACCTCTAGCCTTTAGCTCGATGCGGATGTTGCCTGTAATGCATGGCTTCTGGTTGGGATATGTGCGTACGGTCGCTGTGGGGGCACTTATTGTGCTCTCTCTCTCTCTCTCACACACACACACACACACACACACACACACACACACACACACAGGAAGTCTGATGCTCCAGATACTCAACTAGTCTAAAGAAGGCCAGTTTTATTGCTTCTTTAACCAGAACAACAGTTTTCAGCTGAGCTAACATAATTGCAAAAGGGTTTTGTAATGATAAATTAACCTTTTAAAATGATAAACTTGGATTAGGTAACACAACGTGCCATTGTAACTCAGGAGTGATGGTTGCTGATAATGGTCCTCTGTACGCCTATGTAGATATTCCATAACAAATCAGTCGTTTCCGTAGTCATTTAGAGCATTAACAATGTCTACACTGTATTTCTGATCAATTTGATGTTATTTTAATGGACAAATAGTTGCATTTCTTTTAAAAACAAGGACATTTCTAAGTGACCCCAAACTTTTGAACGGTAGTATATATATTTCTCTCTGTCTCTCTCTCCTTCAAGAGGTGATAAATGTAGTCTACAAACGATATAAAGCCTATTCATCATTAAATAATATGACATGTTAGGAATCTAATTCCATTCCATCTGTCTCTCGTCTTCAGAGTGCTATAGTAAAGGATTTAATTTATGACACACTCAGACAATATCAGATGCTCTTACACATTCTACCAAATGAAGCTCGTTAACATGAGGTGTTTGGGGGCTGGGATAAAGGTATTCTGTGTTGTTTTGATGGAATAAAAAACTAATATGTTATTTTAACCGTTACTATATACACAGGGTGCTGCATATCTTCTAATAAAAGGGGACAAGGTGAGATAGAATGATACCAGGAAGTAATTAAGTGAGAACCTGCATCGCAAATGGCATTCTATTCCCAGTGTAGCGCATTACTTTTGACCAGGTCCCGTAGGGAATATTTTTTTAAAATGTTTTATTTAACCTTTATTTAACTAGCCAAGTCAGTTAAGAACAAATTCATATTTACAATGGCGGCCTATACTGGCCAAACCTGGACAACGCTGGGCCAATGGGACTCCCAATCACGGCCGGTTGTGACACAGCCTGGATTCGAACAAGGGTGTCTATCGTGACGCCTCTAGCACTGAGATGCAGTGCCGTAGACCGTTGTGATACAGCCTGGAATGGAACCAGGGTGTCTGTAGTGACGCCTCTAGCACTGAGATGCAGTGTCTTAGACCGTTGTGATACAGCCTGGAATGGAACCAGGGTCTGTAGTGACGCCTCTAGCACTGAGATGCAGGGCCGTAGACCGTTGTGATACAGCCTGAATGGAACCAGGGTCTGTAGTGACGCCTCTAGCACTGAGTTGCAATGCCTTAGACCGCTGTGATACAGCCTGAATGGAACCAGGGTCTGTAGTGATGCCTCTAGCACTGAGAAGCAGTGTCTTAGACCGTTGTGATACAGCCTGGAATGGAACCAGGGTCTGTAGTGACGCCTCTAGCACTGAGAAGCAGTGCCTTAGACCGTTGTGATACAGCCTGGAATGGAACCAGGGTCTGTAGTGATGCCTCTAGCACTGAGAAGCAGTGCCTTAGACCGCTGTGATACAGCCTGGAATGGAACCAGGGTCTGTAGTGACGCCTCTAGCACTGAGATGCAGTGTCTTAGACCGCTGTGATACAGCCTGGAATGGAACCAGGGTCTGTAGTGACGACTCTAGCACTGAGATGCAGTGTCTTAGCCCGCTGTGATACAGCCTGGAATGGAACCAGGGTCTGTAGTGACGCCTCTAGCACTGAGATGCAGTGTCTTAGACCGCTGTGATACAGCCTGGAATGGAACCAGGGTCTGTAGTGACGCCTCTAGTACTGAGATGCAGTGCCCTAGACCGTTGTGATACAGCCTGAATGGAACCAGGGTGTCTGTAGTGACGCCTCTAGCACTGAGAAGCAGTGCCCTAGACCGTTGTGATACAGCCTGAATGGAACCAGGGTGTCTGTAGTGACGCCTCTAGCACTGAGATGCAGTGTCTTAGACCGCTGTGATAAAGCCTGGAATGGAACCAGGGTCTGTAGTGACGCCTCTAGCACTGAGAAGCAGTGTCTTAGACCGCTGTGATAAAGCCTGAATGGAACCAGGGTCTGTAGTGACGCCTCTAGCACTGAGATGCAATACCTTAGACCGTTGTGATACAGCCTGGAATGGAACCAGGGTCTGTAGTAACACCTCTAGCACTGAGATGCAGTGTCTTAGACCGCTGTGATACAGCCTGGAATGGAACCAGGGTCTGTAGTGACGCCTCTAGCACTGAGATGCGGTGCCTTAGACCGCTGTGATACAGCCTGGAATGCACTGAGATGCAATGCCTTAGACCGCTGTGATACAGCCTGGAATGGAACCAGGGTCTGTAGTGACGCCTCTAGCACTGAGATGCGGTGCCTTAGACCGCTGTGATACAGCCAGGAATGGAACCAGGGTCTGTAGTGACGCCTCTAGCACTGAGATGCTGTGCCTTAGACCGCTGTGATACAGCCTGGAATGGAACCAGGGTCTGTAGTGACGCCTCTAGCACTGAGATGCAGTGTCTTAGACCGCTGTGATACAGCCTGGAATGGAACCAGGGTCTGTAGTGACGCCTCTAGCACTGAGATGCAGTGTCTTAGACCGCTGTGATACAGCCTGGAATGGAACCAGGGTCTGTAGTGACGCCTCTAGCACTGAGATGCAGTGTCTTAGACCGCTGTGATACAGCCTGGAATGGAACCAGGGTCTGTAGTGACGCCTCTAGCACTGAGATGCAGTGTCTTAGACCGCTGTGATACAGCCTGGAATGGAACCAGGGTCTGTAGTGACGCCTCTAGCACTGAGATGCAATGCCTTAGACCGCTGTGATACAGCCTGGAATGGAACCAGTGTCTGTAGTGATGCCTCTAGCACTGAGATGCAGTGTCTTAGACCACTGTGCCACTCGGGATCCAGTAGGGCTCTAGTCAAAAGTAGTGTACTATATATGGAAAAGGGTGCCATTTGGGACAAAAGCTAATGATCTACACACTCTACTTCCAAATAAACAATGACAGAACACTTCATTGCAATAAATGTGTACTACATTTCAACAGAACAAGTTTTTAGATGTAGAGTCTAACACCTCTAGGAAGCTAAATGCTGTCTGAGGTGGTTGTTCTTTGAAAGTAAGCAAAACAAGTTCATCTTTCTTTGGTTGGTGGTAGCACTGTTAGCCCCAAGAGGATCCACATATTACAAGGATGATTCATCCATGCTGTGATAGCAGCAAGACATTGTCTGACATGAGATGTTGTCTCATTATCAGCTTCATACACAGTATGGATGCTACCATCTGGATATGCGAAAGGTAAAGTTAAGAGTGAAAACTCACTTATTTAAACAACAACAGAGCCAAGAAACGAAACTAACAAGGAGCGGCTACTTCTGCACAATGGGGCACAGAATCAGAACAATCCCAGGCGATTGCATACTAAGTATTCAGACCCCTTGACTTTTTTCCACATTTTGTTAAATTACAGCTTTATTCTATATACATTTTCCTCAGTAATTTCCATAAAATCATGACAAATCATGACAAAGTGAAAACTGTTTTTTAGACATTTTTGCAAATGTACTGTATAAAAAATACATTAAAAAAATACCTTATTTACATAAGTATTCAGACCCTTTGCTATTAGACTCTGAATTGAGCTCAGGTGCATCCTGTTTACATTGATTGAGATGTTTCTACAACTTGATTGGCATCCAAATTGGTAAATTCAATTGATTGGACATGATTTGGAAAGGCTCACACCTGTCTATATAAGGTCCCACAGTTGACAGTGTATGCCAGAGCAAAAACCAAGCCATGAGGTCTAAGGAATTGTCCATGGAGCTCTGAGATCCGATTGTGTCGAGGCACAGATCTGGCGAAGGGTACCAACACATTTCTGCAGCACCTAAAGACTCTCAGACCATGTGAAACAAGATTATCTGGTCTGATGACACCAAGATTGAACTCTTTGGTCTGAATGCCAGGCGTCACGTTTACAGGAAACCTGGCACCATCCCTACGGTGAAGCATGGTGGTGGCAGCATCATGCTGTGGGGATGTTTTTCAGCAGCAGGGACTGGGAGACTAGTCAGGATCGAGGCAAAGATGAAAGGAGCAAAGTACAGAGAGATCCTTGATGAAAACCTGCTCCAGAGCACTCACGACCTCAGACTGGTCGTGAGTGCTCTAAGCACACAGCCAAGACAACGCGGGAGTGGCTTTGGGACACGTCTCTGAATGTCTTTGAGTGGCCCAGCCATTGCCCAGACTTGAACCTGATTGAAAAATGTTTTTATTTTTATTTATTTAACCAGGCAAGTCAGTTAAGAACAAATTCTTATTTACAATGATGGCCTACTGGGGAACAGTGGGTTAACTGCCTTGTTCAGGGGCAGAACGACAGATTTTTATATGACTCCCCATCTACCCTGACAGAGCCTGAGAGGATCTGCAGAGAAGAATGGGAAAAGCTCCCCAAATACAGGTCTGCCAAGCTTGTAGTGTCATACCCAAGAAAACTCGAGGCTGTAATCGCTACCAAAGGCGCTTCAACAAAGTACTGAGTAAAGGGTCTGAATACTTTAAATGTGATATTTAAGTTTTTTATATTTAAGACATTTGCTCCAATTTCTAAAAAAACTGCTTTTGCTTTGTCATTATGGGGTATTGTGTGTAGATTGATCAGGGGAAGAAAGACATTTAATAAATATTAGAATAAGACTGTAACGTAATAAAATGTTTAAAAAAGTCAAGGGGTCTGAACACTTTCAGAATGCACTCGATCTTGACTGATAGTAGTAACAATGTGCCACAACAATGAACTATGAATACCGTCCTGAAAATGAACTTTCTCCAAGTATTAACTTTTGAAATGCCTAAAGGTCACAATCGAAAGCCATTTTAACTAGGTGCTGTAACACGTCTAAGAGAGTAAAACATAATGAGGGAAATAAATGGACATTAGAAGGCTTTCTGATTTACGCTGGTATTATACACATTCTGAGGGTATTAAGAGTGCCCTAAAAAGAACATTACCAAGCCACATAAAAAGGCAAGGATTAAAGTAGGTAGGCCTTAATGTGGCAGAGTATAAAGAATCATGAGACAAGATAAATTGTCCCAGAAATGATACTGTTTAACTTAGTCTTCCTGGTGGGTCTTCCTGGGTGGGTGGGAGGATCATTTTATTTCAGGATGGGGTCCGTTTTTGTAACTCATTAAAAGCTAAGTTGCCAACAGGCAAGACTCGTAAAATATGAAAAGAAATTAGCGGGTCATAATTTGACAGAAGAACTAAGGTAACAATAATGATGTGAAATAAACTGACACTGACAATGATAAGGTTAATGTCTGTCTGTCTGTCTGTCTGTCTGTCAGTCTGTCTGTCTGTCTGTCTGTCTGTCTGTCTGTCTGTCTGTCTGTCTGTCTGTCTGTCTGTCTGTCTGTCTGTCTGTCTGTCTGTCTGTCTGTCTGTCTGTCTGTCTGTCTGTCTGTCTGTCTGTCTGTCTGTCTGTCTGTCTGTCTGCTGGAGCCAAAAGTCATTCATATTTTAGCCACAGAGCAGCACCACTAATTGGCTCTATAGCTTCCATTTCCTGAATTACATTTCCAGAATCCATCCCTCCATCCCTGTCTCACTCACCTTTTAAAGCTAAATCATTTGAGTTCAAAAGAAAGCGCTAGTGACAGGGAATGAGAGAGGCGAGGCAGAGTGAATGAGAAAGAGAGAGGGAGGGAGGGAGAAGAAAAAAAATGTTCTTCTCGGGTCCTCTTTTTAATGAGATAAAAATTCCCACTTCTCCCCATTTCCCTGCTATAATTGCTGATTATGTTGTTATACAGCATACCAGGAGCTCTCCTCTCCTCCAGCCTCTCCTCCCCATCAGCCAGATTCAACATGGCATCTACAGGGCTTCAAAGGCCCAGGCTGGAGAGGTGGGCAGGCTCATTTGGAGCGTCTCTCCTTCAGGCCGCAGTAACGCAGCAAGGTAAACACTGCATGGTTACTCCTAATTACCCCTCTGGACTCGGCCAGGCCAGCTCTGTTTCAGCTGACCCCTGTGATAATAAAGCTTAAGGGCGTATTGTATTTTTTTTCACAGTTTAATTAGGAATTCAGCTGTAGGGGCACAAAGCAAGTTACCGTGTGCCATGAATATTTAAAAACAAAAATGACATCCAAAAAGAATCCTAATCAAAAGGGTCTTCCTCCGACGTCCTGAACTACTACGGTACGGGACAGACAAGGGGATATCAAGTCAATGATTCTAATCAATAACGTCTTGATCTTCTACATGTTAATACACCGCCTGCTGTTATCTAAGCTCCAGAAGAAGAAGAAGGAGGGGGGGGGGGGGTTGAATAGTAGAAGCAACACCTGTTTTCTATTATTTTTTTGTGTGACTTGCGGTAACTCTGTGTGGTTCTAAATCAACAGCTTGTTTAGTAGTCTGAAAATGGCTGAAATATTATGTTGCTTGACCATGCTGTAGGTCATGTAACTGTTAGTTACATGCAACATGTTTTGTGGACTTCACTGGACAGATGTTTCTCTCCAGAGTGTGCAAAGCTGTCATCAAGGCAAATAGTGGCTATTTGAAGAATCTCAAATATATATATATATATATATATATATATATATATATATATATATATATATATATATTAGTTTTTCTACCCCTTTTTCTCCCCAATTGTTAGTTACAGTCTTGTCCCATTCCTGCAACTCCTGTACGGACTCGGTAGAGGTGAAGGTCGAGAGCCGTGCGTCCACCGAAACACAAAACAACCAAGATGCACTGCTTCTTGACACAATGTCCACTTAGCCCACTTAACCCGTGTCAGAGGAAACACCGTACACCTGTTGACCGCCCGGCTCGCCACAGGAGTCGCTTGTGCGAGATGGGACAAGGACATCCCTGCCAGCCAAATCCTCCCCTAACCCGGACGATGCTGGGCCAATTGTGCCTTAGACCACTGGGCCACTTGGGAGACCCCTTAAAAAATATATTTTTATTTGTTTAACACATTTTTTGGTTACCACATGATTCCATGTGTGTTATTTCATAGTTTTGATGTCTTTACTATTATTCTACAATGTAGAAAAAATTAAGAAAAAACCTTGAATGAGTAGGTGTTCTAAAACTTTTGGCCGGTAGTGTAGGCTGTAGGAATGCTGTAGTGTAAATGCATAATGCTGTAGAATGATACAGGCTGTAGGAATGCTGTAGTGTAAATGCATAATGCTGTAGAATGATACAGGCTGTAGGAATGCTGTAGTGTAAATGCATAATGCTGTAGAATGATACAGGCTGTAGGAATGCTGTAGTGTAAATGCATAATGCTGTAGAATGATACAGGCTGTAGGAATGCTGTAGTGTAAATGCATAATGCTGTAGAATGATACAGGCTGAGGAATGCTGTAGTGTAAATGCATAATGCTGTAGACAGAATAATAGACACAAGACAAAGATTGTGTCCCGAATGACACCCTAGTCCCGATGTAGTGCACTATTAAGGGAGTAAGGTGACTAAGATCCCAATTAGCGGCGTAAGGTGAGGGGAACATGCTGGGATATGTAATATCTTCTCTATAGAGACAGTGAATCAGGTTCTGGTGTTTTCAGCGCACAGCCACATTCTGTTATTGGAACTGATGTATAGCCACTAGGCAATATAAAGGGAGGAAGGATACAGAATGTACTGGAAATGAATGATTACCCTTAGCTCATGTTATTGGCATGGGTTCTCATGAAGTCTGACTAGCTATTAATTATAATCCTAAGGTCATGTTATTGGCCTGGGTTCTCATGAAGTCTGACTAGCTATTAATGATAACCCTTAGCTCATGTTATAGGCCTGCTTCTCCTGAAGTCTGACTAGCTATTAATGAGTATTCTTAGCTCATGTTATTGACCTGCATCTCCTGAAGTCTGACTAGCTATTAATGTTTACCCTTAGCTCATGTTATTGGCCTGCTTCTCCTGAAGTCTGACTAGCTATTAATGATTACCCTTCGCTCATGTTATTGGCCTGCTTCTCCTGAAGTCTGACTAGCTATTAATGAGTATCCTTAGCTCATGTTGTTGGCCCTGGTTCTCCTGAAGTCTGACTAGCTCATCGGGGAATTGCTGACTTTTCTGATTCTATTTTTCTTCAGGAGGTGGGAGTCAGTCTTCATTGAACAAAATAATAACCAGATAGACAGATGATTACATATGAATTGTGCTAAGCCATAAGGTGATTTTAAAATGATGTGGTGATATTTTATTGTATCATTCACAGTAAACAGTAGTTCCTTCAAGACACATCTTTCAAAGGACATCCTGTAGGTTTTAGTTCATGGCTGGAGTGTACCCCTAAAAATTACAAATGCAAATTATATTGTGAAATTCCTTTGCTGCAAGTTGAGTAAATGATTGTCATTTTTTCAAATAAATGAATAGTCACTCAAAACAACACAAACTATTGAGTTTAAAGGTCTGGGGCTAATATGGTACCACTTCTCCAACAAGGGATGCCATGTGTTTAAGAGACAAGGTCTGGGCTGGGGTTAATATGGTACCACTTCTCCAACAAGGGATGCCATGTGAACACTCCTAGTCATGGTTAACATGAAAACAAATTATTGTGGTTTGGTATATAACAGTTTGACAAGGAGTGAGGTCTTGCAGCTGCAGTAGAAAACCACACTGGGTTGGACGATGTTCTTGGCTGGCTGTACAGTGAGGAGTGTGGCTTCACTCCAAGTACTGGCAGGCTGGGCTGGGGGAAGCCTGGGTAAATCTGGAAGCAATTACCAAGGGCTTGATGCAAGTAAATTCCATATTACCTTGGCAGACATCTGAAAAGGCATTTTGCAGGAGAGGTATTCGGTGAGGTTTAGTTTGTGGAGCTTAGCAACATAAATGTGTTGTCAGTGAACTATTAAAAACAGTGGACTTACTGTATGTTGGCAAGAGGTACTGTGTGGATGAATGGATCTGATTACTAGGGAGTCCATGAAATAATAACCCAAATGGGTGCAGCGCTGCAGAATCTCTAATATATCCCCTGACATGGGGATGTGTTCTATATGACTCCATATTCCCTATATAGTGCACTACAGTAGAGTATGCGCAGACACACAAACACACAGACAAGGATCCCCCTCCACACAGACACACAAACACACAGACAAAGATTCCCCCCCTCCACACAGACACACAAACACACAGACAAAGATTCCCCCCCCCCTCCACACAGACACACAAACACACAGACAAAGATTCCCCCCCCCCCCTCCACACAGACACACAAACACACAGACAAAGATTCCCCCCCTCCACACAGACACACAAACACACAGACAAAGATTCCCCCCCCTCCACACAGACAAAGATCCCCCTCCACACAGACACACAAACACACAGACAAAGATCCCCTCTCCACACAGACACACAAACACACAGACAAAGATTCCCCCCCCTCCACACAGACACACAAACACACAGACAAAGATTCCCCCCCCTCCACACAGACACACAAACACACAGACAAAGATTCCCCCCCCTCCACACAGACACACAAACACACAGACAAAGATCCCCCCTCCACACAGACACACAAACACAGACAAAGATTCCCCCCCTCCACACAGACACACAAACACACAGACAAAGATTCCCCCCCCCCCTCCACACAGACACACAAACACACAGACAAAGATCCCCCCCCCCTCCACACAGACACACAAACACACAGACAAAGATCCCCCCCCTCCACACAGACACACAAACACACAGACAAAGATTCCCCCCCCTCCACACAGACAAAGATCCCCCTCCACACAGACACACAAACACACAGACAAAGATCCCCCCCACTCCACACAGACACACAAACACACAGACAAAGATTCCCCCCCCTCCACACAGACACACAAACACAGACAAAGATTCCCCCCCCTCCACACAGACACACAAACACACAGACAAAGATTCCCCCCCCTCCACACAGACACACAAACACACAGACAAAGATCCCCCCCTCCACACAGACACACAAACACACAGACAAAGATCCCCCCTCCACACAGACACACAAACACACAGACAAAGATCCCCCCCCTCCACACAGACACACAAACACACAGACAAAGATCCCCCCCCCTCCACACAGACACACAAACACACAGACAAAGATCCCCCCCCTCCACACAGACACACAAACACACAGACAAAGATTCCCCCCCTCCACACAGACACACAAACACACAGACAAAGATCCCCCCTCCACACAGACACACAAACACACAGACACACAAACACACAGACAAAGATTTCCCCCTCCTCCACACAGACAAAGATCCCCCCTCCACATGGGCACACAAACACACAGACAAAGATCCCCCCCCTCCACACAGACACACAAACACACAGACAAAGATTCCCCCCCTCCACAAAGACACACAAACACACAGACAAAGATCCCCCCCTCCACACAGACACACAAACACACAGACAAAGATCCCCCCTCCACACAGACACACAAACAAAGATCCCCCCCCTCCACACAGACACACAAACACACAGACAAAGATCCCCCCTCCACACAGACACACAAACACACAGACAAAGATCCCCCTCCATACAGACACACAAACACACAGACAAAGATCCCCCCCTCCACACAGACACACACGCACACACACGCACGCACACACACGCACATGGACACACACACTCCTACTTTTTAGCAGCACACTATATAGAAGTCATTTTAAATAAGAATTTGTTCTTAATTGACTCGCCTGGATAAATAAGGATCGTACACATTTTTTCAATTTTCGCCTAAAATTACAAGTCTAAATAAAATAGAAACTACATAGAGAATAGGGTGCCATTCCGGACGCAGCCATGCCAGCCCCTACATCCAGGTTCCCTGGGGGGAGGTGAGGCCAGAAGCTGAGGATTTGTCCTCCTCCATATGCAACCATCAGAAACAGGAAATGCCAGACGGAACGCTGCGAATCAATGTAGGAAACACCCGAAAAAGAAGAGAGGAGGAGGAGGAGGACAGTTTGATGTGAAATATGAGGCTCTTCTTTTAAACCCACACCAAATGTCCTTCAACTCCCACACACAGAAAGACACAGGAAGACACAGATGTGCGGGGACACATGCAGACGTACACACACACACACACACACACACACACACACACACACACACACACCACATGCGCAAGCACACACACACACACATATACACGTACACACTTTAATTAGCAATCTGGGAATTTGATTGCCCTTCTCGGTGGAATTTTTCTTCTTTTGATTTAAAACCAGTTCATGTTTCATAGAATAACAGCAGCGCGCCTGGTTAACGCGTTAGATGATACTTAACTGTTATAAATCACAGTTTTAATAGATACACGGCATGGATATTTACTGCCTTTATCATTTAATGGGTAACACACGAAAAGTTCAAGAGCTGTTCAAGTCTTTTACACAATCCCCTGGTCTTTTTCCCCGTAGTACCTTTAGACATCTGGGAAACCAGTCAGACATATGATATTTCCGAGCAGCATGGAAAGGAATATTGGAGAAGACAAAAATAATCAAATAGCTTCCCAGAATCAGAGTTGAAGCTCTATCCACTTAATTAACACTGTTGTTTTAGAATGAGTAATGCTGTATATTATTTAAGGACCACGAAGATACATTTGGGATTGAATATACTATATCAAATTAAATAAAATTGTATTAGTCACATACACAATTTAAAGCAGGTATAAAAGGTGAAGTGAATTGGTTTCGTGCCCCTCAACATTGCAGTACAATATCGATATCAATAACAATTAAAAGCTATAAAAAAATATCAAGTAATTAGAGGATAGTAGTATGCATAGTAATAACACTTATATGTACAAAATAGTATGACTGTGTTACAAATATAAAGTGGATAGTGTATTGGTCACGAAATCGAATAGGGGATAGTGGGGTAAGGAGAGCCAAAGGGGTAAGTTGAGCCAACCTTGTTTCTAGGGAATCCTTACACAAAATGTATAATTTTACCACATATTTCAGAAGAGGTAGTTATTTCATGGAGTCTGTGAAGGAAGAAACCACATGAAAAAAAAGGTGGCAAGCAAGTTAGTTCCAATAAATAGATTGCCACAGAGTCAAATTAATATATTATGTTAGAGGTTTCTTGATGCTTGTTTCTAAACCAAAGTAGATCATTGTAATATTGTTCTATAGATCAGCTGGGGTCTTTATAAGCTTTAATATGAGGTTCTAAACCTGGCATTAAAGTGCATCCTTGTAGGTGTGTGGGCAAACAGTGTCTAAATGTTTGCCTTGGGAGTAGGTCAATTGAGCCAATGGCCATGGGGTTGAGCCTATGGCAAGTTGAATAAATTAAAGGCATTATCACTGGGATATGAGGTAACAACAGAGCCTGGCCTATGTTAAATTTGTTTTAAAATGTATAAAGTGTTTGTAAGGTGTTAAGTCTGTGTTAAAAGATGCTTAAAACAATTAAAAGACAAAAAAAAGTGATTTTGATTCTGTTGAATTACGTTTGGGAATTAAAGATATACATGGTTTTAAAAAGGTAGTGGTAATATTTCATTCAGTATTACCCTGTTACCGCGGCTCAAATTACACCCTTCCCGGGGTAAATTGTCCTTACTGACCACATTTTTGGGACAAGCTATGTTTTCAAAACTGCAATGATAACATGAATTCTGAATATTTCCAGGGATACGCAATATCCTGAAATATATGTAGATATCTTTGTTGGAAAGAATATTATATTTCCTTTGATGGAGTGATGCTGAATGTAAAAAATTGCCCCACTCTCTCCTAAATTGGACATAATAGAACAGCAGAATGCAATATGTGCCACCTATACTCCCTCTCCGGCCTCTGGGTCATTAGGCTGCTGATTCTTTTTCAGTAGTTGTAATCCACTATATATAGTTTTTCTATAGTTGTAATCCACAAAATATAGTTTTTATATAGTTGTATTCCACTATATATAGTTGTAATCCACTATATTTAGCTGTAATCTACTATATATAGTTTTTCTATAGTCGTAATCCACAAAATATAGTTTTTATACAGTTGTAATCCACTATATATAGTTGTAATCCACTATATTTAGCTGTAATCCACTATATAAAGTTTTTCTATAGTTGTAATCCACTATATATAGTTGTAATCCACTATATATAGTTGTAATCCACTATATATAGTTGTAATCCACTATATATATTTTTTCTATAGTTGTAATCCACTATATGTGTCACGTCCTGGCCAGTATAAGGGTTAATTGTCATTTTAGTTTGGTCAGGACGTGGCAGAGGGTATTTGTTTTATGTGGTTCAGGGTGGTGTGTTAGTTAGGAGGGCGTTTGATTTATTATTCCGGGGTTTTTGGGCACTGTTCCTTGTTTACGTATTTCTATGTTGATCTAGTTAGTTGTATGTCTATGTTTGGTTAATTGGGGTGGACTTCCAATTGAAGGCAGCTGTGTGGTGTTGCCTTTGATTGGAAGTCCTATATTAGTTGGGTGTGTTTGTCTGTTTAATTGTGGGAGATTGTTCTGTGTTTAGCCTTGTGCCTTGCCAGACTGTTTGTTGTTCGTTCGTTCTCTTGTTTTGTTATTTTGGAAGTTAATAAACGTCAAGATGAGCTTACACATACCTGCTGCGTTTTGGTCCTCCATTACCAACGACAACTGTGACAATATGTAGTTTTTCTATAGTTGTAATCCACTATATATAGTTTTTCTATAGTTGTAATCCACTATATATAGTTGTAATCCACTATATATAGTTTTTCTATAGTTGTAATCCACTATATATATAGTTTTTCTATAGTTGTAATTCACTATATATAGTTGTAATCCACTATATATAGTTGTAATCCACTATATATAGTTTTTCTATAGTTGTAATCCACTATATATAGTTTTTCTATAGTTGTAATCCACTATATATATGAATGATGGCGCCGGAGGGGAGGGCTGCCGTCTTATCGGCTCTTAATCAACCGTGCTTTTTTGTTCGTTTTTTGCGTTGTTTGTAACTTGTTTTGTACATAATGTTGCTGCTACCATCTCTTTCGACCGAAAAGAGCTTCTGGACATCAGAACTGCGATTACTCACCTCACATTAGACGAAGAGTATCAGGCGACGAGTGGCTAATCTGCCTTTGCCTTCCGTCCTGGTAGCTAACATTCAATGTTTGGAAAATAAATGGGAGGAACTGAAAGCACGTATATCCTACAAACGGGACATTAAAACTGTAATATCTTATGTTTCACCGGGTAGTGGCTGAACAACGACATTAAGAACATACAGCTGGTGGGTTATACACTCTATCGGCAGGATAGAACAGCAGCCTGTGGTAAGATACAAGCGAGGGCCTATGCATATATGCACACAACAGCTGGTACATGATATCTAAGGAAGTCTCTAGGTTTTGCTCGCCTGAGGTAGAGTATCTCATGATAAGCTATAGATCACACTATCTACCTAGAGAGTTTTCATCTGTATTTTCATAGCTGTCTACACACCATCACAGACTGATGCTGGCAGTAACACCGCACTCAATGAGCTGTAAACCACCATAAGCAAACCGGAAAATGCTCATCCAGAGGCAGCACTCCTAGTGGCCAGGGACTTGAATGCAGGGAAACTTAAATCAGCTTTACCTCATTTCTATCAGCATGTTAAATGAGCAACCAAAGGGGAAAAAATTCTAGACCACCTTTACTCCACACACAGAGATGCATGCAAAGCTCTCCCTCGCCCTCCATTTGGCAAATCTGACCATAATTTTATCCTCCTGATTCTTGCTTACAAAAAAAGTGGTCATATGAAGCAGATGCTAAACTACAGCACTGTTTTGCTAGCACAGACTGGAATATGTTAAGGGATTCTTCTGATGGCATTGACGAGTGAACCACATCAGTCACAGGCTTTATCAATAAGTGCCTCGAGGACGTCATCCCCACAGTGACTGTACGTACATACCCCAACCAGAAGCCATGGATTACAGGCAACATTCGCGCTGAGCTAAATGGTAGAGCTGCCGCTTCAAGAGAGGGAACTATACCTGGATGCTCATAAGAAAGTCCGCTATGCACTCCGACAAAACATCAAACAAGCAAAACGTCAATAGAGGATTAAGATTGAATCGTAGTGCACCGGCTCCGACACTCGTCGGATGTGGCAAAGCTTGCAAACTATTACTGAATATGAAGGGAAGCACAGCCGAGAGCTACCCAGTGACACGAGCCTACCAGACGAGCTAAATAACTTCTATGCTCGCTTCGAGGCAAGTAACACTGAAACATGCATCAGAGGATCATCTGTTCTGGATGACTGTGTGATCATGCTCTCCGCAGCCGATGAGAGCAAGACCTTTAAACAGGTCAACATTCACAAGGCCGCAGGGCCAGATGGATTACCAGGACGTGTACTCTGAGCACGCGCTGACCAACTGGCAAGTGTCTTCACTGACATTTTCAAACCCTCCCTGTCCAAGTCTGTAAAACCAACATGTTTAAAGCAGACCACCATAGTTCCTGTGCCCAAGAACACTAAGGTAACCTAGCTAAATGACTACTGACCCGTAGCACTCACGTCTGTATCCATGCAATGCTATGAAAGGCTGGTAATGGCTCACATAAACACCATAATACCAGAAAACCTAGACCCACTCTAATTTGCATACCGCACCAACAGAGCCACAGATGATGCAATCTCTACTGCACTCCACAATGCCCTTTCACACCTGGACAAAAGGTACACCTATGTGAGAATGCTATTCATTGACTACAGCTCAGGGTTCAACGCCATAGTGCCCTCAAAGCTCATCACTAAGCTAAGGACCCTGGGACTAAACACCTCCCCTGCAACTGGGTCCTAGACTTCCTGACGGGCCACCCCAGATGGTAAGGGTAGGTAACAACACATCCGCCACACTGATCCTCAACACGGGGGCCCCTCAGGCGTGCGTGCTCAGTCCCCTCCTGTACTCCCTGTTCACTCATGACTGCACGGCCAGGCACGACTCCAACACCATCATTAAGTTTGCTGATGACACAACAATGGTAGGCCTGATCACCGACAACGATTCCTCCTGACAGAGCTGGTGTAACTGAGTCAGGTTTGTAGGCCTCCTTGCTCGCACATGCTTTTTCAGTTCTGCCCACAAATGTTCTATAGGCTTGAGGTCAGGGCTTTGTGATGGCCACTCCAATACCTTGACTTTGTTGTCCTTAAGCCATTTTGCCACAACTTTGGAAGTATTCTTGGGGTCATTGTCCATTTGGAAGACCCATTTGCGACCAAGCTTTAACTTCCTGACTGATGTCTTGAGATGGTGCTTCAATATATCCACATAATTTTCCTTTCTCATGATGCCATCTATTTTGTGAAGTGCACCAGTCCCTCCTGCAGCAAAGCACCTCAACAACATGATGCTGCCACCCCGTGCTTCACGGTTGGGATGGTGTTCTTCGGCTTGCAAGTCTCCCCCTTTTTCCTCCAAACACAATGATGGTCATATGGCCATCATTTTTTCTCCATAAAGTACGATCTTTGTCCCCATGTGCAGTTGCAAACCATAGTTTCAGGCTCTGATCAGGCCCTACACCCAAACAAGGGCACTGCGTTCATCCACCTCTGGCCTGCTCGCCTCCCTACCTCTGAGGAAGCACAGTTCCCGCTCAGCCCAGTCAAAACTGTTCGCTGCTCTGGGACCCCAATGGTGGAACAAGCTCACTCACGACGCCAGGACAGCGGAGTCAATCACCACCTTCCGGAGACACCTGAAACCCCACCTCTTTAAGGAATACCTAGGATAGGATAAAGTAATCCTTCTAACCCCCCCCCCCCCCATTTAAAAGATTTAGATGCACTATTGTAAAGTGGTTGTTCCACTGGATATCATAAGGTGAATGCACCAATTTGTAAGTCGCTCTGGATAAGAGCGTCTGCTAAATGACTTAAATGTAAATGTAATGTAAATGTAGTCTGGCATTAGTGATGAGCTGGAATTGTGATACAGTGAATTATAGGTGAAATAATCTGTCTGTAAACAATTGTTGGAAAAATGACTTGTGTCATGCACAAAATAGATGTCCTAACTGACTTGCCAAAACTATAGTTTGTTAACAAGAACATTGTGGGGTGGTTGAAAAATGAGTTTTAATGACTCCAACCTAAGTGTATGTAAACTTCCGACTTCAACTGTAACTAATATGGTCCAAGCACACCAAGACAGTCATGATGAGGGCACGACAAAACCTATTCCCCTTCTGGAGACTGAAAAGATTTGTCATGGGTCCTCAGATCCTCAAAAGGTTTTACAGCTGCACATCGAGAGCATCCTGACGGGTTGCATCACTGCTTGGTATGGCAACTGCTCGAACTCTGACCGTAAGGCACTACAGAGGGTAGTGCCTACGGCCCAGTACATCACTGGGGCCATGCTTCCTGCCATCCAGGACCTCTTTACCAGTCGGTGTCAGAGGAAGGCCCAAAAAATTGTCAAAGACTCCAGCCATCCAAGTCATAGACTGTTCTCTCTGCTACCGGACGGCAAGCGGTACCGGAGCGCCAAGTCTAGGTCCAAGAGGCTTCTAAACAGCTTCTACCACCAAGCCATAAGACCCCTGAACAGCTAATCAAATGGCTACCCAGACTATTTGTGTTGCCCCCCCCCTCTACTCTTACTCTCTATTATTATCTATGCACTTTAATAACATATTACCTTAATTACCTCGACTCCGGTGCCCCCGCACATTGACTCTGTACCAGTAACCCCTGCATTCCACTGTCAGGTCTACACCTGTTGTATTTGGTGCATGTGACAAATTCAATTTGATATGATTTGATTTATATAGCTGTAATCCACTAAATATAGATCTAATCCACTATATATAGCTGTAATCCACTATATATAGCAGTAATACACTATATATAGCTGTAATACACTATATATAGTTGTAATCCTCTATATATAGTTATAATCCACTTTATATAGTTGTAGTCCACTATAGAGTGTATATAGTTGTAATCCACTGTCTATAGGTTTAATCCACTATGATTGCTACTGCAGCCAGGCCAAAAGCAAAAATGTGTTGGTTCTATGCTTTTTTTTTAATACATTTCTCCAAGATTTGCTGATTCTCCTGTCAACTACAGTGATACCATTACAGCACAGCATTCTCCAGTTTGAAACAGGTTAGTATGACTGAGGTTTTGATAGTCACTCAGATACACTTGTTGCGATCTGTTTTCACGCCACGCGAGCACCACAGCAACATGCTTGACATTTCCCTTGACAGACAGGACGGTGAAATGCGTGACACATGTAAATTACGGGCCTCTCCAGCTCACATTATACCCCAAACAACAGCGCTCCCATGGGACTTCATAATAGAGTAACTTTGATTTCTTTTTAAGCCCCATTACTGCCTGACGAAAAAGATGACTGTCATTACTGTCTTACCAGAAGCAGTTTGCTTGTCTTGAGGTGACAGCTTGAAATAGAGAAAAAGGAAAGGAAACAAGCAAAGGAGAAAAGAAATAAATACAAGCCTTCAATTTGACATGGAAATAAAATTAAAGCAGAATACACTCTCCCTCAAAATAAGACCAATAAGGGCTTCTGACAACAAGGTACATTTTTTACGTGGATTATATATGTGGTCGTGATGCGGTTGAGAGGATTAAGCTGGTAATGTTTCACTCCCCCACCCGACAAACCCCAAACCACCCTCTAGCAAACAGCTTTCAACTCTGACCCCATGACCTGTTCTGACCAATGATGTATATAAACCCTGGATTGCTGATGTTACAGTATGTATTGCCCGCTGAGAGGCTTTGAAGCAACTTGGCACTCCACAGTAAGAGCAGTCCTCAATAGCAATGAATGCAATTCTACAGGATATCAATTAAATGTTTCAACGATCAGAATAACATGTATTTCAGTATGTTTTTGTTGTTGTTGTGTGGACAGAAACATTAGTAATCTCTAAGAATGATACTTTAAGGATTTTTATATATTTTGTTTTTTATTTGTACATTTTTATGTTTATCTCACATAATATAATTCATCAGTGTCATGTCTTTGGGGTACCATTAAACTGAAGACATGTTTATCAATTAACTCCCTGTAATTATTATCACGCGATCAAACTGATTCATCGTTTAATTGTAATTAACTAGGAGATAGGGGCACCAAGGAAAATATTCAGATTACAAAGTTATAATTTTCCTAATATAACTTTCCTATATTATAACATTATATATTATATTCTATTATAGTATAGGCCGATTATCTTCTGGTTTAAATGGTGTATTTTACCTCGCGTCCAGTCTCATTCCAAACGGCAGATTACAACTTGTTCAGAATGAGTCAGAACGTCAGGTCAACGCCTGGAGGTCAGTCAGATTTGGTGTCAAGGGAGTCTGTAGTAGTTTTTCTACAAGTGACTGTTTCTTCCACTTTTGTAGTGGCGATAGGTATGAAGTCTATTTCATAGCTATGTTATCCACGGAGGAGCTAACCTCACGACGGAAGTACTCTTTAAGTATTGGACCAGTCATACGTGGTGTGATCATGGTTCAAGACTTCTAATAATTTTACTCCTGAATGGAGGGTCCTATTTATTAGTGACATGTGTGTTAACCATTGGAAGAGTGCACTGGAGATTCCCCTCCACGTGTTGCACTCTGAGTGACTCCTATGTCGCTGTTGTCAATGGTAATTTGATTGGTTAGGTCTCTAACCTTCTTACTGATTGTAGCGGGACTGACTGTTGCTAGTATTGGTACTGGTACTCAAGGGGACCAGTTATCCTACCGGTTTATTCTGAAATATTATCTACCAGAACACATGATTGGAGCATTTTACTAGTTGTATTGTAGTTGAACCTACACATGGCAAAGAATGATTATTGTTGCCATTTGTTTTGGAGGTGGACAAGTCCACTGGACTTCCTTTACGACCAGTGTGGTACACCTCAGTACTACCTTAGATGTCTTCTAAGATAATCCCCGTCTAGGGGCCTGTCTGCTCCTCACTGTTCTCATAGGAGAGTTTACAACTAGATTTGATTTATGCTCTGGCGGCCTCGTACGGTGTTGTCCGTAGTCTTGACCCCCCACCGGCCTCGATGAGGCTCATCATGGGTCTGGGCTACTATTCCCCCCCTTTGTGCCTCGGGACCCCGCCACCAGCAGGTGGTGTTGGTGTCCGATGCACAAATGAAAAGGTCGGACCCTATGTACGAGTTGTCAGCGGCCGCGTTGTTATGAGAATGGCTGCAACCTTTCAACCAAATCTCCTGGTGTTTGTGCTTCAAAACGCTCAGTGGCTGTCGAGGCATGTCAGTCACCACCGCGTCCGCGTGTGGCAACCTTTTCATTACCTGCGAACTGAGACGAGGATATCGGTCTGTGATATCGCAAAGTGTTTCACCAGTGGGAGTCATCGGGTCAGTTGCTGGACTGACGCCATTAGTGTCATTGTAAGGGGTGACAGTCCCCAACAAAGCGGAAGGTGTATCATCGGAAGCAGAGTATACTCTGTGCATCAATGTTTTACTTGCTGAGACGGCCGCAGTGCTTGCGGAAGTGTCCGAAGGGCAAGAGAATTTCATCTCAACTATCGTATTGCACGACTGCAAGGAGGAGGGAAGTTGTTTATTCACAGAGACAGCTGGCTCGAAATCATGAAAAGAATGGTCAATCAGGTTGGCTGATGGAATGTGTCGAGATATCGTACTATCTCCGTGGATCGGATTCTGTACCAAGAGGTTTCTAAACGTCTTTTTCCCAAGGGGTGCTTTTGGCAGATACCCCTCGTGAATGACTGCGTTGCAGCTAACGTTACTGACGGGAGTGAATCCCATGTGGCTTCGGCCTTAAAACCTGTTTAGGATAGGGGGCAGTATTGACACGGCTGGATAAAAAACATACCCGATTTAATCTGGTTACCACTCCTACCCAGTAACTAGAATATGCATATACTTATTACATATGGATAGAAAACACCCTAAAGTTTCTAAAACTGTTTGAATGGTGTCTGTGAGTATAACAGAACTCAAATGGCAGGTCAAAACCTGAGAGATTCCTTTACAGGAAGTGGCCTGTCTGACCATTTCTGGAACTTCTTTGCCATCTCTATCTTTTACTAAGGATCTCTGCTCTAACGTGACACTTCCTACGTCGTCCATAGGCGCTCAGAGCCCGGGAAAAAGCTGAATGTCGTCATCCCAGCCCCAGGCTGAAACACATTATCGCCTTTCTCAAGTGGCCGATCAAGGGACTCTGGGCTTAGGCGCGTGACCTGGCCGCCCCCGTCTTTGTGATTTTTTCCTCTGTTTGCCGAAAAGGAGATTCCCGGTCGGAATATTATCGCTTTTCTACGAGAAAAATGGCATAAAAATTGATTTTAAACAGCGGTTGACATGCTTCGAAGTACGGTAATGGAATATTTAGATTTTTTTTGTCACGAATTGCGTCATGCGCACGACCCTTCTTTACCATTTCGGATAGTGTCTGGAACGCACGAACAAAACGCCGCTATTCGGATATAACGATGGATTATTTTGGACCAAACTGTTTGACCAAAATGTTAGCGAATTCCCCGTGATGCCTGGGCTATGTACTTAGAATATTGCAAAATGTGCTTTCACCAAAAAGCTATTTTAAAATCGGACATATCGAGTGCATAGAGGAGTTCTGTATCTATAATTCTTAAAATAATTGTTATGCTTTTTGTGAACGTTTATCGTGAGTAATTTAGTAAAATGTTAGCGAATTCCCCGGAAGTTTGCGGGGGCTATGCTAGTTCTGAACGTCACATGCTAATGTAAAAAGCTGGTTTTTGATATAAATATGAACTTGATTGAACAAAACATGCATGTATTGTATAACATAATGTCCTAGGGTTGTCATCTGATGAAGATCATCAAAGGTTAGTGCTGCATTTAGCTGTCTTCTGGGTTTTTGTGAAATTATATGCTAGATTGAAAAGTGGGTGTCTGATTATTTCTGGCTTGGTACTCTGCTGACATAATCTAATGTTTTGCTTTCGTTGTAAAGCCTTTTTGAAATCGGACAGTGTGGTTAGATTAACGAGAGTCTTGTCTTTAAATAGCTGTAAAATAGTAATATGTTTGAGAAATTGAAGTAATAGGATTTTTAAGGTTTTGAAAATCGCGCCACAGGCTTCAAGTGGCTGTTCCGTAGGTGGGACGAATTCGTCCCGCCTAGCCCAGAGAGGTTATATAATTTCTAGCTGCAGACTATTAATTAATATCAAATACTTATACTGACTTATTCTGTCAGTATCAATAGTCTAAAAGTTAACCACGTGGTATAGTTCACTTTCAGTAGAGTACTTGGATGGTCAAACCTATTGGCCAACTCGCAATGGAGTGGAGGCCGGGTCTGAAGAAAGTAGATCAGGGTATAGTTTTATAGTGAACATGTCACATGACGCCTGGTCCTGTCTGTGTCCCTGGGGGCGTGCCGATGACTGAGTTAAGCTTGGTACAGAAATACAATTCTATCACATTAACATCAGTACATGGCATCTCAATGTATTACAAATAGCTTTATCCTTATTAATACATTCTATACAACCATGTGGATGCAAGTCTCAAGGCTGAGGCTATTATATAAACCGTTTTATGGTAATATGGCTATATTGTCTCTTCTGAGTATCACAAAATTGTACCAAGCGGACCAGTTCGTAGCTGGATTCTTCACCAATCTTCCATACCTTCTCCAGAACACAAATGTCATTCGGTTCCCCAATTCTGTGAGTTGGAAGAAATTCCTGTGTCTCTCTATGGGACCCCTCTGTGTCTCAACTGGGCCATGTGGTTGTAAGATTCTCCTCTGGAATTTTACAACCCCCTCACACAGGGCCTGGGTGGGGGGAGGTAAGTTGGGGGATGGTGCAAGGGGGGAGGGGGTCAACTGTCCTCCCTGTACTCAAAGTGGCCAACGTCATGACATCAGTATACATTAAGGTGTCTGTAATAGAAAACATGGGGCAAAACTAAGGTATAATTTCTATCAGCTTCCAAATACACTGCTCCAAAAAATAAAGGGAACACTAAAATAACACATCCTAGATCTGAATGAATGAAATAATCTTATTAAATACTTTTTTCTTTACATAGTTGAATGTGCTGACAACAAAATCACTCAAAAATAATCAATGGAAATCCAATTTATCAACCCATGGAGGTCTGGATTTGGAGTCACACTCAAAATTAAAGTGGAAAACCACACTACAGGCTGATCCAACTTTGATGTAATGTCCTTAAAACAAGTCAAAATGAGGCTCAGTAGTGTGTGTGGCCTCCACGTGCCTGTATGACCTCCCTACAACGCCTGGGCATGGTCCTGATGAGGTGGCGGATGGTCTCCTGAGGGATCTCTGCCCAGACCTGGACTAAAGCATCCGCCAACTCCTGGACAGTCTGTGGTGCAACGTGGCGTTGGTGGATGGAGCGAGACATGATGTCCCAGATGTGCTCAATTGGATTCAGGTCTGGGGAACGGGTGGGCCAGTCCATAGCATCAATGCCTTCCTCTTGCAGGAACTGCTGACACACTCCAGCCACATGAGGTCTAGCATTGTCTTGCATTAGGAGGAACCCAGGGCCAACCACACCAGCATATGGTCTCACAAGGGGTCTGAGGATCTCATCTCGGTACCTAATGGCAGTCAGGCTACCTCTGGCGAGCACATGGAGGGCTGTGCGGCCCACCAAAGAAATGCCACCCCACACCATGACTGACCCACCACCAAACCGGTCATGCTGGAGGATGTTGCAGGCAGCAGAACGTTCTCCACGGCGTCTCCAGACTGTCACGTCTGTCACATGTGCTCAGTGTGAACCTGCTTTCATCTGTGAAGAGCACAGGGCACCAGTGGCGAATTTGCCAATCTTGGTGTTTTCTGGCAAATGCCAAACATCCTGCACGGTGTTGGGCTGTAAGCACAACCCCCACCTGTGGACGTCGGGCCCTCATACCACCCTCATGAAGTCTGTTTCTGACCATTTGAGCAGACACATGCACATTTGTGGCCTGCTGGAGGTCATTTTGCAGGGCTTTGGCAGTGCTCCTCCTGCTCCTCCTTGCGCAAAGGCGGAGGTAGCGGTCCTGCTGCTGGGTTGTTGCCCTCCTATGGCCTCCTCCACGTCTCCTGATGTACTGGCCTGTCTCCTGGTAGCACCTCCATGCTCTGGACACTACGCTGACAGACACAGCAAACCTTCTTGCCACAGCTCGCATTGATGTGCCATCCTGGATGACCTGCACTACCTGAGCCACTTGTGTGGGTTGTAGACTCCGTCTCATGCTACCACTAGAGTGAAAGCACCGCCAGCATTCAAAAGTGACCAAAACATCAGCCAGGAAGCATAGGAACTGAGAAGTGGTCTGTGGTTACCAACTGCAGAACCACTCCTTTATTGGGGGTGTCTTGCTAATTGCCTATAATTTCCACCTGTTGTCTATTCCATTTGCACAACAGCATGTGACATTTATTGTCAATAAGTGTTGCTTCCTAAGTGGACAGTTTGATTTCACAGAAGTGTGATTGACTTGGAGTTACATTGTGTTGTTTAAGTGTTCCCTTTATTTTTTTGAGCAGTATATTTTTTACAATGGTGGGGGAGTACCAAGACGGTGGCACGGTGGCTTCAACACAGCGCCCCCTATCAGTCATCTAATGTATAGATAAATAATTGGTTCTGACCCTGCGTAGGTGGGTTATTTCTACTAGAATGATTCCAAAGGGCATTGGATGTTGAATCACTGAATGAGTAATGATGCATGGGGTTCTTAGCTGCTCTGCTATCATGAGCTTCATCTTTACAGAAATTCAGCACAACATTAATGGAGAGAATTATTTTGGGCCAACCATACACACCTTGTTGGAATCTATCACTCAAACAGTCTCTAGTGGTACTGGTGTTGGTTACCTGGTCCAGTCTCCAGTAGTACTGGTGTTGGTTACCTGGTCCAGTCTCTAGTGGTACTGGTGTTGGTTACCTGGTCCAGTCTCTAGTGGTACTGGTGTTGGTTACCTGGTCCAGTCTCCAGTAGTACTGGTGTTGGTTACCTGGTCCAGTCTCTAGTGGAACTGGTGTTGGTTACCTGGTCCAGTCTCCAGTAGTACTGGTGTTGGATACCTGGTCCAGTCTCTAGTGGTACTGGTGTTGGTTACCTGGTCCAGTCTCCAGTAGTACTGGTATTGGTTACCTGGTCCAGTCTCTAGTGGTACTGGTGTTGGATACCTGGTCCAGTCTCTAGTGGTACTGGTGTTGGTTACCTGGTCCAGTCTCCAGTAGTACTGGTGTTGGTTACCTGGTCCAGTCTCCAGTAGTACTGGTGTTGGTTACCTGGTCCAGTCTGTAGTGGTACTGGTGTTGGTTACCTGGTCCAGTCTCTACTGGTACTGGTGTTGGTTACCTGGTCCAGTCTCTAGTGGTACTGGTGTTGGTTACCTGGTCCAGTCTCTAGTGGTGCTGGTGTTGGTTACCTGGTCCAGTCTCCAGTAGTACTGGTGTTGGTTACCTGGTCCAGTCTCTAGTGGTACTGGTGTTGGTTACCTGGTCCAGTCTCCAGTAGTACTGGTGTTGGTTACCTGGTCCAGTCTCCAATAGTACTGGTGTTGGTTACCTGGTCCAGTCTCTAGTGGTACTGGTGTTGGTTACCTGGTCCAGTCTCCAATAGTACTGGTGTTGGTTACCTGGTCCAGTCTCCAGTAGTACTGGTGTTGGTGACCTGGTCCAGTCTCCAGTAGTACTGGTGTTGGTTACCTGGTACAGTCTCTAGTGGTACTGGTGTTGGTTACCTGGTCCAGTCTCTAGTGGTGCTGGTGTTGGTTACCTGGTCCAGTCTCCAGTAGTACTGGTGTTGGTTACCTGGTCCAGTCTCTAGTGGTACTGGTGTTGGTTACCTGGTCCAGTCTCCAGTAGTACTGGTGTTGGTTACCTGGTCCAGTCTCTAGTGGTACTGGTGTTGGTTACCTGGTCCAGTCTCCAGTAGTACTGGTGTTGGTTACCTGGTCCAGTCTCTAGTGGTACTGGTGTTGGTTACCTGGTCCAGTCTCTAGTGGTACTGGTGTTGGTTACCTGGTCCAGTCTCCAGTAGTACTGGTGTTGGTTACCTGGTCCAGTCTCTAGTGGAACTGGTGTTGGTTACCTGGTCCAGTCTCCAGTAGTACTGGTGTTGGATACCTGGTCCAGTCTCTAGTGGTGCTGGTGTTGGTTACCTGGTCCAGTCTCCAGTAGTACTGGTGTTGGATACCTGGTCCAGTCTCTAGTGGTACTGGTGTTGGTTACCTGGTCCAGTCTCCAATAGTACTGGTATTGGTTACCTGGTCCAGTCTCTAGTGGTACTGGTGTTGGATACCTGGTCCAGTCTCTAGTGGTACTGGTGTTGGTTACCTGGTCCAGTCTCCAGTAGTACTGGTATTGGTTACCTGGTCCAGTCTCCAGTAGTACTGGTGTTGGTTACCTGGTCCAGTCTCTAGTGGTACTGGTGTTGGTTACCTGGTCCAGTCTCTACTGGTACTGGTGTTGGTTACCTGGTCCAGTCTCTAGTGGTACTGGTGTTGGTTACCTGGTCCAGTCTCCAGTAGTACTGGTGTTGGTTACCTGGTCCAGTCTCTAGTGGTGCTGGTGTTGGTTACCTGGTCCAGTCTCTACTGGTACTGGTGTTGGTTACCTGGTCCAGTCTCCAGTAGTACTGGTGTTGGTTACCTGGTCCAGTCTCTAGTGGTACTTGTGTTGGTTACCTGGTCCAGTCTCTAGTGGTACTGGTGTTGGTTACCTGGTCCAGTCTCCAGTAGTACTGGTATTGGTTACCTGGTCCAGTCTCTAGTGGTGCTGGTGTTGGATACCTGGTCCAGTCTCTAGTGGTACTGGTGTTGGTTACCTGGTCCAGTCTCTAGTGGTACTGGTGTTGGTTACCTGGTCCAGTCTCCAGTAATACTGGTGTTGGTTACCTGGTCCAGTCTACAGTAGTACTGGTGTTGGTTACCTGGTCCAGTCTCCAGTAGTACTGGTATTGGTTACCTGGTCCAGTCTCTAGTGGTGCTGGTATTGGTTACCTGGTCCAGTCTCTAGTGGTGCTGGTGTTGGTTACCTGGTCCAGTCTCTAGTGGTACTGGTGTTGGTTACCTGGTCCAGTCTCTAGTGGTACTGGTGTTGGTTACCTGGTCCAGTCTCTACTGGTACTGGTGTTGGATACCTGGTCCAGTCTCTAGTGGTGCTGGTGTTGGTTACCTGGTCCAGTCTCCAGTAGTACTGGTATTGGTTACCTGGTCCAGTCTCTAGTGGTACTGGTGTTGGATACCTGGTCCAGTCTCTAGTGGTACTGGTGTTGGTTACCTGGTCCAGTCTCCAATAGTACTGGTGTTGGTTACCTGGTCCAGTCTCTAGTGGTGCTGGTGTTGGTTACCTGGTCCAGTCTCCAGTGGTACTGGTGTTGGTTACCTGGTCCAGTCTCCAGTAGTACTGGTGTTGGTTACCTGGTCCAGTCTCTAGTGGTACTGGTGTTGGTTACCTGGTCCAGTCTCCAGTAGTACTGGTGTTGGTTACCTGGTCCAGTCTCTAGTGGTACTGGTGTTGGATACCTGGTCCAGTCTCTAGTGGTACTGGTGTTGGTTACCTGGTCCAGTCTCTAGTGGTACTGGTGTTGGATACCTGGTCCAGTCTCTAGTGGTACTGGTGTTGGTTACCTGGTCCAGTCTCCAGTAGTACTGGTGTTGGTTACCTGGTCCAGTCTCCAGTAGTACTGGTATTGGTTACCTGGTCCAGTCTCCAGTAGTACTGGTGTTGGTTACCTGGTCCAGTCTCTAGTGGTACTGGTGTTGGTTACCTGGTCCAGTCTCTACTGGTACTGGTGTTGGATACCTGGTCCAGTCTCTAGTGGTACTGGTGTTGGTTACCTGGTCCAGTCTCTAGTGGTACTGGTGTTGGTTACCTGGTCCAGTCTCTACTGGTACTGGTGTTGGATACCTGGTCCAGTCTCTACTGGTACTGGTGTTGGTTACCTGGTCCAGTCTCTAGTGGTGCTGGTGTTGGTTACCTGGTCCAGTCTCCAGTAGTACTGGTGTTGGTTACCTGGTCCAGTCTCCAGTAGTACTGGTGTTGGTTACCTGGTCCAGTCTCTAGTGGTACTGGTGTTGGTTACCTGGTCCAGTCTCTACTGGTACTGGTGTTGGATACCTGGTCCAGTCTCTAGTGGTACTGGTGTTGGTTACCTGGTCCAGTCTCTAGTGGTACTGGTGTTGGTTACCTGGTCCAGTCTCTACTGGTACTGGTGTTGGATACCTGGTCCAGTCTCTACTGGTACTGGTGTTGGTTACCTGGTCCAGTCTCTAGTGGTGCTGGTGTTGGTTACCTGGTCCAGTCTCCAGTAGTACTGGTGTTGGATACCTGGTCCAGTCTCCAGTGGTACTGGTGTTGGTTACCTGGTCCAGTCTCTAGTGGTACTGGTGTTGGTTACCTGGTCCAGTCTCTAGTAGTACTGGTGTTGGTTACCTGGTCCAGTCTCCAGTAGTACTGGTGTTGGATACCTGGTCCAGTCTCCAGTAGTACTGGTGTTGGTTACCTGGTCCAGTCTCCAGTAGTACTGGTGTTGGTTACCTGGTCCAGTCTCCAGTAGTACTGGTGTTGGTTACCTGGTCCAGTCTCTAGTGGTACTGGTGTTGGTTACCTGGTCCAGTCTCCAGTAGTACTGGTGTTGGTTACCTGGTCCAGTCTCTAGTGGTACTGGTGTTGGTTACCTGGTCCAGTCTCCAGTAGTACTGGTGTTGGTTACCTGGTCCAGTCTCCAGTAGTACTGGTGTTGGTTACCTGGTCCAGTCTCCAGTAGTACTGGTATTGGTTACCTGGTCCAGTCTCTAGTGGTACTGGTGTTGGTTAACTGGTCCAGTCTCTACTGGTACTGGTGTTGGATACCTGGTCCAGTCTCTAGTGGTACTGGTGTTGGTTACCTGGTCCAGTCTCCAGTAGTACTGGTGTTGGTTACCTGGTCCAGTCTCTAGTGGTTCTGGTGTTGGTTACCTGGTCCAGTCTCCAGTAGTACTGGTGTTGGTTACCTGGTCCAGTCTCCAATAGTACTGGTGTTGGTTACCTGGTCCAGTCTCTAGTGGTACTTGTGTTGGTTACCTGGTCCAGTCTCTACTGGTACTGGTGTTGGTTACCTGGTCCAGTCTCTAGTGGTACTGGTGTTGGTTACCTGGTCCAGTCTCTACTGGTACTGGTGTTGGTTACCTGGTCCAGTCTCTAGTGGTGCTGGTGTTGGTTACCTGGTCCAGTCTCCAGTAGTACTGGTGTTGGTTACCTGGTCCAGTCTCCAATAGTACTGGTGTTGGTTACCTGGTCCAGTCTCTAGTGGTACTTGTGTTGGTTACCTGGTCCAGTCTCTAGTGGTACTGGTGTTGGTTACCTGGTCCAGTCTCCAGTAGTACTGGTATTGGTTACCTGGTCCAGTCTCTAGTAGTACTGGTGTTGGTTACCTGGTCCAGTCTCTACTGGTACTGGTGTTGGTTACCTGGTCCAGTCTCTAGTGGAACTGGTGTTGGTTACCTGGTCCAGTCTCTAGTGGTGCTGGTGTTGGTTACCTGGTCCAGTCTACAGTAGTACTGGTGTTGGTTACCTGGTCCAGTCTCCAGTAGTACTGGTGTTGGTTACCTGGTCCAGTCTCTAGTGGTGCTGGTGTTGGTTACCTGGTCCAGTCTACAGTAGTACTGGTGTTGGTTACCTGGTCCAGTCTCTAGTGGTACTGGTGTTGGTTACCTGGTCCAGTCTCTACTGGTACTGGTGTTGGTTACCTGGTCCAGTCTCTAGTGGAACTGGTGTTGGTTACCTGGTCCAGTCTCTAGTGGTGCTGGTGTTGGTTACCTGGTCCAGTCTCCAGTAGTACTGGTGTTGGTTACCTGGTCCAGTCTCCAGTAGTACTGGTGTTGGTTACCTGGTCCAGTCTCCAATAGTACTGGTGTTGGTTACCTGGTCCAGTCTCTAGTGGTACTGGTGTTGGATACCTGGTCCAGTCTCTAGTGGTGCTGGTGTTGGTTACCTGGTCCAGTCTCTAGTGGTGCTGGTGTTGGTTACCTGGTCCAGTCTCTAGTGGTACTGGTGTTGGTTACCTGGTCCAGTCTCTAGTGGTGCTGGTGTTGGTTACCTGGTCCAGTCTCTAGTGGTACTGGTGTTGGTTACCTGGTCCAGTCTCCAGTAGTACTGGTGTTGGTTACCTGGTCCAGTCTCTAGTGGTACTGGTGTTGGTTACCTGGTCCAGTCTCCAGTAGTACTGGTATTGGTTACCTGGTCCAGTCTCTAGTGGTACTGGTATTGGTTACCTGGTCCAGTCTCTAGTGGTGCTGGTGTTGGATACCTGGTCCAGCCTCTACTGGTACTGGTGTTGGTTACCTGGTCCAGTCTCTAGTGGTACTGGTGTTGGTTACCTGGTCCAGTCTCCAGTAATACTGGTGTTGGTTACCTGGTCCAGTCTCCAGTAGTACTGGTGTTGGTTACCTGGTCCAGTCTCCAGTAGTACTGGTATTGGTTACCTGGTCCAGTCTCCAGTAGTACTGGTATTGGTTACCTGGTCCAGTCTCCAGTAGTACTGGTGTTGGTTACCTGGTCCAGTCTCTAGTGGTACTGGTGTTGGTTACCTGGTCCAGTCTCTACTGGTACTGGTGTTGGATACCTGGTCCAGTCTCTAGTGGTACTGGTGTTGGTTACCTGGTCCAGTCTCTAGTGGTACTGGTGTTGGTTACCTGGTCCAGTCTCTACTGGTACTGGTGTTGGATACCTGGTCCAGTCTCTACTGGTACTGGTGTTGGATACCTGGTCCAGTCTCTACTGGTACTGGTGTTGGTTACCTGGTCCAGTCTCTAGTGGTGCTGGTGTTGGTTACCTGGTCCAGTCTCTAGTAGTACTGGTGTTGGATACCTGGTCCAGTCTCTACTGGTACTGGTGTTGGATACCTGGTCCAGTCTCTACTGGTACTGGTGTTGGTTACCTGGTCCAGTCTCCAGTAGTACTGGTGTTGGTTACCTGGTCCAGTCTCCAGTAGTACTGGTGTTGGATACCTGGTCCAGTCTCCAGTAGTACGTGTGTTGGTTACCTGGTCCAGTCTCCAGTAGTACTGGTGTTGGTTACCTGGTCCAGTCTCCAATAGTACTGGTGTTGGATACCTGGTCCAGTCTCCAGTAGTACTGGTGTTGGTTACCTGGTCCAGTCTCTAGTGGTGCTGGTGTTGGTTACCTGGTCCAGTCTCTAGTGGTACTGGTGTTGGTTACCTGGTCCAGTCTCCAGTAGTACTGGTGTTGGTTACCTGGTCCAGTCTCTAGTGGTGCTGGTGTTGGTTACCTGGTCCAGTCTCTAGTGGTACTGGTATTGGTTACCTGGTCCAGTCTCTAGTGGTGCTGGTGTTGGTTACCTGGTCCAGTCTCTAGTGGTACTGGTGTTGGTTACCTGGTCCAGTCTCCAGTAGTACTGGTGTTGGTTACCTGGTCCAGTCTCCAGTAGTACTGGTGTTGGTTACCTGGTCCAGTCTCCAGTAGTACTGGTATTGGTTACCTGGTCCAGTCTCCAGTAGTACTGGTATTGGTTACCTGGTCCAGTCTCCAGTAGTACTGGTGTTGGTTACCTGGTCCAGTCTCTAGTGGTACTGGTGTTGGTTACCTGGTCCAGTTTCTACTGGTACTGGTGTTGGATACCTGGTCCAGTCTCTAGTGGTACTGGTGTTGGTTACCTGGTCCAGTCTCTAGTGGTACTGGTGTTGGTTACCTGGTCCAGTCTCCAGTAATACTGGTGTTGGTTACCTGGTCCAGTCTCTAGTGGTACTGGTGTTGGTTACCTGGTCCAGTCTCCAGTAGTACTGGTGTTGGTTACCTGGTCCAGTCTCTAGTGGTACTGGTGTTGGTTACCTGGTCCAGTCTCCAGTAGTACTAGTGTTGGTTACCTGGTCCAGGCTCTAGTGGTACTGGTGTTGGTTACCTGGTCCAGTCTCCAGTAGTACTGGTGTTGGATACCTGGTCCAGTCTCCAGTAGTACTGGTGTTGGTTACCTGTTCCAATCTCCAGTAGTACTGGTGTTGGTTACCTGGTCCAGTCTCCAGTAGTACTGGTGTTGGTTACCTGGTCCAGTCTCTAGTAGTACTGGTGTTGGTTACCTGGTCCAGTCTCCAGTAGTACTGGTGTTGGATACCTGGTCCAGTCTCCAGTAGTACTGGTGTTGGTTACCTGGTCCAAGTTTTAACATGGCGTCGATGATCAGCAAGTGAAAAACAGACAGATTAAACCAGAATGGCCGATGGGCCAGACTTCCTTTCAGAGCTTCCATGGCTCTTGTTGGTGAGCCAGGCTGGTGTCTGGGCATGGTCTGGAACACATCTGGGCCAAAGTGCCACTTGGGAAAGCCAGATCTGGGCCAGGCTGACTCTGCCACTCAGGCCACTTGGAGATAGTGGTCGAAGAGGAGAGAGTTGTGATATTACAGTAGCTGGGGACAGAGGACCACCAGACAGGAGATAGTGGTCGAAGAGGAGAGAGATGTGATACTACAGTAGCTGGGGACAGAGGACCACCAGACAGGAGATAGTGGTCGAAGAGGAGAGAGATGTGATACTGCAGTAGCTGAGGACAGAGGACCACCAGACAGGAGATAGTGGTCGAAGAGGAGAGAGATGTGATACTGCCGTAGCTGGGGACAGAGGACCACCAGACAGGAAATACTGGTCGAAGAGGAGAGAGATGTGATACTGCCGTAGCTACAGACCACCAGACAGGAGATAGTGGTCGAAGAGGAGAGAGTTGTGATATTACAGTAGCTGGGGACAGAGGACCACCAGACAGGAGATAGTGGTTATAAGTACAATAGAACTGCATCCCAAAAGGCACAATATTCCCAATGGGCACCGGTCAGAAGTAGTGCACTATTTAGGGCAAGAGGGTGACATTCGGGACAGAGACTTGTTGTCACCTTGCGAGGCTTGCTAACAACCAGCCTTGTGCCCCCTAGATGACCCTCCTCTCATTAAGTTTGCAGTGTAAGCCATTTATCTTCACCATCAGAGCAGTTCCTTAAAGGGTCGCGTTGATAGACAGAGCTGCCGTAATTAGGCAGAGTATAAATTCACTATGAATAATGAATAAAGCGGCATTAAGGAGGTAGTTAAAGCTTTGGATCATGCCTTCACACACCAAGGGTCAGGTAGAGAGGGAGGAGGGAGATGGTTTATTTAGCTTATTTTCTCTCCTGCAATTGTACGTTTTCTATATACGGTACTGTACTTAGACACCATATGATGTTATTGTTATTATGCAGATGTTTTCCTGGTTACAGAATTACTGTCTATATGTACAGTTCAGTACACCCTGTATGTTTGTAGACACAGAGAATCATCCAGGCCCTGCCTCTTTGTATAAACTCTTTAACCCAGTCATTGTGCAGACACCTGGCATCTAATGCTGATATTACACAGCCTGAGGCGTCATAATCAGCAGACCTCCTGAAAAGGGCCTCTTGCCTTTTTATGCTCGCTTCGAGGCAAGCAACAATGAAGCATGCATGAGAGCACCAGCTGTTCTGGACGACTTTGTGATCAAGCTCTCTGTAGCCAATGTGAGCAAGACCTTTAAACAGGTCAACATTCACAAGGCCACGGGGCCAGACGGATTACCAGGGCATGTACTGCGAACATGCACGGACCAGCTGGCAAGTGTCTTCACTGACATTTTCAACCTCTGCCTGACCGAGTCTGTAATACATACATGTTTCAAGCAGACCACCATAGTCCTTGTGCCAAAGACTGCAAAAGTAACTGACGTCGGTAGCCATGAAATGCTTTGAAAGGCTGGTCATGGCTCACATCAATACCATCATCCCTAGACTCACTCCAATTCACATACCACCCCAACAGATCCACAGATGACGCAATTTCAATCACACTCCACACTGCCCTTTCCCACCTAGACAAATGGAACACCTATGAGAATGCTATTCATTGACTACAGCTCAGTGTTCAACACCTTAGTGCCCACAAAGCTCATAACTAAGCTAAGGATTCTGTGACTAAACACCTCCCTCTGCAACTGGATCCTGGACTTCCTGACGGGCCGCCCCCAGGTGGTAAGGGTACGCAACAACACATCTGCCACGCTGATCCTCAACACAGGGGCCCCTCAGGGGTGAGTGTTAAGTCCCCTCCTGTACTCCCTGTTCACACATGACTGCACAGCCAGGCACGACTCCAATGCCATCATTCAGTTTGCTGACGACACAACAGTGGTAAGCCTGATCACTGACAACGATGAGACAGCCTAAAGGGAGGAGGTCAGAGAACTGGCAGTGTGGTGCCAGGAAAACAACCTCTCCCTCAACGCGATCAAGACAAAGGAGATGATTGTGGACTACAGGAAAAAGAGGACTGAACTGGCCTCCATTATCACTGACGGGGCTGAAGTGGAATGGGTCGAGAGTTTCAAGTTCCTTGGTATCCACATCACCAACAAACTATCATGGTCCAAACACACCAAGACAGTTGTGAAGAGGGCACATAAACACCTTTTCTCCTCAGCAGAAATGCATCCCCAGATACTCAAAAAGTTCTACAGCTGCATCATCGAGAGCATCCTCGGCTAACCTGTACCCCCACACATTGACTCGGTACAGGTGCCCACTGTAGCCTCGTTATTGTTATGTAATTTTATTGTTTTACTTTTCATTTCATTTAGTAAATAAAATGGCCATCCCCAAACTGTTGCTACAAAGTTGGAAGCACAGAATTGTCTAGAATGTCATTGTATGCTGTAGCGTTAAGATTTCCCTTAAGTTAAACTATGGGGCCTAGCACGCACCATGAAAAACAGTCCAGGACCATTATTCCTCCTCCACCAAACTTTACAGTTGGCACCATGCATTGGGGCAGGTATCGTTCTCCTGGCATCCGCCAAACCAAGATTCCTCCGTCAGACTTCCAGATGGTGAAGCGTGATTCATCACTCCAGAGAACCCGTTTCCACTGCTCCAGAGTCCAAAGGCGGCGAGCTTTAAACCACTCCAGCCAACGTTGTGCATTGCGCATGGTGATCTTAGACTTGTGTGCGGCTTGAAACCCATTTTATGAAGTTCCTGACGAACAGTTCTTGCACTGGATGGAACTCGGTAGTGAGTGTTGTAACTGAAGACACATGATTTTTGACGCGCTACGTGCTTCAGCTCTCGCCGGTCCCGTTCTGTGAGATTGTGTGGCCTACAACTTCGTGATGGAGTCGTTGTTGCTCCTAGATGTTTCCACATCACAATAACAGCACTTACAGTTGACCGGAGCAGCTCTAACAGCGCAGAAATTTGACGAACTGAATTGTTGGTAAGGTGGAACCCTATGACGGTGCCCCATTTAAAGTCACTGAGCTCTTCAGTACAGGCCATTCCACTGCCAATGTTTGTCTATGGAGATTGCATGGCTGTGTGCTCAAATATCTACAGACCAACCCAGCCATGTTACAGTCAAATATCTACAGACCAACCCAACCAAGTTACAGTCAAATACCTACAGACCAACCTAGCCATGTTACAGTCAAATATCTACAGACCAACCCAGCCATGTTACAGTCAAATATCTACAGACCAACCCAGCCATGTTACAGTCAAATATCTACAGACCAACCCAACCAAGTTACAGTCAAATACCTACAGCCCAACCTAGCCATGTTACAGTCAAATATCTACAGACCAACCTAGCCATGTTACAGTCAAATATCGACAGACCAACCTAGCCATGTTACAGTCAAATAGCTACAGCACAACCCAGCCATGTTACAGTCAAATACCTACAGCCCAACCTAGCCATGTTACAGTCAAATATCTACAGACCAACCCAACCAAGTGACAGTCAAATACCTACAGCCCAACCTAGCCATGTGTCGTGTCTTTGGCTATGCCGGATTAAGTGATATGACATGCTAACCTATAAAATTCTCTCTGTAATTAATATTACCTGATTAAGCTAATCATGTAAATGTAATTAACTAGAAAGTCGGGGCACCACGGAAGAATGTTTATAGAGCTGTTATCTTCCGAATAAACTCTTAAAATACTTAGTAATATTTTACATCGATAGCAGTCAATATTAACCCTTATCTTATTTTCAGTCTCATAATGAAAGTTGTAAATTCTTGGCTATCTTCACAAACCCTGGCTAACAAGTTGAATCAGCAATACAAAATTGGGTTTAATTATTTATTTACTAAATACCTAACTAATCACACAGAATTACAAATACACAGAATACAATGATGTCATACAGAATTCACCCCTGGTGAACGGAACCTGTATGAAAGCTGGTTACACAAAGGAAAGGGGGTTGGGCTTGAATGAAAGAGCGGGAAGATTTAGGAACACAGAAACAGCAGCTATGCTATCGTAAATACATTATCTTATGCATTCTAAATTACCGCCCATTTGGAAAAGGAAAATGCAATAAATATTTACTCTGAGCTGCGCTTCGGTAGATTGGTCGTAGATGCTGGCCGGGTTGGCCAACAGACCTTCCGTACTCGGAAGAATGTCTCTGGTGGTAAATTGGATACGTGGTGGTATCTTCGTCCGTCTGTTAGACTGGATCCGTCGTCCGTCCTTTCCTAGCCCACGTTGACAGCGGCCGCTGCTAACTCAACGGCTAGGAAGTAGCACTTCTGTAGTGAATAAGCTCAAAGTTCATACCATTCGCCACCAAAGCTCACGCCGAGGTTGGCTTAGTTCTGTACTTGACATGTGTGTCCTTCTAACGTAGAGGCTGCAGACCTCACGTGCTGGAACAACCTGGTTATCTTTTCGTCAAAGGCTTATATAGTGGAGAGGGGGAGGGAGGTGTTTCATCGTTTATAACCCCTGTCTCTTCACAGGGTTGGGCCACTGATCAAGCAGGGCACTTTCCTTATAAAACCCAATTCTCTCATTTGGAAGCTAAAATTACATTTAATCTCCTAACAAACAATTTCAATATCAAACATTTCAATTGCATAACAATTCCATGTTACTCTGATAACTAGAGAGTGTATACTTTCTCAGGTACCGTTTATGTCGTCCTGTCATCAGTCATAAGGTCTCAGATGACAAGCAAACTGACATACATACTCATTACGTTATCAAGCATATTTCCAACTGGTTTTATTACCAAAATATGGTTCCTTTCCCCATTTGTTTGATGTTCCCAGACTCTCTATATTTAACAGGACAGCAGTCCTTCAGTAGGGTCAGTAAGAGAGGGGAAGGGAGAAAGGTATTTATGGGGGGGGGGGGGGGGGTCATAAACCTTACCCACAGGCCAACGTCATGACACATGTTACAGTCAAATATCTACAGACCAACCCAGCCATGTTACATTCAAATACCTACAGCCCAACCTAGCCATGTTACAGTCAAATATCTACAGACCAACCCAGCCATGTTACAGTCAAATAGCTATTGGGCTGGGGTGTTGGACTAGCAAACGAAAGGTTGCAAGATCAAATCCCCGAGTGGACAAATCTGTCGTTCTGCCCCTGAACAAGGCAGTTAACCCACTGTTCCAAGGCTGTCATTGAAAATAAGAATTTGTTCTTAACTGACTAGCTTTGTTAAATAAAGGTAAAAAAAAAAATGCTCAACCCAGCCATGAGGTGTACCATAAATTTACTAGTCACACACTGCTGTAAAAGATTCTGCACCGTAGAAGAAGAAAACAAAATTTAACAAAGGAAACCATTTACTGCAAACGGTAAACATTTTGCAATGGAAATATGAGTATCTATTGGACAGGTAGGTTTCAGGTAGGTCCTGTTAGCTTCTGTTGGCTTCTAGCAAATACACCACCGGAGCACTCACGCAGCTATATAAAGACCATCCCAACCTTAGTACATGTAGCTACAACAAGCCCTGTTACATTTACAGAACAATTAGCTTCCATAGTGGATCTCTGTTCTGAGGTGGTGGCCTGGGGACTACAGGAATAATCCCTGCTCCTCAGCTCACTTACCCTAATCACTCCTGCATCAGCCAGGGCAAATTGTTTTCACTGTGAGAGAGCCCCTTACCAGCTACTAAAGACCTGCCTTTTCACCCAATAACATCAAAACAAAACCAACGGGGGGAAAAGGCTTCCCCCTCCTACCGTCCGTCCTCCATTACAGTTAGCCGTCTCTGTAGTTTCACAGGGACCCTCTCCTCATTTAATTTCTCTGCTGATGAAACTTAACCGGGCCACTTTCTTGAAAGACAAGAAGATGGGGGGGATTAAGGAGGGGGTGTTGGAGAAAGCACACACACACACACACACACACACGGACACACACACACGGACACAAACGCATACACAGCAGATTATTGATTGACTTCTGACGGAGAAGACCAACCTAAAAGCCCCCAATGAATTGTCACTCATTATTGAAATTACTGAACACTAATTAAACTGGCAGCTCATCTCCCTGCAGGCCTTGCTCATCTGAAGATGAATTTCAGCTCCTTGGACAGTGCAGGAGGAGACAGCAGCTACTCAGATCCTAATGAGCTTTGCTTTGCTTCTTTCTTTTTTTTCCTCCCTTCACATTTGGTTTCATTTAAAGTATTCAAGAGAGGAAAAGGATTGTGCTGGTTTGAAATAAAACAATACTGCTTGCTTTTTTTTTACACCATTACATAGGCTAAGTATGTCTTCACTTGTGCTTGTCATTTTTGAACGGTCATTTCGAACACTGTAGTCTATGTCGAGGTGACACAAACAAAGGGCAGATGGGTAATGAATTCATTCCAGTCTCAAACCATGGGAACCTATTTAGGACCATGTTTCTCTTTCTCTGCTTTCTCCTGTTACAAAGGCCAGTCAGCAGACAAAGGTTCAAATACCTTTTTAAATCTTTCAAATACTTTTAAGCATTTTCTTTAGTATGCCTAGAATGCTAGATGAGGCAGGGTTTGCACTTTTGTGTCTATTCTATTTGTTCCATTGCACCAGTGAAGCTTAATCAAGCCCAGCTAAACTATTTCCAGATGGTGCCCCAGGCCAGCCCTCCTCTCATTGAGCCCCCATGTGACAGAGAGAGATCTGGGGTCCAAGTCAACAGAGGGCCTGCTCTACTCTGCTCTGGCTCAGCAATCCTAGATGGGTGGGAATTGACATCTAATTCCCACGTGTGTGATTAATCTACACCTGTGCCAGATCTCTGGGGCTAATCCGACTGGCACATAGGTCTACTGTAAATGGTCATGTGAAATCATGACTCATGCCATAGTGAAACTTTAGGGGATTGATATTTACGGACAAAATAACACCATTTTCACAGAAGGAAATTCATTCTCAGATTCTTGGGAAAGGATGTTGTTTTCATTTGTGTGTAAATATCTCACCTGTTCTCATTTTTTCTGCTCTCTATTTGTATTTATTATGGATCACCATTAATTCCTGCCAAGGCAGCAGCTACTCTTCCTGGGGTTTATTATGGATCTCCATTACTTCCTACCAAGGCAGCAGCTACTCTTCCTGGGGTTTATTATGGATCCCCATTAGTTCCTGCCAAGGCAGCAGCTACTCTTCCTGGGGTTTATTGTGGATCCCCATTAGTTCCTGCCAAGGCAGCAGCTACTCTTCCTGGGGTTTATTGTGGATCCCCGTTAGTTCCTGCCAAGGCAGCAGCTACTCTTCCTGGGGTCCAGCAACATTAAGGCAGTTTCCAAAATGTTTAAAACATTACAATACATTCATAACAGATTTCACAACACACTAGGTGTGTGCCCTCAGGTCCCTACTTCACTACCACATATCTACAACACAAAATCCATGTGTATGTGTGTGTATATTGCATATGTTCTCATATGTGTGTACGCATGTGTCTGTGCCTATGTTTGTTTTGCTTCACAGTGCCTGCTGTTCCATAAGGTGTATTTTTGTCAGTTTTTTTAAATCTGATTCTACTGCTTAGTTACTTATTAGTTACTTGATGTGGAATAGAGTTCCATGTAGTCATGGCTCTATGTTGTACTGGGCACCTCCCATAGTCTTTTCTGGACTTGGGGACTGTGAAGAGACCTCTGGTGGCATGTCTTGTGGGGTATGCATGGGTGTCTGAGCTGTGTGCCAGTGGTTCAAACAGGCAGCTTGGTGCATTCAACATATCAATACCTCTCACAAATACAAGTAGTGATTTAGTCAATCTCTCCTCCACTTTGAGCCAAGCGAGATTGACATGCATATTGTTAATGTTAGCTCTCTGTGTACATCCAAGGGCCAGCCGTGCTGCCCTGTTCTGAGCCAATTGCAATTTTCCTAAAACTACTTCAGGCTAGGGTTTCTTTTTCTCAATTTCCGCCTGACTGGCATGTTCAAGGTTTCAGGCTTGCTTCTTCCAAAACTAGTAAGAAATATGAGTTTTACTACAGGGACACAGACTTGGAAATTTGTGTATGTGTGCGCAATGAAGAGGATGTGCACCTGCTAATATCGCTTTCCTATTGAACATACTTCTTTCCGTATGAAATATGACATTTTAGGGTATCTGAGGATTAAATAGAAACATATTTTGACTTGTTGAAACTAAGTTTAGGGGTACATTTTCGGATTCCTATATTGGCATGTTGAACGAGTGGATTACTCAAATCGATGGCGCCAACAAAATTGACTTTTTATGATATAAAGAAGGATTTTATCTAACAAAACGACACTACATTTTATAGCTGGGACCTTTTGGATGACAAATCAGAGGAAGATTTTCAAAAAGTAAGTGAAAATGTAATCGCTATTTGTGAATTTATGAAACCTGTGCCGGTGGAAAAATATTTTGATGTGGGGCGCCGTCCTCAAACAATCGCATGGCATGCTTTCGCTGTAAAGCCTACTGTAAATCGGACAATGCAGTTAGATTAACAACAATTTAAGCTTTTAACTGATAGAAGACACTTGTATGTACCTAAATGTTGAATATACACAATTTTTATAGATTATTTATTTGAATTGCGTGCCCTCCAGATTCACCGCAAGTTGTCCCGCTAGCGGGACGCCTAGCCTTAAGAAGTTTTCCTATGTCCCTCTTTGTGGCACCTGACCATACAACTGAACAATAATCCAGGTGAGACAGAACTAGGGCCTGTAGGACCTGCCTTGTTGATAGTGCTCTTAAGAAGGTAAAGCAGAGCTTTATTATGGACAGATTTCTTCCCATCTTAGCTACTGTTGTATCAATGTTTTGACCATGACAGTTTACAATCCAGGGTTACTCCAAGCAGTTTAGTCACCTCAACTTGCTCAATTTCCACATTATTTATTACAAGATTTAGTTGAGGTTTACTGAATGATTTGTCCCAAATACAATGCTTTTAGTTTTTGAAATATTTAGGACTAACTTATTCCTTGCCACCATTTCTGAAACTAACTGCAGCTCTTTGTTGAGTGTTGCAGTCATTTCAGTTGCTGTAGTAGGTGATGTGTATAGTTTTGAGTCATCTGCGTAAGTAGACTCACTGGCCAGTGGCATGTCATTCGTAAAGATTGAAAAAAAGTAAGGGACCTAGACACCTGCCCTGGGGAATTCCTGATTCTACCTGCCTGCCTGCCTGCCTGCCTGCCTGCCTGCCTGCCTGCCTGCCTGCCTGCCTGCCTGCCTGCCTGCCTGCCTGCCTGCCTGTCTGTCTGTCTGTCTGTCTGTCTGTCTGTCTGTCTGTCTGTCTGTCTGTCTGTCTGTCTGTCTGCCTCCCACACACCACAACAACCCTTCAGGAAAATAACCTTTGCAATAAATGGCATCTTTTATGTAAGCTATTTGAAAGACGCTTCCTTGAAAGCATCTCTTCCAGCGGAATATACTTCCAAAGGAGCCTCTTCACCTCAGCAAATAGCTCTGGACTTGTGCTGCTTTGGCAGGAGTCCTCTTTTATTTAGAGATGTTGACTTTCCAGGGTGTTCTTGCTTTTTTATGAAGAAAAAAAACATGTTTTTTTTATGAAAATGTTTATGTGTGTGTGTGTTTGTGTGTTTGTGTGTCTATGCCTCATTGTTATCAAATGGTACACAGCTTGGTAATGGTCTCCCCTGACTATTCTAACTAATCTATGCTGATGACCAGGGGGACGCCAATGATTGTCATGTTAGTAAGAAAAAAAATATAATAACAATCACGTTACATCAGTCTTACCATTAAAATACTTTGCTTCTCTGCAAATGTCCTCTCCTCCGTAATTAATACTCAGGGGCTTGTCTTTACCAAGCTGCTTGTCCAGGCAAGGAGATGCCAGTCATCTGGTAATTATTTCAGGAAACCATGCATGAATGGATGTGATTGACAAATGCAATGTTACTGTAATTGCCTGAAACACAGTCAAAGAAATGGGTGAATGAGGAAAAGAAAGAGGGAATAAAAAGGGGAAGAAAGAGAGGAGGAAAGAGGGAAGAGAGGAGTTAACCAGTTATGTACTGCCAGTAGGTAAATACATTAAGGAGGGATAAGGTGTACACTCAGTCACTCTCTGGATAACCCTCATCTAACAGAGTTGATGACTGTGGTGTTCCCTCATTTAATAGAGTTGATGACTGTGGTGTTCCCTCATCTAACAGAGTTGATGACTGTGGTGTTCCCTCATTTAATAGAGTTGATGACTGTGGTGTTCCCTCATCTAACAGAGTTGATGACTGTGGTGTTCCCTCGTCTAACAGAGTTGATGACTGTGGTGTACCCTCGTCTAACAGAGTAGATGACTGTGGTGTACCCACATCTAACAGAGTTGATGACTGTGGTGTTCCCTCATCTAACAGAGTTGATGACTGTGGTGTTCCCTCATCTAACAGAGTTGATGACTGTGGTGTTCCCTCGTCTAATAGAGTTGATGACTGTGGTGTTCCCTCGTCTAATAGAGTTGATGACTGTGGTGTTCCCTCATCTAATAGAGTTGATGACTGTGGTGTACCCTCATTTAACAGAGTTGATGACTGTGGTGTTCCCTCGTCTAATAGAGTTGATGACTGTGGTGTTCCCTCGTCTAATAGAGTTGATGACTGTGGTGTTCCCTCGTCTAATAGAGTTGATGACTGTGGTGTTCCCTCGTCTAATAGAGTTGATGACTGTGCTGTACCCACATCTAACAGAGTTGATGACTGTGGTGTTCCCTCGTCTAAAAGAGTAGATGACTGTGGTGTTCCCTCATTTAATAGAGTTGATGACTGTGGTGTACCCTCATTTAATAGAGTTGATGACTGTGGTGTACCCTCGTCTAACAGAGTAGATGACTGTGGTGTACCCACATCTAACAGAGTTGATGACTGTGGTGTTCCCTCATCTAACAGAGTTGATGACTGTGGTGTACCCACATCTAACAGAGTTGATGACTGTGGTGTTCCCTCATCTAACAGAGTTGATGACTCTGGTGTTTCCACGTCTAATAGAGTTGATGACTGTGGTGTTCCCTCGTCTAATAGAGTTGATGACTGTGGTGTTCCCTCGTCTAACAGAGTAGATGACTGTGGTGTACCCACATCTAACAGAGTTGATGACTGTGGTGTACCCTCATCTAATAGAGTTGATGACTGTGGTGTACCCTCATCTAACAGAGTTGATGACTGTGGTGTTCCCTCGTCTAATAGAGTTTATGACTGTGGTGTTCCCTCATCTAACAGAGTTGATGACTGTAGTGTTCCCTCGTCTAATAGAGTTGATGACTGGTGTTCCCTCGTCTAATAGAGTTGATGACTGTGGTGTTCCCTCATTTAATAGAGTTGATGACTGTGGTGTTCCCTCATTTAATAGAGTTGATGACTGTGGTGTACCCACATCTAACAGAGTTGATGACTGTGGGGTACCCTCGTCTAATAGAGTTGATGACTGTGGTGTTCCCACATCTCTGGTTGTCAGTGTATTCTGTAGTATTACAGTGCAGACGTCTCTGTATCTCTGTCTCGCTCACCAGTAAGGCCGTCCAAATGATCAAAATACATGGTCCATGTTGTGGGGTGGAAATGTGTTTGAATTATAGAACTGGTCCCGGTTTGGAGTCTGCTTTCAGTCTTTTAACAAGCTGGGTAAGCCAGTAGTCTGGTGATGTTCCACTTGATGTGCTACCGTATAGTCGCATGTCCCCGGGCCACGCAGAATGTAGGCTTCACAATGTGGAACTGAGAAATGTTCCAATTGGAATGTGGTGGTGAGTACTGTACGGTGTTTTAGGCACACATTCCGAACTATCCCAAAATATGTCAGCCCCAAAAATAATCTGGGCTACCTAGATCCCAATGCATTTGGGATATTTTTCCATTCCACAAGGGCATCGTTTTATGTTTTTTTTTGCTTCATTTCCATGCAAATGAGAAATGATTGATGAAGAGGCTGATACTAGGATATGCTTCTGGATGTGAGGCCGATTTGGGTGGTAATTTAATTGCGAGGATATAATCCTAATTTGCTGGAAATAGACGAGCTACTGTCTTCATGATGAAAGAGGTGTGCTGAAGCCATCCAGGTGCACGGTGCCAACCTCCTCTTTTATTCTCTATTCCCAAGTCCTTTGATTTTATATCGTTTGATTGTTATTCACTAATATAAAGATAATAAAAATGGAGCTGGAGTTATCGCTACAACCTTTCAGACTTCACTCAAAATCCACCAGACAGATTTATAGGGGAGTAAAAACACACTATTAACCCCAATTTCTCACAAATGTTTGCATTATCCTGTCTTTGCTTGTGTAATTTGAGTGTAAAATGCCAGAGAGACATCGAAGGCACTAATTCTGAAAGCTGCAACTCATAGGTTTGGGGAGCGGAGAGAGAATTAACATTAGCATTTTAGTGAAGAGAAAAGGAAAGGAGGAGATATGCAATTGGCAAGTTTTTCCTCAGCTTGTGAATATTTGACAGATGGGAAGGACACAACAAGGCAGATATTAATGAATCCTTATGTTGTACAGTAGAGAGATATCTGAATCCCCCTGATTATAATAATGAATCCTGATGTTCTACAGTAGAGAGATATCTGAATCCCCCTGATTATATTAATGAATGCTCATGTTCTACAGTAGAGAGATATCTGAATCCCCCTGTTTATAATAATGAATCCTGATGTTCTACAGTAGAGAGATATCTGAATCCCCCTGATTATATTAATGAATCCTGATGTTCTACAGTAGAGAGATATCTGAATCCCCCTGATTATATTAATGAATCCTCATGTTCTACAGTAGAGAGATATCTGAATCCCCCTGATTATAATAATGAATGCTCATGTTCTACAGTAGAGAGATATCTGAATCCCCCTGATTATATTAATGAATCCTGATGTTCTACAGTAGAGCGATATCTGAATCCCCCTGATTATAATAATGAATCCTCATGTTCTACAGTAGAGAGATATCTGAATCCCCCTGATTATATTAATGAATCCTCATGTTCTACAGTAGAGAGATATCTGAATCCCCCTGATTATATTAATGAATGCTCATGTTCTACAGTAGAGAGATATCTGAATCCCCCTGATTATATTAATGAATCCTCATGTTCTACAGTAGAGAGATATCTGAATCCCCCTGATTATATTAATGAATGCTCATGTTCTACAGTAGAGAGATATCTGAATCCCCCTGATTATATTAATGAATCCTCATGTTCTACAGTAGAGAGATATCTGAATCCCCCTGATTATATTAATGAATCCTCATGTTCTACAGTAGAGAGATATCTGAATCCCCCTGATTATATTAATGAATCCTGATGTTCTACAGTAGAGAGATATCTGAATCCCCCTGTTTATATTAATGAATCCTCATGTTCTACAGTAGAGAGATATCTGAATCCCCCTGATTATAATAATGAATCCTGATGTTCTACAGTAGAGAGATATCTGAATCCCCCTGATTATATTAATGAATCCTCATGTTCTACAGTAGAGAGATATCTGAATCCCCCTGATTATAATAATGAATGCTCATGTTCTACAGTAGAGCGATATCTGAATCCCCCTGATTATATTAATGAATGCTCATGTTCTACAGTAGAGAGATATCTGAATCCCCCTGATTATATTAATGAATGCTCATGTTCTACAGTAGAGCGATATCTGAATCCCCCTGATTATAGTAATGAATCCTGATGTTCTACAGTAGAGAGATATCTGAATCCCCCTGATTACAGAGGAATGCAGCATTCTGGAGGAATCCTGCTCATCATCCAGGTGTGTGTCCCAAATGGCACCCTATTCCCTCGATAGTGCAGGACCTTATGGGCTCTGGTAAAAAGTAGTGCACCCTATAGACAGTAGGGTGTCATTTAGGGCACAGTATATATAGACAGTAGGATGTCATTAAGGACACAGTATATATAGACAGTAGGGTGTCATTTAGGGCACACTGTATAGACAGTAGGGTGTCATTTATGACTCATCCCCAGCTGTTTCAGGAAAACCCCTCTGGATGGAGAAGCAGTAAGAAGACATTAATGATGAGGTTTTATTACCAACCTGTGTCCCAAATTACACCATATTCCCTATATAGTGCACTACTTTCGACCAGACCCGTTAATGCACTACATAGGTATTAGGGTGCCATTTGGGACTCAGAGCCGGCCGTGATCAGGTACCAGACACTTCATTATGGTCCATCGCCACCAGTCAACGTCTCTATTGTTCACGGGTCACCAGGCGTACACATGCACTATGTCTGACTCCTCCAGTATTACAGTACAACTGTAGAACACGGCCATGTGGGCTGACGGTGGCGGAGAACAGGCAGTGTCAAAGCTCCAACACGAGGTTGAGGGGTGGATACAGTAAAGGTTATAGGTTAACACCTCTGCTGTCCCTCCTTTATCAAGAGGTTGAGGGGTGGATACAGTAAAAGTTATAGGTTAACACCTCTACTGTCCCTCCATTATCTGCTTCATGATTTATTCCTAAAGAAATGAATAATGTTTTTACATGAAACTTGGTTTTAAACCCAAAACAACAGGCTGTAAGTAGTGCCTTTCTCTTCTGATTCAAAGTGACAGTAAACACAATCATGTAGTCGACTCGATTCCAGAAACAAAACATGAAGATGGGTTTCATATGTTTTCTGCATATTTAAAACATGCTTCAAATACACAAGTACAAAATGAACACTGTGAAGGATTCAGAAGCCTTTAGCTGTGGTGGGTTCCAGAACTCTGTGACATCACACCAATCAGGAACTGTGTTGAGATGCATTGACCATACAGCACATCGGTTGCAATTATGTTCTCATTCCTGATGTACTCTAAGTAGCAATTTTGACAATCATTAAAATTGCAACTGTTTTGCACTGAAAACCATGAAACATTTAATCAGATTGGCTTGAGAGTTTAGAAGAACAGCATCCACAAGGGAAACGGATGCATAAGGAGTATATAATAGGGGTGAAATAGGATCACAGTGAACCCAGAAAACAAACTGAACAATGTTGAGATTAGCACTATACAAATACTGACATGGCATAGCATTCTCTGTGTGTAGCTGGTAGCTTCTCTGCAAAACAAACAAACTAACAAGTTAGACAGGCCCACTGGGCTAAATATGGACCAGCCCATCTGGTATGTTCCCGAAATGCCAGATGGCCAGTCTGCCCCTGCCCAGTAGGCCCACCAAACCCACTCGCAGTGCTTTGATTAGTACAGGCTTACTTTATCCACACTCACCCATACCTCTGACAGAGTGACATTTCCCCATGTTCCTCCATGTTTCCTCCCTCACTCTGAGAGGCTGTGAGACACTCCTGAGCCTCCCTGCTCCCTGCTAACCACAACAAAAAGACAGGAGAAGTTAAGTTTAGCTATTTTGGGAACAGAGAGCAGACATCTCTGAACATCTACAGGGAACAGAGAGAGGATATGGCTGATTCATCTCTGAACACCTACAGGGAACAGAGAGAGGATATGGCTGATTCATCTCTGAACATCTACAGGGAACAGAGAGAGGATATGGCTGATTCATCTCTGAACACCTACAGGGAACAGAGAGAGGATATGGCTGATTCATCTCTGAACACCTACAGGGAACAGAGAGAGGATATGGCTGATTCATCTCTGAACATCTACAGGGAACAGAGAGAGATATGGCTGATTCATCTCTGAACATCTACAGGGAACAGAGAGAGATATGGCTGATTCATCTCTGAACATCTACAGGGAACAGAGAGAGATATGGCTGATTCATCTCTGAACATCTACAGGGAACAGAGAGAGATATGGCTGATTCATCTCTGAACACCTACAGGGAACAGAGAGAGGATATGGCTGATTCATCTCTGAACACCAACAGGGAACAGAGAGAGGATATGGCTGATTCATCTCTGAACATCTACAGGGAACAGAGAGAGATATGGCTGATTCATCTCTGAACACCTACAGGGAACAGAGAGAGATATGGCTGATTCATCTCTGAACACCTACAGGGAACAGAGAGAGGATATGGCTGATTCATCTCTGAACATCTACAGGGAACAGAGTGAGATATGGCTGATTCATCTCTGAACACCTACAGGGAACAGAGAGAGATATGGCTGATTCATCTCTGAACACCTACAGGGAACAGAGAGAGGATATGGCTGATTCATCTCTGAACACCTACAGGGAACAGAGAGAGATATGACAGACATGGCTGATTCATCTCTGAACATCTACAGGGAACAGAGAGAGATATGACAGACATGGCTGATTCATCTCTGAACATCTACAGGGAACAGAGAGATATGGCAGACATGGCTGATTCATCTCTGAACATCTACAGGGAACAGAGAGAGATATGGCTGATTCATCTCTGAACTTCTACAGGGAACAGAGAGAGATATGGCTGATTCATCTCTGAACTTCTACACGGAACAGAGAGAGATATGGCAGACATGGCTGATTCATCTCTGAACATCTACAGGGAACAGAGAGAGATATGGCAGACATGGCTGATTCATCTCTGGAAGCTAACATTTGGTCTACACTGAGAGAGAGGCAGAAGACCCTGCAGGTGGTCACACATTCACAGCGTTCACTTTGAGTCAGGGTTTGACACGGAACGCCATCGTGCGCTATCGTGCATAAATGTATGTTGTCCCCCTACACCAGACGCGATCACGACACACAGGTTAAAATATCAAAACAAACTGAACCAATGACATTCATTTGGGGACCGGTCGAAAAGCATTAAACATGTATGGCAATTTAACTAGCTAGCTTGCACTTGCTAGCTAATGTGTCCTATTTAGCTAGCTTGCTGTTGCTAGCTAATTTGTCCTGGGATATAAACATTGAGTTGTTATTTTACCTGAAATGCACAAGGTCCTCTACTCAATTAATCCACACATAAAATGGTCAACCGAATCGTTTCTAGTCATCTCTCCTCCTTCCAGGCTTTTTCATCTTTGAACTTATATGGTGATTGGCATCTACACTTTTACCACGACAACTGGCAAAACAGTTAGTCTTTCAATCACCCACGTGGATATAACCAATGAGGAGATGGCACATGGTACCTGCTTCTATAAACCAATGAGGAGATGGGAGAGGCAGGACTTGCAGCGCGATCTGCATCAGAAATAGAAAGGAGTTCTATTTCAGCCCTTCGCATCGCAGACGCTCGTTGGCGCACGCGAGCAGTGTGGGTGCAATAATTGAATGACATGGATTTCTACATTTATTTTGCGATGCTCGCGCACGCGACGTGTCCGGTCTGGTCAGCATGTGAGCCTGCGTTTATTCTGAGTTTGAGTCAGGGTTTGAGTCTGGGTTTGAGTGAGGGTTTAAGTCTCGATTTAAGTCTGGGTTTATGTCCGGGTTTTAGTCAGGGGTTTGAGTCTGACTTTGAGTCAGGGTTTGAGTCTGGGTTTAAGTCAGGGTTTAAGTCTGTCATTGAGTCAGGGTTTGAGTCAGGGAATTGAGTCTGGGTTTAAGTCAGGGTTTAAATCTGTCATTGAGTCAGGGTTTGAGTCAGGGAATTGAGTCTGGGTTTAAGTCAATGTTTTATGTCAGGGTTTAAGTCAAGGTATAAGTCAGGGTATAAGTCAGGGTTTAAGTCAGGGTTTAAGTCAAGGGTTTGAGTCAAGGGTTTAAGTCTAGGTTTGAGTCAGGGTTTAAGTCAAGGGTTTGAGTCAAGGGTTTGAGTCTGGGTTTAAGTCAGGGTTTAAATCTGTCATTGAGTCAGGGTTTGAGTCAGGGAATTGAGTCTGGGTTTAAGTCAATGTTTTATGTCAGGGTTTAAGTCAAGGTTTAAGTCAGGGTATAAGTCAGGGCAAGGGTTTGAGTCAAGGGTTTAAGTCTAGGTTTGAGTCAGGGTTTAAGTCAAGGGTTTGAGTCAGGGTTTTTGGGTTTAAAAGCCTGGCTAAGCGCAGGGCGTTATTTCTCTGAGTCTGGAGAAGGATGGGGATGCAACGTCGAAGGGTCATCATTGGTGTGCACACAAACTCCACCTTGGCTAAGAGTAGTATATACTAGAGCCTACTATATACTTCTCATTTTCATTCAAGTTATATGAATATAACCCCAACCCACTCCATGCAAAGTATATTGACACAGTGTCACGTCTGTTCTGTTTTGCATAGTCTCCTGACACCAAGGCGTTCAGGGCCGCTCCAGAGCCAGGCCATGTTGAACATTTCACCTCGACGCTAGTGATAAAACAGAGGGACAAAAGGGAAGAGTGAGAGCAGGTTGATATGTCACCTGTTTTGATATCACTAGGTCTCTGTAATGAGAGTGACAGCTTGGAATAGGCTCTCTCTGCATGCACAGCTCAATTAACTTGATTGATAGGAGGTGATTGACTAAACAGACAGACAGACAGACAGACAGACAGACAGACAGACAGACAGACAGACAGACAGACAGACAGACAGACAGACAGACAGACAGACAGACAGACAGACAGACAGACAGACAGACAGACAGACAGACAGACAGACAGACAGACAGACAGACAGACAGACAGACAGACAGACAGACAGACAGACAGACAGACAGAGGAATAGACTGATGCCTGGTGCTTTGGCCCTAACCCCTTCGTTCCTCCTTATGAATTCATCAAACTCTTCCAATCTATGTGAAACCTTGGTAGGTTTCCATTAAATAAAATGACATGTAAAATGTATGAACATGCAGGGAGCTTGATATGACTGTTAAATAGGATATACTGTTTAATATTCACATTCCATTTAGACTAACGAACAGAGCTTTTCATTTTTTTTTTACACAGAGAATGATACATCTTTTACTATTATAATGTGACAGACAAACCTGGGGGAATGAGCTTCAAATATTTATTAACGTTTTATTTCAAACAGGAGAGGAGAGGAAGGAGAGGAATGTTTGAATGAAAATAGAAACAACAGGAAAAAGAGTATCTCTGGGAAGTGGTACAGAACAGGATGGTGTTAATGTGGTCTGAGAGAACCACGACCACCAGAAACAACAGGAAAGAGAATATCTCTGGGAAGTGGGAAAGAACAGGATGGTGTTAATGTGGTCTGAGAGAACCACGACCACCAGAAACAACAGGAAAGAGAATATCTCTGGGAAGTGGCAAAGAACAGGATGGTGTTAATGTGGTCTGAGAGAAACACTACCAAAAATGGTGGTTGGTTTTTGGGTTCTCTTGCTGAAGTTCTGTGATGGAGAAGAGGCCTGGATGTTCTGTGATGGGGAAGAGGCCTGGATGTTCTGTGATGGGGAAGAGGCCTGGATGTTCTGTGATGGGGAAGAGGCCTGGATGTTCTGTGATGGAGAAGAGGCCTTGATGTTCTGTGATGGAAAAGAGGCCTTGATGTTCTGTGATGGAGAAGAGGCCTGGATGTTCTGTGATGGAGAAGAGGCCTTGATGTTCTGTGATGGAGAAGAGGCCAGGATGTTCTGTGATGGGGAAGAGGCCTGGATGTTCTGTGATGGAGAAGAAGCCTGGATGTTCTGTGATGGAGAAGAGGCCCGGATGTTCTGTGATGGAGAAGAGGCCTGGATGTTCTGTGATGGAGAAGAGGCCTGGATGTTCTGTGATGGAGAAAAGGCCTGGATGTTCTGTGATGGAGAAGAGGCCTGGATGTTCTGTGATGGAGAAGAGGCCTTGATGTTCTGTGATGGAGAAGAGGCCTGGATGTTCTGTGATGGAGAAGAGGCCTGGATGTTCTGTGGTGGAGAAGAGGCCTTGATGTTCTGTGATGGAGAAGAGGCCTGTTAATAAGTAGCAGAAGGAGGACTGTCTATATTTCTACAAATCCATCCTCACAAGTTTGCAGGAGGCAAAGTGCTCCAGGGGGAGGATACAATTATAATAAAAGTTTGAGAATGTCATGTCATAATGGTAGTACTTTAACGGTGGTGTAGTTACTGCAGGGCTGGGGCTGTAGAGGGCTAGTGAGAGGCTGGGGCTGGGTTGAGAAAAGACCTGGGGCTGTGTCCGGGGCTGTAGAGGGCTAGAGCAGGGGCTGGGATTGGAGCAGGGCTGGGGCTGTAGAGGGCTAGTGAGAGGCTGGGGCTGGGTTGAGAAAGACCTGGGGCTGTGTCCGGGGCTGTAGAGGGCTAGAGCAGGGGCTGGGATTGGAGCAGGGCTGGGGCTGTAGAGGGCTAGTGAGAGGCTGGGGCTGGGTTGAGAAAAGACCTGGGGCTGTGTCCGGGCCTGTAGAGGGCTCGAGCAGGGGCTGGGGTTGGGGTTGGGCTGGGGCTGTAGAGGGCTAGAGCAGGGACTGGGATTGGGGTTGGGCTGGGGTTGTAGAGGGCTAGAGCAGGGGCTGGGATTGGGGTTGGGGCCGGAGCTGAGGTTGGGGCCGGGCAGTAGAGAGCTGTAGAAGGCTAGAGGAGGGGCAGGAGCAGTGGCAGGAGCAGTGGCAGGGCAGGGACAGGGACCGAGACTGAGTCTGAGGCTTTAGAGGGATAGTTAGAGGCTGGGTCTGGGACTTTAGAGGGATAGTTAGAGACTGTGTCTGGGTTTTTTAGAGGGATAGTTAGAGGCTGGGTCTGGGGCTTTAGAGGGATAGTTAGAGGCTGGGTCTAGGTGGAGTAAAGGCCTGGAGCTGGGTCCAGGGCTGGTGCTTATGCTTATAGTTGCTGCAGTGCTCAGGCTTGGGCATAGGACTGGGTCTGTATACGTGACATCCCCAACAAAGATGCAGGATGTGGTCAGGGCAGGCCCACAGAGGAGGGGGGAGCTGCAGGAGGCCTGATTACCATGAGGTCCCTGACCCCAGTGCCCTGGCCCTGTGTTCAGACAAGAGCCAAAGTTTCAGCCTGGACCCCTGAAGTGTCAGGTGATTGCCTGCGCCAGTTACACACGCCCCTCCCGAGACGCACGCCTTAGCATATTTATAAATCATTCAGAATTCTTCGTGAAACCCCAGAAGGGGAAGTAGATGTACATGAGCCTGGTGTCTATGTGTATCTGTACTTCTACTAGAAACACTAGACACACTGACATGCTCCTTCTGAAGACATGTCACTTCCACTTCCTCCGTCCTCATCACCACCATCATCATCATCATCATCATCATCAAAATCATCATCATCATCACCACCATCACCATCAGCATCTGGGATCCCGAGTGGGCGCAGCGGTCGAAGGCACTGCATCACAGACACAGGATTGATCCCGTGTCTGTATCACCGGCAGTGATCGGGAGTCTCATAGGGCGGTGCACAATTGGCTCAGTGCTGTCCGGGTTAGGCCGGGTTAGGCCGGGTTAGGCCGGGTTAGGCTGGGTTAGGCCGGGTTAGGCCAACACTGTAAATAATAATTTGTTTCTTAAAACTGACTTTCCTAGTTAAATAAAGGTTCAATAAAAAATAAAATAAAAAAATCTACAGAACTTGAGCTCTGAACAAATGTGTTTCCATTTCCCATATTTCCCATCTGCCGAATACATTTTATTCTTCCATGAGTTTTTGATTCCTCTACAGGAAGAAAGGGGATTTAACTGTGGGTTTTGGTCCATACGTGAACAGACTGATTGATTATCCTCCCTCCTCTAACTCTGATCTCATGGTAAGGACAGAGGACGGTGGGTGGTGTAACATATAGAACTACCCACCGCAGCGGCAGCCTGCTGTTCTCTCACAGGAGGCAGAGCAGCGTCAGGAAAATGACTGTGTGGACGTTAACCTTGTCAGAAACCGTTGGCCTGTACGCTGACTCCGCAGCAGAAAGCCTCACAACAGGTAAAGTGAGAACGGTGAAATCCGTTCACCTGGAAAAAAGCCTCCTAAATGACACCCTATTGCCTTTACATTTATAGTGCACTGCTTTTGACCAGGGCCCATAGGGTGGCAGGGCACTATACAGGGAATAGGAAGCCATTTGGGATGCAACCAAAGTGCACACTGGTCTATGGCTCTGTGGTCCTTAATAGGCTAACTATGTAGCTAATAGACCAGAGCATCATTATATGGTTTTGGGGTTTTTATAGCTTTGCTGACGTTGGAGGCCTGTGACTTGGATTAGCTAAAGAAACACATGAACGCCTAGAAGCTTTGGAGTACAGTGGAGTTGGAGGATACGGTAACTGGAGACTGTCGTGTACATGTTTTATAGTGTGTTTGGATAAAATCCTGTTAATAGTTTTAAGATGATGTGTCAATGACATAGTTAACATGGTGACTGACATCGGACTATGTAGGTGTCGATGATGGTTCTATTTAAACCAATAACGGTTGGATATTATTGTCTCTCAGTACACAACATTAAATTGTTCACCTCACAATTAACCCAGATATTTACAAAAGTTTAAATCTAAGGAATTATATTCATATAATATAATTACATTATGATTATTAAAATGCTCAAATTTGACGGGAGGGACGGGGGGGAAACACTAAATGATGTATGGACAAACATATGATTGGTGAATGCAGTGTCAAATACAGTAGATGAAGAAATGGCCCTAAAGTAGTAACAAAAACCTCCTGGACATTCTGCTAAAGGAACCCCCTAGTAAAGGAACCCCCTAGTAAAGGAACAACCCTAGTAAAGGAACCCCCCCTAGTAAAGGAACCCCCTAGTAAAGGAACCCCCCTAGTAAAGGAACCCCCCTAGTAAAGGAACCCCCTAGTAAAGGAACCACCCTAGTAAAGGAACCCCCTAGTAAAGGACCCCCCTAGTAAAGGAACCCCCTAGTAAAGGAACCCCCCTAGTAAAGGAACCCCCTAGTAAAGGAACCCCCCTAGTAAAGGAACCCCCCTAGTAAAGGAACCCCCTAGTAAAGGAACCCCCCTAGTAAAGGAACCCCCCTAGTAAAGGAACCCCCTAGTAAAGGAACCCCCTAGTAAAGGAACCCCCCTAGTAAAGGAACCCCCTAGTAAAGGAACCCTCTAGTAAAGGAACCCCCCTAGTAAAGGAACCCCCTAGTAAAGGACCCCCCTAGTAAAGGAACCCCCTAGTAAAGGAACCCCCCTAGTAAAGGAACCCCCCTAGTAAAGGAACCCCCTAGTAAAGGAACCCCCTAGTAAAGGAACCCCCTAGTAAAGGACCCCCCTAGTAAAGGAACCCCCTAGTAAAGGAACCCCCCTAGTAAAGGAACCCCCTAGTAAAGGAACCCCCCTAGTAAAGGAACCCCCCTAGTAAAGGAACCCCCTAGTAAAGGAACCCCCTAGTAAAGGAACCCCCCTAGTAAAGGAACCCCCCTAGTAAAGGAACCCCCTAGTAAAGGAACCCCCTAGTAAAGGAACCCCCCTAGTAAAGGAACCCCCTAGTAAAGGAACCCTCTAGTAAAGGAACCCCCTAGTAAAGGACCCCCCTAGTAAAGGAACCCCCTAGTAAAGGAACCCCCCTAGTAAAGGAACCCCCCTAGTAAAGGAACCCCCTAGTAAAGGAACCCCCTAGTAAAGGAACCCCCTAGTAAAGGACCCCCCTAGTAAAGGAACCCCCTAGTAAAGGAACCCCCTAGTAAAGGAACCCCCCTAGTAAAGGAACCCCCCTAGTCCCCTGGGTCCTGACAGTGGGCCATTGGGGGTTGGTGAGGTGAATAATTCACTGAGCTTTCGCTGTGTTGAATTTGGAATGGTGAATAAACAAAAAGCTTCCACTTTTTTTGAAACTGTTGAAGCTATTACAGCACGTGATGCTAAACACATTATAAATACATAGGGTTTAAAGAATACAAATGAGGGAACAACAGAGAGAGAGAGAGAGAGAGAGAGAGAGAGAGTGAAAGTCATAATGCTGGAGGTTGATGGAGGGGTGACCCTTGTTACTTCAAAGTATTAATGATGGAGTTGGTCTCATCATGGGGTGGGGCTGTGTCCCCTGTTGCTAAATCTACCTGGAAAACTTCTTTTGAATGAGCTATTTGATCATGTATGCAGGCGACATGTGTCACACCAGTTTATTCCCACAGTTAATATCCTTTCATAGCCTGCCATACAGGAGAGACTGGATTATTTTGGCACCTGGTCAAAAAGCTATTGTGAATTTCAATAGAAGCATAACCAAGGCATGCAGTACAGGCACAAGGCAAGACATCCCATTCCTACTGAAGAGGCATGCCTGCATACATGTATGAATGACTGTAAGTCGCTTTAGATAAAATCGACAGCTAAATGGAATATATCATTATTATTATTATCATCATTATTATTATTATTATTTATGTATTTGTTATTGTGATTATGATTATTATGATTATGAGTATATATTATTATTATCATTATGTTTAGTATTATTATTGTTACGATTATGATTATAATGATTATATATTATTATTATACATTATCATTATTATCATTATTATCATTTATGCATTTGTTATTATGATTCTAATGATGATTCTAATTATTATAGATTATATATTATTATCATTATTATCATTAATATTATGATTATTATTATTTATTATTATTATTATTATTGTTATCATTCTCATTCTCATTATTATTATTATAATATGTGTATTTGTTATTATGATTATGATTATTATATATTATTATTATTATATATGAAGCGGAGGAGATACTAAATGATTGTGATGCCTGTGAGAGAGAGGCCTTTCTGCAGATCTCAGAAGACATTATCATGTCAGAAGGTTAGTGGATGGTCTTCAAACTTTTTTCCTAAACATTTTGACTGAATAGTTCAAATAATTATCCTGACTTTTTATGAAATAAGCAGTACATGCTGTTTTTTGGGGGGACGTTTGACATGCCAAACTTGTACAATATTTCCCAAGACTATTAAATGAAATAAGGATGAATAATTGAACATGATGAAAATTACACAATCGATATATATATATATGCAAGCCACAACGACGTCAGCAATTTCTCTAAATGCACAGCCCTTAGAGACAGATGTCACATTTAGAGTGTGTCAGAGCCAGCGTGATTGACAGACACAATTACTGTTAGTGCATATAAAGCAGTTAGTGTAAAATGAAACACCTTCAGCTTCGACAATGGACAAAAGGTATTTTCCTTCTCTGACAACCTTTGGCCTATGGGATGTGACTAACACTTCTCTAACTGCAGTTGTCGCAAAATCATCTATTTCTACCGACTCAGCTCGATATGGACAATATTTCTAGTCTGAAATTAAGTTTGGACTACAAAAATATGCTTTTATTTATGTCGATTTAATTTACTGGTGTTAAAAAGTTTATGTCAAACGAATGAACAAGACCGTGAAATTAAAAAGCAAAGAAACGGGAAAAGATCAATAAACACAAGAACCAATCGAGTCCCTCCCGTAGTGATCTTTATGCAAATGATCGCCTGTTTATTATGCCCGGAGAAAATCTGTAATTTCTCTCAGAAGTGGTTGAACGTCATCATTATGGTAAACGGTAGAGCTATAAACCAATACGCTCTCCTTTTAACAATTCATATATATATATTTGGAATCCTTATAGTGCCAGTTACCGTGGCAGCATCCCTGCGGCCTGATTCAAATTCAATCTACAGCCTTGGCTTATTCGGCGTAGAAGGACGACACGGAGAGAGAGCCAGATCAGTGCTGTTACACGGACCTCTCCACTTCTGACACCACTTGTTGGGTAATTAACAAATCAAAAGACTTTTCTAAACCCTTTTCCCATGACCAGAAAAAGGGCTGCAGGCTTGAAAATAATCAGAATGAACAATTCAAAAAGAACAATAATTAGTCTTTTATATTCTCCCACAAAATAGATGGTTATAATCAGGGTAATTAGGGGACATTTCTGGGGGTCATCCTCATTAGGATGAGAGAGTCTGGCTGTGAAATGGTTCAGTGTTAATTTGGTATCCTCGCTGCCGGAACAAAGTAGTCCTCCGGTCAGGGTAGGCAGAGGACAATCAAATCACAAGCACTGAGTCTAATCATCCCTGTAGCTAGCCAAGCAGGCAGTATGAGGACTTTGACACACACAGAGAGAGAGAGAGAAAGAGAGAAAGAGAGAGAAAGAGAGAAAGAGAGAGAGAGAGAAAGAGAGAGAGAGAGAAAGAGAGAGAGAGAGAGAGAGAGAGAGAGAGAGAGACGAATGAATGGCTCTAGATGAGTATCATTAGATAACTCGGAGCTGTGCAGGATCCTGAAACTGTGTTTTATCTAATGACTGCCTGTGAGGCAACTGTCCAGTTAAAAGCACTATGTCAAACAAAACAAGATAAGCTGTTTGGTTGAAATACGTCATAATGACTAAGGTTTAGTATATGTAATATAACATACTGTGGAAATCCTAAGGCATATAACTGGCCTCAACAATTCATTCTCAGGATTCTCAACAGAAAATACGGTGAGTTTTTCTAGGGTGATTATATGAATGGCAAAACCCTTGTAAAAACATTTACAATCAGGAAGGCGTGACCGGTTTCATCGCTGGAGGTGCAGAGAAAGAAAAGAGAGAGCGAGAGAGAGAGAGCGAGAGAGAGAGCGAGAGCGAGAGCGAGAGCGAGAGAGAGAGAGAGAGCAGCAAAACTGACCTCTGTCAACGGCTGGCAGGGTTTCAAGACCAAACCCAAAGGGAGAGGACATATTGCTGACCCCACCATTAATCTCTGCTTCTCTGCTAGACCGCCAACAGAAAATATCACTCTCCTTCCTACTGATGAAATGAGAGCACATCCTAATAATAAACTGCTGGCCAAGGAAAGAAAAATATATTAGCAAAGGGCCAGCAAACCGACCTTAGGCCTCATTCTCTAAACCTTTTGACCAAGAAGGTACATACCATCTGGAGATCACATGAGGGACACCAAGATGGAGGTCAAGTGCTTATACCTAAAGACAATATTAACCCTCATATCTCAGTGACACAGCATGTACACATTCAGTGTCCCCAAATGTGTATCTCATCAACTCTAAGATGGTCATTCAGCGACCACATTTTGTCCCATGAATTTTTTTTCTTCTTCCAAAACATAAATCACAAAAAAACATGAATACATTTGCTCGGGTTACCTCATTGATAACATTTTTCCTCCTTCCTGTGCGTGGGTTAAATAACACGGTCTAATGAAAACACGACTGTATCACCTGGCTGCAGAGTGATTTCTTACCGTGCTTCCATCTTGGAAGACAAAGAGAATTACAGTGTTCTGGATGTAAGCTTAGCCAGTGTAGCAGTAGTGGTCCACTGGGGACTGGTAGTAGAGAGTAGAGTAGGGGGTGAGGAAGGAGGATGTGAGGTAGCTAAGGGCCAGGCCAACCCAACCCCCCAAAACGTTAGTTCAACACATTCCAAGTTTCCAGTCTCCCCTCTTTAAGCCCTCCACCACCACCACCATTTTAAAAGAGCCTCACCATATAGTTGCCAAAAACAGAGAAAGGGTCTGTTCAGGATGAACGCCAGATCCATAGCCCTGCACCTTCTCTCTCTCTCTCTCTCTCTCTCTCTCTCTCTCTCTCTCTCTCTCTCTCTCTCTCTACCTCTCTACCTCTCTCTACCTCTCTCTACCTCTCTCTACCCCTCCAAGTCTCTGGCTTAATGATGATTAATTGCTGCCTGAATAATCAGATACAACATCCCAAAGGTTGGAGATGACAATCCAAGGACACAGAGGAAGGAGGAAAGGTAGAGATTCATTAGCAGGGAAGCAGGTCACCCACCTTTTTTTTTTTTTACATCAGAACATATCCTTTCTTATTTTAACAATTCTCAAATATGAAACCCCCTCAGGTCAATGTCTGCGTCCGTGTGGGAAATCAAATTAGTATAATGTAAACATCCCCATATAAATCTGTCAGTTTAATCTTGGGATATCTGCTTTTTGGGGGGCATTGGATGCATCTCAATCCATCGCGTCCACCTATGTAACACTTCTGCATCACGAGACTCTCATGAACACAACAGTGTTTTCCGTTTTGCTCTACGATCCCCACAGGCGTCTTTGGACTCGTCTGAAGTCGGTACAGAGGATCTGTTAACTTCTGTCTGTAGGGTCCAAACAGTTTTAGGCAACACGCTAATATGACCCCTCTGTGTAAAGGTGAGACTAATATGACTCCTCTGTGTAAAGGTGAGACTAATATGACCCCTCTGTGTAAAGGTGAGACTAATATGACCCCTCTGTGTAAAGGTGAGACTAATATGACCCCTCTGTGTAAAGGTGAGACTAATATGACCCCTCTGTGTAAAGGTGAGACTCTCAGGAACATGTACATGTTGTCTGGCTATAGGATGCCCACAGACCTCACAAGACTCATCTGAAGGTCGCCCCCAAAAAATGAATGGAAGTACTGTATATATGGAGACTGTTTAGTGACAAAAATAAGGGGTTAAATACAATGTAAAAAATAATTACAAAAATACTTACTTATATCTCTCAGATATAGAATATACACTTCAGAACAAACCTCCTTTAGATGTTTGGGAGGGACTATCTGTTATTCAATGTGTTTCTATTGGCTAATAGCAGTAAGGACTATCTGTTATTCAATGTGTTTCTATTGGCTAATAGCAGTAAGGACTATCTGTTATTCAATGTGTTTCTATTGGCTAATAGCAGTAAGGACTATCTGTTATTCAATGTGTTTCTATTGGCTAATAGCAGTAAGGACTATCTGTTATTCAATGGGTTTCTATTGGCTAATAGCAGTAAGGACTATCTGTTGTTCCATGTGTTTCTATTGGCTAATAGCAGTAAGGCCAAATAAAATATATATTTTTGTGATACTTCAATGGATCTTGAAATGCAAAATCAAATAGCATCAGATCCTTGGTATGACCCTTTTAAAACAATTCCACATAGCTTAGTAGTAGGCTGGGGGTGTCAATAACCTATAGCTAATGGGTTGGGGGTGTCAATAACATATATCTAATGGGTTGGGGGTGCCAATAACCTATATCTAATGGGTTGTGGGTGTCAATAACCTATATCTAAAGGGTTGGGGGTGTCAATAACCTATATCTAATGGGTTGGGGGTGTCAATAACATATATATCATGGGCTGGGGGTGTCAATAACCTATATCTAATGGGTTGGGAGTGTCAATAACATATATCTCATGGGTTGGGGTGTCAATAACCTATATCTAATGGGTTGGGGTGTCAATAACCTATATCTAATGGGTTGGGGGTGTCAATAACATATATATCATGGGCTGGGGGTGTCAATAACCTATATCTAATGGGTTGGGGGTGTCAATAACCTATATCTAATGGGTTGGGGGTGTCAATAACATATCATGGGCTGGGGGTGTCAATAACCTATATCTAATGGGTTGTGGTTGTCAATAACATATATCTCATGGGTTGGGGTGTCAATAACCTATATCTAATGGGTTGGGGGTGTCAATAACATATATATCATGGGCTGGGGGTGTCAATAATGTCACAGTTTTCGTCGGTAATGGAGGACCAAAACGCAGCAGGTATGTGTAAGCTCATCTTGACGTTTATTAACTTCCCAAAATGAACGTACAAAAATAACAAAACAAGTGAACGAACGATATACAGACAGTCTGGCAAGGCACAAGGCTAAACACAGAACAATCTCCCACAATTAAACAAACAAACACACCCAACTAATATAGGACTTCCAATCAAAGGCAACACCACACAGCTGCCTTCAATTGGAAGTCCACCCCAATTAACCAAACATAGACATACAACTAACTAGATAAACATAGAAATACATAAACAAAGATCCTAACCCAAAAACCCGGAAATACTAAATCAAACACCCATTTTACAAAACACCACCCCGAACCACATAAAACAAATACCCTCTACCACGTCCTGACCAAACTACAATAACAATTAACCCTTATACTGGCCAGGACGTGACAGTACCCCCCCCCTTAACCTCTCTAGGCTAGGCGGGACGAATTCGTCCCACCTACGTAACAGCCACTGCTATCCTGTGGCGCGATTTTCAAAACCTTAAAAATCCTATTACTTCAATTTCTCAAACATATGACTATTTTACAGCCATTTAAAGACAAGACTCTCGTTAATCTAACCACACTGTCCGATTTCAAAAAGGCTTTACAACGAAAGCAAAACATTAGATTATGTCAGCAGAGTACCAAGCCAGAAATAATCAGACACCCATTTTTCAAGCCAGCATATAATGTCACCAAAACCCAGAAGACAGCTAAATGCAGCACTCACCTTTGATGATCTTCATCAGATGACAACCCTAGGACATTATGTTATACAATACATGCATGTTTTGTTCAATCAAGTTCATATTTATATCAAAAGCCAGCTTTTTACATTAGCATGTGACGTTCAGAACTAGCATACCCCCCGCAAACTTCCGGGGAATTCGCTAACATTTTACTAAATTACTCACGATAAACGTTCACAAAAAGCATAACAATTATTTTAAGAATTATAGATACAGACCTCCTCTATGCACTCGATATGTCCGATTTTAAAATAGCTTTTTGGTGAAAGCACATTTTGCAATATTCTAAGTACATAGCCCAGGCATCACGGGCTCGCTATTTAGACACCCGGCAAGTTTAGCACTCACCATAATCATATTTACTATTATAAAAGTTTCATTACCTTTTGTTGTCTTCGTCAGAATACACACCCAGGACTGCTACTTCAATAACAAATGTTGGTTTGGTCCAAAATAATCCATCGTTATATCCGAATAGCGGCGTTTTGTTCGTGCGTTCCAGACACTATCCGAAATAGTAAAGAAGTGTCACGCGCATGGCGCAATTCGTGACAATAAAATTCTAAGTATTCCATTACCGTACTTCGAAGCATGTCAACCGCTGTTTAAAATCAATTTTTACGACATTTTTCTCGTAGAAAAGCGATAATATTCCGACAGGGAATCTCCTTTTCGGCAAACAGAGGAAAAAATCCCAAAGGCGGGGGCGGTCGGGGTCACGCGCATAAGCCAGTGTCTCTTGATCGGCCACTTGAGAAAGGCGATAATGTGTTTCAGCCTGGGGCTGGAATGACGACATTCTGTTTTTTCCCGGGCTCTGAGCGCCTATGGACGACGTGGGAAGTGTCACGTTAGAGCAGAGATCCTTAGTAAATGATAGAGATGGAAAAGAAGTTCAACAAATGGTCAGACAGGCCACTTCCTGTAAAGGAATCTCTCAGGTTTTGACCTGCCATTTGAGTTCTGTTATACTCACAGACACCATTCAAACAGTTTTAGAAAATTTAGGGTGTTTTCTATCCATATGTAATAAGTATATGCATATTCTAGTTACTGGGTAGGAGTGGTAACCAGATTAAATCGGGTATGTTTTTTATCCAGCCGTGTCAATGCTGCCCCCTAGCCCTAGGTGCTAACCCCGGAAGCACCTTAAAAAAACAAAAAAAACAACAACCCCAAACAACAAAAACAAAAATTCCACCCTACGAAAGGGAGGGAAGGGAGGGTGGCTGCCGTCAACGACGGCACTGTGCTACACCCCCCCTCCCCAACCCACCTATATCTGGAGGTGGCTCCGGTTCTGGCCGTTCCAGGCAGTCGGGCCACTCTGGCAGCTCGGGGCATTCTGGCCAGTCTGGCAGCTCGGGGCAGTCTGGCAGCTCGGGGCAGTCTGGCAGCTCGGGGCAGTCTGGCAGCTCGGGGCAGTCAGGCAGCTCGGGACAGTCTGGCAGCTCGGGACAGTCTGGGCAGTCTGGCAGCTCGGGACAGTCTGGGCAGTCTGGCAGCTCGGGACAGTCTGGGCAGTCTGGCAGCTCGGGGCAGTCTGGGCAGTCTGGCAGCTCGGGGCAGTCGGGGCAATCTGGCAGCTCGGGGCAGTCTGGCCACTCTGGCAGCTCGGGGCAGTCTGGCCACTCTGGCAGCTCGGGGCAGTCTGGCCACTCTGGCAGTCTCGCGGGCAGTCTGGCCACTCTGAGCATCTCCGGGCAGTCTGGCCACTCTGACATCTCCGGGCAGTCTGGCCACTCTGGCAGCTCCTGACTAGTGGGTGGCTCTGGCGACTCTTCACTGACGGGCGGCTCTGGCGATTCCTCACTGACGGGCGGCTCTGGCGACTCTTGACTGACGGGCAGTTCTGGCGACTCTTGACTGACGGGCAGTTCTGGCGACTCTTGACTGACGGGCAGTTCTGGCGACTGTTGACTGGCGGGCAGCTCTGGCGACTGTTGACTGGCGGGCAGCTCTGGCGACTGTTGACTGGCGGGCAGCTCTGGCGACTGTTGACTGGCGGGCAGCTCTGGCGACTGTTGACTGGCGGGCAGCTCTGGTGACTGTTGACTGGCGCGCAGCTCTGGTGACTGTTGACTGGCGAGGCTGGGTTTACGCACTTGAAGCCTGGTGCGTGGTGCTGGTACTGGGCGTACCAGATTGGGAACACGCACCTCCAGGCTAGTGCGGGGAGCGGGAACAGGACGAGTCGGACTGGCCTGACGCACTTCTGGGTCCGCACGAGAGACAGGAGCTGGAAACCCAGGGCTATGGAGGCGCACAGGCGGTCTTGATCTTACCTCCTGCACAACCCGTCCTGGCTGGATGGAACTAGTAGCCCTGCACGAGCGGGGTGCTTGTACAGGGCGGACTGGGTTGTGCAGGGGCCTGATGGTAGCCGTGCGTAGAGCGGGAGTTGGGTAGCCTGGTCCTCAGAGGCGTACCGGCGACCAGATGCGCTGCGCAGGCATCCTCCTACCAGGCTGGATGCCCGCTCTAGCACGGCACCTGCGAGGGGCTGGAATAACGCGCACCGGACTGTGCGTGCGTATGGGTGAGATAGTGCGCTCCTCAGCGAAACATGGCGCTCTCCACCTCATACGCTCCTCCATATAACCACGGGTAGCTGGCTTCCGGCTCTTCCTAGGCCTAGCCAAACTACCCGTGTGCCCCCCCAAAAGAAATTATTGGGGGTGCCTCTCGTGCTTCTCCCTCAGCGCTTCCAAGGCCTCGTACCTCCGCCTCTCTGCCTTGGCTGCCTCAATTTCCTCCCGTGGGCGACGGTACTCCCCAGCCTGGTGCCAAGGTCCAGCCCCGTCCAGAACTTCCTCCCAGGTCCATTTCTCCCGCCAGTCCAACTCGAAATCCCTTTTCTTCTGCTGCTTGGTCCTTAGTTGGTGGGAGATTCTGTCACGGTTTTCGTCGGTAATGGAGGACCAAAACGCAGCAGGTATGTGTAAGCTCATCTTGACGTTTATTAACTTCCCAAAATGAACGTACAAAAATAACAAAACAAGTGAACGAACGATATACAGACAGTCTGGCAAGGCACAAGGCTAAACACAGAACAATCTCCCACAATTAAACAAACAAACACACCCAACTAATATAGGACTTCCAATCAAAGGCAACACCACACAGCTGCCTTCAATTGGAAGTCCACCCCAATTAACCAAACATAGACATACAACTAACTAGATAAACATAGAAATACGTAAACAAAGATCATAACCCAAAAACCCGGAAATACTAAATCAAACACCCTTTTTCCAAAACACCACCCCGAACCACATAAAACAAATACCCTCTGCCACGTCCTGACCAAACTACAATAACAATTAACCCTTATACTGGACAGGAAGTGACAAATAACCTATATCTAATGGGTTGGGGGTGTCAATAACATATATATCATGGGCTGGGGGTGTCAATAACCTATATCTAATGGGTTGGGGTGTCAATAACCTATATCTAATGGGTTGGGGGTGTCAATAACATATATATCATGGGCTGGGGGTGTCAATAACCTATAGCTAATGTGTTGTGGGTGCCAATAACCTATATCTAATGAGTTGGGGGTGTCAATAACCTATATCTAATGGGTTGGGGGTGTCAATAGCATATATATCATGGGCTGGGGGTGTCAATAACCTATATCTAATGGGTTGGGGTGTCAATAACCTATATCTAATGGGTTGGGGGTGTCAATAACATATATATATATCATGGGCTGTGGGTGTCAATAACCTATATCTAATGGGTTGGGGGTGTCAATAACCTATATCTAATGGGTTGGGGGTGTCAATAACCTATATCTAATGGGTTGGGGTTGTCAATAACCTATATCTAATGGGTTTGGGGTGTCAATAACCTTTATTTAATGGGTTGAGGGCATCAATAACCTATATCTGATGGGTTGGGGTGTCAATAACCTATATCTAATGGGTTGGGGTGCCAATAACCTATATCTAATGGGTTGGGGGTGTCAATAACCTATATCTGATGGGTTGGGGTGTCAATAACCTATATCTAATGGGTTGGGGTGTCAATAACCTATATCTAATGGGTTGGGGGTGTCAATAACCTATATCTAATGGGTTGGGGGTGTCAATAACCTATATCTAATGGGTTGGGGTGCCAATAACCTATATCTAATGGGTTGGGGTGCCAATAACCTATATCTAATGGGTTGGGGTGCCAATAACCTATATCTAATGGGTTGGGGTGTCAATAACCTATATCTAATGGGTTGGGGGTGTCAATAACCTATATCTAATGGGTTGGGGTGTCAATAACCTATATCTAATGGGTTGGGGTGCCAATAACCTGTATCTAATGGGTTGGGGGTGTCAATAACCTATATCTAATGGGTTGGGGTGCCAATAACCTATATCTAATGGGTTGGGGTGCCAAAAACCTCTATCTAATGGTTTGGGGTGCTCTTATTTCCTTACAAATTGATTGACAGCAGTTTTATGGGCTTTGCTTTCTGGGTGTCAGAGGCTTGACGAGAAACTAAACTAAAAAAGGAAGTTAAAAGACTCCACTCTTGACTTTTCCGACCGACAATTAATAGACTTCAGTCTTTCTCTCTCACTGCCTCACTTCCTTTGCTCCGCTCGTTTCAGCACACACTGCTGTGAAAAGTGGATGACATTTGGACTTGCCAGCCAGTTCTTTCCTGCATTTAAATCCCTTTGGCTGAGGCGTTGGAAGGATCGCACTGTGCCATTTTCACTCTCTCTCTCTCTCTCTCTCTCTCTCTGTCTCTCTCTGCTGAAGTGCTGTGTTGTGTTCAACTTGTATTGTTACTAGAGGAGACAAATCCCTAGGTCCATGCAGCGCCAGGCAGAGTCGACGAGCTCTCCACTCTTGGCTCCGTTCCCAATAATCTCTTCTTCTTTACGTTCCGGAGTGCTTTTCAACCACTTAATGTTTGCAGTGGGAACTCCACACAGCCAGCAATCAGTATGTTGAGAATCCATACAGCAATACATGAACTTCTGTCTTTACCTTTCTTTACCTAAATATAAAACACAGATGACCCGTAGGGCAGAGAGCAGGTTGCTCGGTTACCTCATTGATAAAGTGTTTCCTCCTTCCTGTGCGTGGGTTAAATAACACGGTCTAATGAAAACACGACTGTATCACCTGGCTGCAGAGTGATTTCTTACCGTGCTTCCATCTTGGAAGACAAAGAGAATTACAGTGTTCTGGTAGTAAGCATAGTCAGTGTAGCAGTAGTGGTCCACTGGGGACTGGTAGTGGAGAGTAGACCTTGTGTCTTTAACTTTCTCTTTACCTAAATATAAAAACCCAGGTAGGGCAGTGAGAAGGAAGGAAACAGAAACGCATCTGATTAACAAATAAGTAGCTACGGCTGTTAGCTGTAAATATTACCCTGGACTAGTGTTTTAGTTATATATAATATATACATATATATATATATATATATGTATATTTCGCAACCCTGAAAGTAGTTACCTACATAAAAAAATGATGATACTAATAACATCAATGACTCAAACACACTGAATGAGTGAAGTCGGTTTGATTAAAAGTCTGGTGGTATTATAAGCGTCTATTTATACTAGTAATCAGGTTAAGCATCTTCCACTTCATTCACTTACCTTTTTCGTTGAAAGAAGTTAGAAGGACCAATCAAATGAGGGACAACAGAGAGTGAAGCCAGGGGAGTCTAGCTAGGAGTAAGTCTAGTTAGGAGTAAGTCTAGCTAGGAGTAAGTCTAGTTAGGAGTAAGTCTAGCTAGGAGTATGTATGTTAGGAGTAAGTCAAGTTAGGAGTAAGTCTAGATAGGAGTAAGTCTAGCTAGGAGTAAGTCTAGTTAGGAGTAGGTCTAGCCAGGAGTAAGTCTAGCTAAGAGTAAGTCAAGTTAGGAGTAAGTCTAGATAGGAGTAAGTCCAGCTAGGAGTAAGTCTAGCTAGGAGTAAGTCTAGCTAAGAGTAAGTCTAGTTAGGAGTAAGTCTAGCTAGGAGTAAGTCTAGCTAGGAGTAAGTCTAGTTAGGAGTAGGTCTAGCTAGGAGTAAGTCCAGCTATGAGTAAGTCTAGCTAAACGTCTAGTTAGGAGTAAGTCTAGTTAGGATTAAGTCTAGTTTGGAGTAAGTCTAGCTAGGAGTAAGTCTAGTTTGGAGTAAGTCTAGTTAGGAGTAAGTCTAGCTAGGAGTAAGTCTAGCTAAGAGTAAGTCTAGATAGGAGTAAGTCTAGCTAGGAGTAAGTCTAGTTTGGAGTAAGTCTAGCTAGGAGTAAGTCTAGTTAGGAGTAAGTGTAGTAGGAGTAAGTCCAGCTAGGAGTAAGTCTAGCTAAACGTCTAGTTAGGAGTAAGTCTAGCTAGGATTAAGTCTAGTTTGGAGTAAGTCTAGCTAGGAGTAAGTCTAGTTAGGAGTATGTCTAGTTTGGAGTAAGTCTTGTTAGGAGTATGTCTAGTTAGGAGTATGTCTAGTTAGGAGTAAGTCCAGCTAGGAGTAAGTCCAGCTAGGAGTAAGTCTAGCTAGGATTAAGTCTAGTTAGGAGTAAGTATGTTAGGAGTAAGTCTAGCTAAGAGTAAGTCTAGCTAGGAGTAAGTCTAGCTAGGTGTAAGTCTAGTTAGGAGTAAGTATGTTAGGAGTATGTCTAGCTAAGAGTAAGTCTAGCTAGGAGTAAGTCTAGTTAGGAGTAGGTCTTGCTAGGAGTAAGTCTAGTTAGGAGTAGGCCTAGCTAGGAGTAAGTCTAGTTAAGAGTAAGTCTAGCTAAGAGTAAGTCTAGTTAGGAGTTGGTCTAGCTAGGAGTAGGTCTAGTTAGGAGTAGGTCTAGTTAGGAGTAGGTCCAGCTAGGAGTAAGTCTAGTTAGGAGTAGGTCTAGCTAGGAGTAAGTCTAGTTAGGAGTAGGTCTAGCTAGGAGTAAGTCTAGTTAGGAGTAAGTCTAGTTAGGAGTAGGTCTAGGTAGGAGTAAGTCCTGCAATACTGCCGTTCTGTTAGGGAGCAGGGATCATGTCTCTGGAGTGAAAGAAGGACAGACAGATGGACAGACAGACAGACCATTAATCCACTATATTCGTGTGTCTAATATGCATAATTGCTATTTCTAGTGTGTTAAGCTTACAGTCGGACACTTGGAATTCAGAGTAAAATGTATAATTCAGCTGTGGTAATGGATTATGTGAAAAGTAGAGGAATTTATTTATACATGTCATGAAATGCCCTTTAAAATACCCAATGAAAAAGCTTCTCTAACCACTTAGTCTATAAAATATTCACTGGTGAAACCCTAACGTTGTTCTGTATCGTTTTAGCTCTGACGTTGGTTATAGAAATAATTTAGTGCTTTAAATAGAAACCGGTATTTTACTTTCAATTTGGTACATTAAACACATGATTGTGCTCAATTATGTATTTCATGATATGTTTAACTTGTGTAAACTGTGTAAACTGGTTTTGGAGTGGTTGTTGTATCACCACACTAGTTGTGTCAGGTACTACACAGCGCTTTTCATACAGGGTCAACTACAAGATAACACGTTATAAATAAAAATATATATATATGTTGGATTTACACTGAGATACTATCACCTTTTGACCCAGTGAATAGTTAACTAGAACGTGAAATGAAAGGAGATGAATGGAAAAGTTAGTGCAAAGGTCAATGTATTGACTAGTTATGACCTCTCAACAACATGTAGCTCAGTTGGTAGAGCATGGTGTTTGCAACGCCAGGGTTGTGGGTTCGATTCCCACGGGGGGCCAGCACAGAAAAAAAAATGTATGAAATTGTATGAAATGTATGCATTCACTACTGTAAGTCGCTCTGGATAAGAGCGTCTGCTAAATGACGTAAATGTAAATGTGTTTTTAAGAGTTAGTGATTCCATTCTACAGTATTTTAAAGACTTATTTTTTTAAATGTATGCTTATCTGTACCTCACAAGTGACACGACAACTGATCTATTGTGTTACGTAGCTCAAGTGTAGTATAATATGGTCTGAGAATAACAATATTGGCAGGACATTCAAATACAGCGCATTTGGAAATTATTTTTCCACATTTTGTTACTTTACAGCCTTATTCTAAAATTGATTAAATACATGTTTTTCCTCATCAATCTACACACAATACCTCATAATGACAAAGCAAAGACAGGTTTTTCGAAATGTTAACAAATGAATTAAGCATAAAAAACAGGAATACTGTATTTACATAAGTATTCAGACCCTTTGCTAAGACACTCGAAATTGAACTCAGGTGCATCCTGTTTCCATTGGTCATTCTTGAGATGTTTCTACAACTTGATTGCTGTCTACCTGGAGTAAATTCAATTGATTTTACATGATTTGGAAAGGCACACACCTGTCTATATAAGGTCCAACAGTTGACAGTGCATGAGGTCGTAGGAATTGCCATGAGGACGAAGGAATTGTCCTTAGAGCTCCGAGACAGGATTGTGTCGAGACACAGATCTGGGGAAGGGTACCAAAACATTTCTGCAGCATTGAAGGTCTCCAAAAACAGAGTTGCCTTATCATTCTTAAATGGAATAATTTTTTAACCACCAAGACTCTTCCTAGATCGGGCTGCCCGGCCAAACTGAGCAATCGGGGGGGAGAAGGGCCTTGGTCAGGGAGGTGACCAAGAACCCGATGGTCACTCTGACAGAGCTCCAAGGTTCTTCTGTGGAGATGGCAGAATCTTCCAGACCTGCTGTTTTCAACTCTCTACAGACAGCAGGAGCGGTAGAGATACTCTGAATGATCGGCTATGAAAAGTCAACTGACATTTACTCCTGAGGTGCTGACCTGTTGCACCCTCTACAACCACTGTGAGTATTATTATTTGACCCTGCTGGTCATCTATGAACTTGAACATCTTGGCCATGTTCTGTTATAATCTCCACCCGGCACAGCCAGAAGAGAACTGACCACCCCTCATAGCCTGGTTCCTCTCTATGTTTCTTCCTTGGTTCTGGCCTTTCTAGGGAGTTTTTCCTAGCCACCGTGCTTCTACACCTGCATTGCTTGCTGTTTGGGGTTTTAGGCTGGGTTTCTGTACAGCACTTTGTGACATCAGCTGATGTAAGAAGGGCTTTATAAATACATTTCATTGATTTGATTGATATATACTTCTAAGGGTGGTGTTGCAAATTAGCCTGTTTTGCCCTTCCAGAACCTTCCCCTCTCTACTTCCTTCTAGACCCTTCCCTTCTCTTTTTCCTTCTAGACCTTTCCTCTCTCTACAACCTTCTAGACCCTTCATCTCTCTACAACCTTCTAGACCCTTCATCTCTCTACTTCCTTCTTCAGCTTCTCAGTTAGTCAATAGGTGATAAATCTATTCAGGAGAACTAAATCAGAACTTCCCTGAAGTTGATGAATCTGTGTTTTTATTAGTCTGCAGCAAGAGCGGCTTAGAACGTTGGACTTGATGGCGTGTGTGTGTGAGAGAGAGAGAGAGAGGAGAGAGGAGAGAGACAGAGAGAGGGAGGGAGAGGGAGAGAGAGAGAGAGGAGATTAGAGCTGTTCTCTTGATGGGACACCAGTGGCTCTCCTCCTCCTGGAAATCTAGAAGTAAAGCTGCTATCCTATGTTGTTTTATGGATGCTGAGGGAGCATAGTAATAAATACTTTCAAGCTTTGACGGATTAGTTTATTCATCATTTAGCATGAATAGAGTCAGGCTTGATAAAATTAACTATTTGTACAGTCCACAATCAATATACCACTGCTTTCTCTCTCCATTCCCCTAGTGGGTGTGTGACAACCATGGACACCTCAGTTGTTCAGTGGAAATCTCACACACGCTCACACACGCTCACACACACACACACACACACACACACACACACACACACACACACACACACACACACACACACACACACACACACACGCACACGCACACACACACCGTTCACTCAACCTCACTCCATCAATCCTAGAAGTCCTCCTCCAATCACAGAAGTCCTCCTTCACTCACAGAAGTTCTCCTCCAATCACAGAAGTTCTCCTCCAATCACAGAAGTTCTCCTCCAATCACAGAAGTTCTCCTCCAATCACAGAAGTCCTCCTCCAATCACAGAAGTTCTCCTCCAATCGCAGAAGTTCTCCTCCAATCACAGAAGTTCTCCTCCAATCACAGAAGTTCTCCTCCAATCACAGAAGTCCTCCTCCACTTCACATCACCTACTTGGTTGTAATAAATCGTATGCGTGAGGTCACTTCATAAAGTAATGTAAAGAGAAATTATTTTCCTGAGGTTAAAAGGAATTCAAAATGTGTCAATTGTATACACATGAGAAGAGCAGTAAAACAGTGTTTGATGTCCACACGGCTATAAATCTTTTACATTTGTCTGTAAAGAATTAGAGTACCGTGGAGGGAATGCAGCCAGTCTCTGCGATGGCTCTCTGTTTCCAGATGGATTTTTTTGCTGTAATCCTTTGTTGACATTTATCAGAGGGAAACAGGGAGAAGGAGATCAGAATTATACAACTTGGCTATCTGTCCTATTCAGACTACGTCCTAACTGGCAACCTATTCCCTATGTAGTGTGCTAGCAGGCCCCTTACAGCCTCAAAAGTAGTGCACTGTGTGAGGGATACAGTGCCATTTGGGATGCAGACGTGATCTTATGAAACAATGACCAGTTAAGAGCTGAATAAATAAGAAAAACATGACAGTAGGTTTAAGTGGATGATACTGTAGCTCTGTAATTCATCAGGAAAACATGGCACATTACATAATATTGTAGTTTAAGTGGATGATACTGTACTTCTGTAATTCATCAGGAAAATATGGAACATTACGTGATATTGTGCTGAGACAAATACTGTATGTGGACAGTTAAGTTCCATATTGGTTTTACTTCAGGTACACTCTTAGAAAAAAGGGTTCCAAAAGGGTTCTTCGGCTGTCCCCATAGGAGAAACCCTTTTTGGTTCCAAGAAAATACCTTTTTAGTTCTAGGTAGAACCATTTTGGGGTCCATCTAGATCCCTCTCTGGAAAGGGTTCTACTTGGAACCAAAAGGGTTCTACCTGGACCAACAAGGGTTCTTCAAAGGGTTAACCTATGGGGACAGCCCGAAGAACCCTTGTGTGTTCTACATAGCAAATGTTTTCCTAAGAGTGTATACATTAGTCTCCTTGTTTGAAACAAGTACTTTAACTGACATCGTCATATTCTGAAGCACTGATAAGAGAACAGGTATCTCAAATAGATAATGCTGTGAACTTGGTAAGTAATGAACCGCCATGCCAATTTACAGATGAATAAGTTTACAGATGAACACATTTACAGATGAACACATTTACAGATTAACACGTTTACAGATGAACACATTTACAGATTAACACATTTACATATGAACACATTTACAGATTAACACATTTACATATGAACACATTTACAGATTAATACATTGTACGATGCAGAGAATAAAAATTCCAGCCAGAGAAACACCTTAGCTTAGTGTGCATGGCTGATGTTGGGCGTAGACAATGGGAGTGAATACTAAAACTCCAATATTAAACACAGATATTACACTTAGGCCCTGTCCCAAATAGCACCCCTACTCCCTACGTAGGGCACTAGTTTTAACCAGCACCCCACAGACCCTGGTCAAAAGTAGTTCACTACATAGGGAATAGGGGTGCTATTTGGGACAGGGCCTAAGTGTAATATCTGTGTTTAATATTGGAGTTTTAGTAAGGAAGTCCACAAAGATGGATCAGGAGACCAGATTGACTTGTCAGGAGAGAGGAACACAACTTGGTTGTATTGAGCTCTGGAGAAATGACTGCAGTAAGACTTTCAACATATTGTTTACACGCCGTGTGACGAAGGTAATATCATATACCACTTTAAGATGATGTCATCTTTACACGCCGTGTGAAGAAGGTAATATCATATACCACTTTAAGATGATCTCATCTTTACACGCCGTGTGAAGAAGGTAATATCATATACCACTTTAAGATGATGTCATCTTTACACGCCGTGCGAAGAAGGTAATATAGTAGACAGTAGACAGTATGAACCTCATGGTGTTTCAGTAGAGTTATGTTAGTCATAGCATGGACAGTAGACAGTATGAACCTCATGGTGTTTCAGTAGAGTTATGTTAGTCATAGCATGGACAGTATATGAAGAGGTTTACTATGCCAACAAACATTGGTATTCTATTGCAGATGCCAGGTCAGACCAGGCCCATTTTCAGGCCTCAAGCTATAAACACATATGATATTATCGGAATTTCCACACACAATGGGTCGTAGAATGAATAAAGAATTAGCTATTAACGTAACATACTGTACAGACCGTGGCATTTTAAAGAACATGCTGTGTGCTGTCAAATGTGGCGTACTGCTCAGTAAGACCTTCCGCTGTCACTTAATGTTCCCTGAAACACTTATTATCATCTGATATGAGACGAAACAAACCAGCGGCCGGTAAAATGTTGAGAGGAGTCGGAGTTTATGAATAACACAAATCCTACAGTCTTCTTCCTTCTCTCAGTATCAATGCATTATGTTCAACAACACTTAAAGCCAAATCAGCATCACTCCTGTGTTGACGTCTATAAACATCGCTGACATATGTTCTGTGTGCCGAAGCACTAGTAAACAAAATAAAATAAAACAAAGCAGCACTTGGAAATCAGGTTAGGAAGAAGAGATGTTTCAGGGCCTCATTGTCTTCAGCATGAGAAGGAGAGAGAGAGAGAGAGAGAGAGAGAGGGAGAGAGAGAGAAATCCCTTCCATGCAAAGTGTTTCCAGTGTAAAGCTATTAACATAATTTTTTCGACTGGGGTTCTCCTAGGACCCACTGATGAAGGCTCTACCCATAATCTTAATTAAAAACTGTACAAATGGATTTGATGCCATGTCAAATTAAATCTAAATTCATTAGATATAAACCCCTTTTAAGAATTTATACAAATATGTGAATTTTTTAAAAGTTTGAACTTACCCAGTGTTCATTTTAGAAGGGCCATGGCGTTATACACGGGAAAATGCATGTCTTTTTGTTGATGAATTATGCAGTCCCATATACAATATTTAACTAATCTGGAGCGGTTCTCCCTGTTCTTTATTTGGCATGTCCTTCATATCGTATATATTATACTGTCACGTGTCCGTGTGTTACTGAGCGTGTGTGTGGTGTGTGTGTGTGTGTGTGTGTGTGTGTGTGTACATTACTTTAAGTAAAATGGAAGGTATTGAGTCATTGTCCGGTCATTGAATAATAAACCTTTATAAGTTGACTGGCAGAGACAGGAAGTGTGCATGCTATGGAACTACTACATTATATGATACACACGTTGTTAAATGATTTACTGAATATTCCTTAAAAGCTGTGGACCTTTTCACTACATGGAGAAACACAGGTATCTTAACATGTACATTACTTCATAAAAACACATGGAAGAAATATGCCTTCTAGGTTTCTTAACATGTACATTACTTCATAAAAACACATGGAAGAAATATGCCTTCTAGGTTTCTTAACATGTACATTACTTCATAAAAACACATGGAAGAAATACCCCTTCTAGGTTTCTTAACATGTACATTACTTCATAAAAACACATGGAAGAAATACCCCTTCTAGGTTTCTTAACATGTACATTACTTCATAAAAACACATGGAAGAAATACCCCTTCTAGGTTTCTTAACATGTACATTACTTCATAAAAACACATGGAAGAAATACCCCTTCTAGGTTTCTTAACATGTACATTACTTCATAAAAACACATGGAAGAAATACCCCTTCTAGGTTTCTTAGCATGTACAGCTTACTTCATAAAAAACACATGGAAGAAATACCCCTTCTAGGTTTCTTAACATGTACATTACTCCTCCATACATGTTTTGGCTTCTACATGTTTTGGCTTCTTCTGTATAGTTCTGCTGTTGGTTGTGCATGATGTGTGAATGTCTCTCTCTCTACACACACACACACACACACACACACACATGAACAAACACACACACACACACACACACAGCTGTTTGTTTTACTATCCTTCTGGGGACCAAACAATTGATTCCCATTCAAAATCCTATTTTCCCTAAACGCTAACCCTCAACCTAACTCCTAACCCTAAACCTAACTCCTAACCCTAAACCTAACTCCTAACCTTAAACCTAACTCCTAACCCTAAACCTAACTCCTAACCCTAAACCTAACTCCTAACCTTAAACCTAACTCCTAACCTTAAACCTAACTCCTAACCTTAAACCTAACTCCTAACCCTAAATCTAACTCCGAACCCTAAACCTAACTCCTAACCCTAAACCTAACTCCAAACCCTAAACCTAACTCCTAAACCTAAACCTAACTCTTAACCCTAAACCTAACTCCTAACCCTAAACCTAACTCCTAAACCTAAATCCTAACCCTAAACCTAACTCCTAACCCTAAACCTAACTCCTAACCCTAAACCTAACTCCTAACCCTAAACCTAACTCCTAACCCTAAACCTAACTCCTAACATTAAACCTAACTCCTAACCTTAAACCTAACTCCTAACCTTAAACCTAACTCCTAACCTTAAACCTAACTCCTAACCCTAAACCTAACTCCTTACCCTAAACCTAACTCCTAACCCTAAACCTAACTCCTAACCTTAAACCTAACTCCTAACCCTAAACCTAACTCCTAACATTAAACCTAACTCCTAACCTTAAACCTAACTCCTAACCTTAAACCTAACTCCTAACCTTAAACCTAACTCCGAACCCTAAACCTAACTCCTAACCTTAAACCTAACTCCTAACCCTAAACCTAACTCCTAACATTAAACCTAACTCCTAACCTTAAACCTAACTCCTAACCCTAAACCTAACTCCTAACCTTAAACCTGACTCCTAACCTTAAACCTAACTCCTAACCCTAAACCTAACTCCTAACCCTAAACCTAACTCCTAACCTTAAACCTAACTCCTAACCTTAAACCTAACTCCTAACCTTAAACCTAACTCCTAACCTTAAACCTAACTCCTAACCTTAAACCTAACTCCTAACCCTAAATCTAACTCCGAACCCTAAACCTAACTCCAAACCCTAAACCTAACTCCTAAACCTAAACCTAACTCTTAACCCTAAACCTAACTCCTAACCCTAAACCTAACTCCTAAACCTAACTCCTAACCCTAAACCTAACTCCTAACCCTAAACCTAACTCCTAACCCTAAACCTAACTCCTAACCTTAAACCTGACTCCTAACCTTAAACCTAACTCCTAACCCTAAACCTAACTCCTAACCCTAAACCTAACTCCTAACCCTAAACCTAACTCCTAACCCTAAACCTAACTCCTAACCTTAAACCTAACTCCTAACCTTAAACCTAACTCCTAACCTTAAACCTAACTCCTAACCTTAAACCTAACTCCTAACCCTAAATCTAACTCCGAACCCTAAACCTAACTCCTAACCCTAAACCTAACTCCAAACCCTAAACCTAACTCCTAAACCTAAACCTAACTCTTAACCCTAAACCTAACTCCTAAACCTAACTCCTAACCCTAAACCTAACTCCTAACCCTAAACCTAACTCCTAACCTTAAACCTAACTCCTAACCCTAAATCTAACTCCGAACCCTAAACCTAACTCCTAACCCTAAACCTAACTCCAAACCCTAAACCTAACTCCTAAACCTAAACCTAACTCTTAACCCTAAACCTAACTCCTAAACCTAACTCCTAACCCTAAACCTAACTCCTAACCCTAAACCTAACTCCTAACCTTAAACCTAACTCCTAACCCTAAATCTAACTCCGAACCCTAAACCTAACTCCTAACCCTAAACCTAACTCCAAACCCTAAACCTAACTCCTAAACCTAAACCTAACTCTTAACCCTAAACCTAACTCCTAAACCTAACTCCTAACCCTAAACCTAACTCCTAACCCTAAACCTAACTCCTAACCTTAAACCTAACTCCTAACCCTAAATCTAACTCCGAACCCTAAACCTAACTCCTAACCCTAAACCTAACTCCTAACCCTAAACCTAACTCCTAAACATAACTCCTAACCCTAAACCTAACTCCTAACCTTAAACCTAACTCCTTAACCCTAAACCTAACTCCTAACATTAAACCTAACTCCTAACCTTAAACCTAACTCCTAACCTTAAACCTAACTCCTAACCTTAAACCTAACTCCTAACCCTAAACCTAACTCCTAACCTTAAACCTAACTCCTAACCCTAAACCTAACTCCTAACATTAAACCTAACTCCTAAGTCTAAAATAGCCTGGTCCCCACAAGGATAGTAAAACCAAAAATACACACTCACTAGCTGGTCTATTCTCATTATTCTCATTAATGGTATATATTTTACTGCCTGTTTCAGGGGAGGGCAGTCACTCGGTTACCGAATGGAGCCCTTCGGAAAATGTCTGGTCACCAGAGGGTTTGAGATTTATCGATGTCTCTCTCTCTCTCTCTCTCTCTCTCTCTCTCTCTCTCTCTCTCTCTCTCTCTCTCTCTCCTCTCTCTCTCTCTCTGTCTCTCTCCCTTTACCCCCTCTCCCTCCACCTCTCTCCCCCTCTCTACCACTCTCTCTCTCCTTCCTTTCCTCCCTCTCTTCTTCTCTCTACACTGCTGTCTCTGGTTGCTATTTCAGTGTAATGGATGGAGCAGATGTTGGACACAGCAGCACCTCTTCATAACTCCTCTCTTCATGAAGGGCTTTTTACACGCGCTGCTCTCTCTCTCTCTCTCTCTCTCTCTCTCTCTCTCTCTCTCCCCCACCTCTCTCTCGCTCTCTGTCTCTCTCTCTCTCTCTCTGTCTCTCTCTCTCTCACAGTAGTTTCCAGTGCCAACAGGAAGTGAAGGTCATTGTGAAACATGAGGCCCAGGCTAAGAGGTTCAACTCATGAGTGTAACAGCTGGGCCAGCCTGCACCTAGTCTGGATCTTATTCAGTCCACACACACACACACACACACACACACACACACACACACACACACACACACACACACACACACACACACACACACACACACACACACACACACACACACACACACACACACACACACACACACACACAGACACACACACGGACACAGACACACACACACACAAAGACACACACACAGACACAAACACACACACATATGCAAGCACGCACGATCACGGGCACACACATACACACACACACACACACACAACCAGACAAATACACACACAGAGACAGATACGCAGACAACGACACACACACACACATATACACACAAAAAAAAACACACACTCCACTCATGGAAAAGTCCTATTTGAAATTTCTCCCCTCTACAGTTTGTCTCTTGATCTCACTCCCTCTCTCACACACAAACACACTTCATGCAGAGTGTATGTCTGTAACACCTTCACTTTATTCTACTAGCTACTGCTATACTGACTACCATGTGACTGATCCAGCCTATCATCATACAGTACATTTTCAAATTAAGATTATTAACATTGTATATCTTATCATATTGTCCAATCATATCAGGACATGAAAAATACAATAATCAAATGTTATCGAAGTTTGCTGTCTTTTTTTCCTGTTGTTTTATTTCTTTACTTACCCATTGTTCACCTAATACCTTTTTTGCACTATTGGTTAGAGCCTGTAAGTAAGCATTTCACTGTAAGGTCTACACCTGTTGTATTCAGCATTTCACTGTAATGTCTACACCTGTTGTATTCAGCATTTCACTGTAATGTCTACACCTGTTGTATTCAGCATTTCACTGTAATGTCTACACCTGTTGTATTCAGCATTTCACTGTAATGTCTACACCTGTTGTATTCAGCATTTCACTGTAATGTCTACACCTGTTGTATTCAGCATTTCACTGTAATGTCTACACCTGTTGTTTTCAGCATTTCACTGTGAGGTCTACACCTGTTGTATTCGGCGCACATGACAAATACACTTTGATTTGATTTGATAATGCACACTAAAATACTTTACTTCATTTTGATAAGGAGAGGAAGAAGAGACAGTATTTTCACCTGGTCTCCGTGTGTCTCTCAGTGTGGGATCATCACGAGGACGAGGAGGGTCTGAGACAGATCTGGGTCTGTGTTCGCTGCTCCGCGCGGCACCTGAGGCGCCCCGCTGTCAGGAGAAACCCCAGAGCAGCCACATTCGTTTGTGCAACATCTGTAACACACAGACACAATTATTAATAACCCAAAGCCGGCATGCTGATGTGCCACAGCGGTTTGATGAAGTGGAGACCCACAGCTCCCTGTGAGTCAGGCCAGCAGGCGAACCAAGCCAAGCACTGAGAACATGGGCCGAAGAGGACAGGTGGTATATCAGGATACATCCAAGTGGAGCTGAAGGTTCATAACATGACTATATGTCCATCTGGAAATAGATGACATCACGCTAATTAGCAGGCCTACGAACCTTCAAAATGTAATGTTATTTACCATGCTGTTTCATCAAGCAGTCTCCTAATGTAATGTTATTACCATGCTGTTTCATCAATCAGTCTCCTAATGTAATGTTATTACCATGCTGTTTCATCAAGCAGTCTCCTAATGTAATGTTATTACCATGCTGTTTCATCAATCAGTCTCCTAATGTAATGTTATTACCATGCTGTTTCATCAATCAGTCTCCTAATGTAATGTTATTACCATGCTGTTTCATCAATCAGTCTCCTAATGTAATGTTATTACCATGCTGTTTCATCAATCAGTCTCCTAATGTAATGTTATTACCATGCTGTTTCATCAATCAGTCTCCTAATGTAATGTTATTACCATGCTGTTTCATCAATCAGTCTCCTAATGTAATGTTATTACCATGCTGTTTCATCAATCAGTCTCCTAATGTCATGTTATTACCATGCTGTTTCATCAATCAGTCTCCTAATGTCATGTTATTACCATGCTGTTTCTACAAGTAATGTTTTGAGAGGAAGGTAAACGACAAAGTAGTTTTTTCCTGTGTAATGGGAAAGATTACAGTATGGTAATGCTACTGTAATGTGTGAATGAATGTGCAGTACTATACTGTGCAGGAGTCCCCCCACAGTATGACTGAGTGTCTGTCCCAGTGGGAGTGGGAGAAGGTGCCTGGGTAGGAGCCCCTGGGAGCAGCTGGTGCCTTTTAAAAAGGCAGAACAAACCAGAGTGAACTAGGCATTACAACTCGATGACAGAGTTTGCCCCAAGGGTTTATTAGTTGGTATATTAGTACCTAGGGAAAGACAGGAAAATGTAAACTCAGATATGCCAATCCACCGTCTCAGTATAACATTCTGCCATTAAAAAGTGAACAGAACATCTTGTGGTAGGTAGATGTTTCTACGGTGAATGTCTTGGTTGTTTACATCTGTGTGTTGTTCTGATGTAAGATGTAGGGGAGATGGGGTAATGTTGAGCTATATTTCAAATTCAGCATCATTATGTCAAGTATTCTTTCTAACAAAGAAATGTATATTTCAGGATGTAGTGTATCCCTGAAAACAATCAGAATGAATATAAACATAACAGTTTTGAAAACAGCTTGTAAAAGAAAGTGAGTCTCTTGGCACAAATGGATACAGAGGGACAGGGCAAGTTGAGCGGTCTTGGGGTAAGTGGGTGATGGTGTCCTGTGACAGAGGGTGATGGTGCTGGTAGGTCAAAGTTGAATTCATGGAATGGGGGTGTGGTAGAGTGCATTAGGAAAGTATTCAGACAGCTTGACTTTTTTGATATTTTGTTACGTTTACAGCTTTATTCTAAAATGTATTTAAAAAAAACCTCATCAATCTACACACAATAGCGCATATTAACAAAGCAAAAAATGGTTTTAATTTTTTTGGTGCAAATTTATGAAACAAAAAAAGAAGGAAATATCACATTTACATAAGTATTCAGACCCTTTACTCAATACTTAGTTGAAGCTCCTTTGGCAGCGATTACAGCCTCAAGTCTTCTTAGGTATGATGCTACAAGCTTGGCACACCTGTATGTGGGGAGTTTCTCCCATTTTTCTCTGTAGATCCTCTCAAGCTCTGTCAGGTTGGATGGGGAGCGTCGCTACACAGCTATTTTCAGGGACTCTCCAGAGATGTTTGATCAGGTTCAAGTCCGGGCTCTGGCTGGGCCACTCAAGGACATTCAGAGACTTGTCCCGAAGCCACTCCTGCATTGTCTTGACTTTGTGCTTAGGTTCGTTGTCCTGTTGGAAGGTGAACCCCAGTCTGAGGTCCTGAGCGCTCTGAACCGGTCTGCACCATATGTTGTACATATTAAATGTATGCATACATTCAGATATAGATCTCTCTGTTCAATATTACTTATCCTTCCATATCTTGACCAGTTGTGTGGGACAGAGATGTGGTTTTTCGAAGTGCCACTTCGTAGGCAAGTTCTCTGCATTTAAGGCTACTAAGCCCATGAATCTGGTCCGTGAGATTCTTGATATGTTTATCAAGCTCAGACTCCATGTCATCAGATAAGACCTTGTGTTCCTCTGCTACTCCATCATATCCTCTCTTTCACACAGGTTCATGTTTGTCTTATTTTTTTGTCAGTGTGCCTCTTCAGTGTCATTCAGTGTATTGTTTCATCCTTTGCTTCTGCTCTAATGGACTACTTCCCTTCAGGCTGTCTTCCAAACTTCTGGTAAACACTTGTATCAGTTTAAAGACTTGAACATCTGTTCTCCCACTCACCAAGTTATTCTTCGACATCACGCATTGTGTCGAGAAATGTTCATTCAATTAGATCGCAAATTGCTAACTGGGGAATTTTTACATTAGTTTATCACTGCTTCTGTTGACTTTGACACGTAAAGTATAAACCTTGTAGGGAACAATGTGAGTGCCACCAGTTCAGTTCAGGTGCATAACTAATGATGTTTATACAAAGCCGAAGCTACATTTAGAGTTCTATACCGTGTCAAATAATGTTCATGCAATCAAAATGCTAACAGCTCTTTGGGCATTTTACATGATTGCAGTTAAGTGAATAACAAGGGAAGCCAGGCTTCCCCCAAAAATTGACAAAAGAAAAGAAGGCAAAAACATAAAATAATTTATCTTTCGTCTGTGTTTCATAATTTCCCTTCAATTCGCAAGAATCTGAATATAGCTGAATAAGCATTCGAGCGAGCCAAAAAGCACCCCTCTATCTCTGTATGTGGAGGTAACCTGGCCTGCTGTTGGGATGTTTTTCAGCGGCAGGGACTGGGAGACTAGTCAGGATCGAGTGAAAGATGAATGAATACAGAGAGATCATTGATGAAAACTTGCTCCAGGGCACTCAGGACTTCAGAATGGGGCGAAGGTTCACCTTCCAACTGGACAACGACCCTAAGCACACAGCCAAGACTACGCAGGAGTGGCTTCGGGACAAGTCTCTGAAT
>NC_138291.1:115550000-115605000 GCF_965601325.2 Salmo salar | reverse complement strand
TGTGAATTTAAGTATATGCTCTCTCTAATTCTCTCTCTCTCTCTCTCTCTCTCTCTCTCTCTCTCTCTCTCTCTCTCTCTCTCTCTTTCTCTGTCTCTCTCTCTGTCTCTCTCTCTCACACCCTCTCTCTCTGTCTCTCTCACCCTCTGTCTCTCTGTCTCTCTCTCACCCTCTCTCTCTCTCTCTCTCTCTCTCTCTCTCTCTCACCCTCTCTGTCTCTCTCTCTCTCTCTCTCACCCTCTCTGTCTCTCTCCCTCTCTCACCCTCTCTCTCTTCATCTGTCACGTCTTGCAGACATTGTTCACTACATAAGCAGGAAATAAAATGAAATTGATTAGGTCACTTTTAACACCTAGAGGCCAAATAACATTTCTTGCTCCTTTACAACAGTAAGTATTTTGCTGTTACAGTAATATAAACAAACATTTGTTAATTGAAAATATCAATGTTGTTTTCCCGTGTAGTGGATGTGTGTAAACATCATTAGCTTCCTGAACTTGTTCAGTGAAGTAAAACTCCAGCCCTAATTAAAAAGCATTTCAGTTTTAACCCTGTGTGGTCTGATAACAGCGTTAGAGGAGGGTGGGGATAGTGGGTTAGTTCTGGGGGCAGTAACTTATCATGGCTTGTCAGGGCAGTCAAATTGAAGTCTTGGTTTGGCACTGAGAGGTCAACAGACTCTGGTGGGAAACTGAGAGGTCAACAGACTCTGGTGGGAAACTGAGAGGTCAACAGACTCTGGTGGGAAACTGAGAGGTCAACAGACTCTGGTGGGAAACTGAGAGGTCAACAGACTCTGGTGGGAAACTGAGAGGTCAACAGATTCTCTTTCTGTTTTTTGAGACTCCGGCAAAGGAGGGAAAGGGGGAGAGGGAAGTGTAGAGAGGGAAGGGGAGAGGGAAGGGGAAGAGAGAGAAGGGGAGTGGGAAGGGGAGAGAGGGAAGGGGGAGAGAGTGAAGGGTGAGAGGGAAGGGGAGAGAGGGAAGGGGGAGAGAGGGAATGGGGAGAGGGAAGGGGAGAGAGGGAAGGGGAGAGAGGGAAGGGGGAGAGAGGGAATGGGGAGAGGGAAGGGGAGAGAGGGAAGGGGGAGAGAGTGAAGGGTGAGAGGGAAGGGGAGAGAGGGAAGGGGGAGAGAGGGAATGGGGAGAGGGAAGGGGAGAGAGGGAAGGGGGAGAGAGGTAATGGGGAGAGGGAAGGGGAGAGGGAAAGGGGAGAGAGGGAAGGGGGAGAGAGGGAAGGGGGAGAGAGTGAAGGGTGAGAGGGAAGGGGGAGAGGGAAGGGGAGAGAGGGAAGGGGGAGAGAGTGAAGGGTGAGAGGGAAAGGGGAGAGAGGGAAGGGGGAGAGAGTGAAGGGGGAGAGGGAAGGGGAGAGAGGGAATGGGGAGAGGGAAGGGGAGAGAGGGTGAATGTCAATCAAGCAGCGTGTCTAGCGATCATTACAGGTTCCCAGTGAAGCAGAAAAACAGCGTGATAAACAGGTCCCTCAACCTCCATCAGGCCATTCATCCTCACACACACACACACACACCACACACACACACACACACACACACACACACACACACACACACACACACACACACACACACACACACACACACACACCAAGGCATGGTGCGCGGGGTAGTGAAGGGGCCTGCTCCTTCTGGCCTGGCTGTGCATCAAATCCCCCATCCAGCTGGCTGACCCTATTACTGCAACATGATGGGCTCTCCTGTCACTCTGGACCGCCGGCCGCAACAGTCGGCCGCGCCCAATCACTCTTCCCGACAGGTAAGCCCCGAGATCATTTATTTTTGTATCTGGCCACGGTCTGCTGGCAGTCAAGGGCCGTCTTTTAACACGGCCGCCGGTCAGTCGCCACAGAAAAGTGCAGCAGCAGGGATCCAGCAGGGTGCTTCACATGTCTTCAGATCAACTCAGATATGTGACAGCTCAGAAAACAAGAGAGTGCTTGTGAAAACCTTATGTTACAATACTTCCTTGATCTCCCTCTCTATTCTCCACTCCTCCCTCTATTCTCCACATCTCCCTCTCTATTCTTCACAGCTTCCTCTATATTCTCCACAGCTCCCTCTCTATTCTCCACAGCTCCCTCTCTATTCTCCAGATCTCCCTCTATATTCTCCACATCTCCCTCTATATTCTCCACGGCTTCCTCTATTATCTCCACATCTCCCTCTATATTCCCCACAGCTTCCTCTATATTCTCCAGAGCTCCCTCTATATTCTCCACATCTCCCTCTATATTCTCCACGGCTTCCTCTATTATCTCCACATCTCCCTCTATATTCCCCACAGCTTCCTCTATATTCTCCAGAGCTCCCTCTATATTCTCCAGAGCTCCCTCAATATTCTCCAGAGCTCCCTCGAAATTCTCCACCGCTCCCTCTAAATTCTCCACCGCTCCCTCTAAATTCTCCAGAGCTCCCTCTATATTCTCCAGAGCTCCCTCTCTATTCTCCACATCTCCCTCTCTATTCTCCACATCTTCCTTTCTATTCTCCACATCTCCCTCTCTATTCTCCACATCTCCCTCTCTATTCTCCACATCTCCCTCTCTATTCTCCACATCTCCCTCTATATTCCCCACATCTCCCTCTGTATTCTCCACATCTCCCTCTATATTCTCCACATCTCCCTCTATATCCTCCACAGCTCTCTGACAAAAAGAAAGTCCTAAGAAAAATGTCTGTTCTGGAACTTGTGTCGTGTGTCGTCAATACTTTTGTGTTGCCATTGATTTAATAAAACCATTGATTTAATAAAACCATTGCCATGTCAAAAAATCTAGATCCTTCAGTCTGAGCTTTCTCAGGTAGCCTCTGTCACGGTTGTTGTCGGTGAAGGAGGACCAATACGCAGCAGGTACGTGTATGCTCATCTTGATTTTTATTAACTACAAAAATGAACATACAAAATAACAAAACGAAACGAACGAACAACTACAAACAGTCTGGTAAAGCATACGGCTTACACACAGAACAATCACCCACAAATAACACATACAAACACACCCTAATATATGGGACTCTCAATCAAAGGCAGATAGACAACACCTGCCTTCAACTGAGAGTCCCAACCCCAATCAACCAAACATAGAAACACACACACTAGACTAACCATAGAATGAACTAAACATAAACCAAAACCCGGAAATACTAAATCAAACACCCTTTACACAAACACACCACCCCGAACCACATAAAACAAATACCCCCTGCCACGCCCTGACCAAACTACAAAACAATTAACCTTATATACTGGCCAGGACGTGACAGTACCCCCCCCCCCCTTAAAGGTGCTACCCCAGAAGCACCTTAACAAAAAATAACCCCAAGCAACACCAACAAAAAGTCCCCTTTTCCAAAGGGAGGGAAGGGAGGGTGGCTGCCGTCAACGACGGCACTGTGCGACACCCCCCCTCCCCAACCCACCTATTTCTGGAGGTGGCTCTGGTTCCGGCCGTTCCAGGCTGTCGGGCCACTCTGGCATCGCCGAGGGGCAGTCGGACCAGTCTGGCATCGCCGGGGGACAGTCTGGGCAGTCTGGTAGTTCGGGACAGTCTGGGCAGTCTGGCAGTTCGGGACAGTCTGGGCAGTCTGGCAATTCGGGACAGTCTGGCCACTCCGGCCACTCCGGCAGTTCAGGGCAGTCTGGCCACTCCGGCAGTTCAGGGTAGTCTGGCCACTCTGGCAGTTCAGGGCAGTCTGGCCACTCCGGCAGTTCAGGGCAGACTGGCCACTCCGGCAGTTCAGGGCAGTCTGGCCACTCCGGCAGTTCAGGGCAGTCTGGCCACTCCGGCAGTTCAGGGCAGTCTGGCCACTCCGGCAGTTCAGCGCAGTCTGGCCACTCCGGCAGTTCAGCGCAGTCTGGCCACTCCGGCAGTTCAGCGCAGTCTGGCCACTCCGGCAGTTCAGCGCAGTCTGGCCACTCCGGCAGTTCAGCGCAGTCTGGCTACTCCGGCAGTTCAGCGCAGTCTGACCTCTCTGGCGACTGTTGACTGGCGGGCAGCTCTGGCGACTGTTGACTGGCGGGCAGCTCTGATGATGACTGTTGACTGGCGGGCAGCTCTGATGATGACTGTTGACTGGCGGGCAGCTCTGATGATGACTGTTGACTGGCGGGCAGCTCTGATGATGACTGTTGACTGGCGGGCAGCTCTGATGATGACTGTTGACTGGCGGGCAGCTCTGATGATGACTGTTGACTGGCGGGCAGCTCTGATGATGACAGTTGACTGGCGGGCTGACGCACTATAATCCTGGTGCGTGGTGCTGGTACCGGATATACCAGCTTATGAACACGCACCTCCAGGCTAGTGCGGGGAGCGGGAACAGGACGAGTCGGACTGGGTTGACGCACTTCCGGGTCCGCACGAGAGACAGGAGCTGGAAACCCAGGGCTATGGAGGCGCACAGTCGGTCTAGATCTTATCTCCTGCACAACCCGCCTTGGCTGGATGGAACTAGTAACCCTGTACGAGCGGGGTGCTCGTACAGGGCAGACTGGGCTGTGCAGGGGCCTGATGGTAGCCGTGCGTAGAGCGGGAGTTGGGTAGCCTGGTCCTCGGAGGCGTACCGGCGACCAGATGCGCTGCGCAGGCATCCTCCTACCAGGCTGGATGCCCGCTCTAGCACGGCACCTGCGAGGGGCTGGAATAACGCGCACCGGACTGTGCGTTCGTATGGGTGAGATAGTGCGCTCCTCAGCGAAACATAGCGCTCTCCACCCCATACACTCCTCCATATAACCACGGGTAGCTGGCTTCCGGCTCTTCTTACGCCTAGCCAAACTACCCGTGTGCCCCCCAAAAAATGTTTCTTGGGGGTGCCTCTCGTGCATCTCCTTCAGCGCGTCCACTCTGGCCTCGTACCACCGCTTCTCTGCCTTGGCTGCCTCAATTTCCCACTGCGGGCGGCGATAATCCCCAGCCTGATGCCAGGGTCCGGCCCCGTCCAGAACTTCCTCCCAAGTCCACTTCTCCCGCCAGTCCAACTCGAACTCCGTCTGCTCCTTCCTCTGCTGCTTGGTCCTTTGGTGGTGGGTGATTCTGTCACGGTTGTTGTCGGTGAAGGAGGACCAATACGCAGCAGGTACGTGTATGCTCATCTTGATTTTTATTAACTACAAAAATGAACATACAAAATAACAAAACGAAACGAACAACTACAAACAGTCTGGTAAAGCATACGGCTTACACACAGAACAATCACCCACAAATAACACATACAAACACACCCTAATATATGGGACTCTCAATCAAAAGCAGTTAGACAACACCTGCCTTCAACTGAGAGTCCCAACCCCAATCAACCAAACATAGAAACACACACACTAGACTAACCATAGAATTAACTAAACATAAACCAAAACCCGGAAATACTAAATCAAACACCCTTTACACAAACACACCACCCCGAACCACATAAAACAAATACCCCCTGCCACGCCCTGACCAAACTACAAAACAATTAACCTTATATACTGGCCAGGACGTGACAGCCTCGCTCTTATTTCCCATTCGGTAATGATCAAAAATATAAACGCAACATGTAAAGTGTTGGTCCCATGTTTCATGAGCTGAAATAAAAGATTCCAGAAGATGTCCATACACACAAAAAAGGTATTTCTATCAAATGTTGCCCACACATTTGTTTACGTCCCTGTTACTGAGAATCTCTACTTTGCCAAGATAATCCAACCACCTGACAGCAGGAATGTCCACCAGAGCTGTGTCCAGAGAATTGAATGTTCATTTCTCTACCATAAGCCGCCTCTATCAACGTTGTTTTAGAGAATAAGGCAGTATGCCTCAAGACCGCAGACGACATGTAACAACGCCAGTCCAGGACCTCAACATCCGGCTTCTTCACCTGTGGGATCGTCTGAGGCAGAGTATTTCAATCTGTAATGAAGCCCTTTTGTGTGGAAAAACACATTCTAATTGGCTGGGCCTGGCTCCCCAGTGGGTGGACCAAGCTCCCAAGTGGTGGTCATATGCCCTCCCAGGCCCACCCATGGATGTGCCCCTGCCCAGTCATATGACATTTTTGACTAGGGACTAATGAATTTATTTAAATTGACTGATTTCCTTCTATGAACTGTAACTCAGTAAAATCTTTGAAATTGTTGCGAGTTGAGTTTATATTTTTGTTCAGTACGGTACAGAAACAGTAAGTGAAAAAAGTATAATTCTATTATTGGCTTAATTCATGTTTAGTATGAGGATCTAGGACGAGGAATGGTACGAATATAATCACCAGGCTCTAACCCTACTATATCTACAATCACCAGGATCTAACCCTACTATATCTATAATCACCAGGATCTAACCCTACTATATCTATAATCACCAGGATCTAACTCTACTATATCTATAATCACCAGGATCTAACCCTACTATATCTATAATCACCAGGATCTAACCCTACTATATCTATAATCACCAGGATCTAACACACCTATATCTATAATCACCAGGATATAACCCTACTATATCTATAATCACCAGGATCTAACCTTACTATATCTATAATCACCAGGATCTAACCCTACTATATCTATAATCACCAGGATCTAATCCTACTATATCTATAATCACCAAGATCTAACCCTACTATATCTATAATCACCAGGATCTAACCCTACTATATCTATAATCACCAGGATCTAACCCTACCATATCTATAATCATCTACCCCCTACCCTCTTTTCCCTGCCCCCCTATCATCTTACCCCTACCCTCTTTCACCTACCCACTATCCTCTTATCCCTACCCCATATCTTCTTTCCCCTACCCGCTACCCCCTTTTCCCTACCCCCTATCCTCTTTCCCCTACCCCCTATCCTCTTTCCCCTACCCCCTTTCCCCTACCCCCTATCATCTTTCCCCTACCGGCTACCCCCTTTCCCCTTTCCCCTACCCCCTATCCTCTTTCCCCTACCCCCTATCCTCTTTCCCCTACCCCCTATCCTCTTTCCCCTACCTCCTATCCTCTTTCCCTGGGCAGGTCCCTACCTCCTATCCTCTTTCCCTGGGCAGGTCCCTACCTCCTATCCTCTTTCCCTGGGTAGGTCCCTACCTCCTATCCTCTTTCCCTGGGCAGGTCCCTACCTCCTATCCTCTTTCCCTGGGCAGGTCCCTACCTCCTATCCTCTTCCCCTGGGCAGGTCCCTACCTCCTATCCTCTTCCCCTGGGCAGGTCCCTACCTCCTATCCTCTTCCCCTGGGCAGGTCCCTACCTCCTATCCTCTTTCCCTGGGCAGGTCCCTACCTCCTATCCTCTTTCCCTGGGTAGGTCCCTACCTCCTATCCTCTTTCCCTGGGCAGGTCCCTACCTCCTATCCTCTTTCCCTGGGTAGGTCCCTACCTCCTATCCTCTTTCCCTGGGCAGGTCCCTACCTCCTATCCTCTTTCCCTGGGCAGGTCCCTACCTCCTATCCTCTTCCCCTGGGCAGGTCCCTACCTCCTATCCTCTTCCCCTGGGCAGGTCCCTACCTCCTATCCTCTTCCCCTGGGCAGGTCCCTACCTCCTATCCTCTTTCCCTGGGCAGGTCCCTACCTCCTATCCTCTTTCCCTGGGTAGGTCCCTACCTCCTATCCTCTTTCCCTGGGCAGGTCCCTACCTCCTATCCTCTTTCCCTGGGCAGGTCCCTACCTCCTATCCTCTTCCCCTGGGCAGGTCCCTACCTCCTATCCTCTTCCCCTGGGCAGGTCCCTACCTCCTATCCTCTTCCCCTGGGCAGGTCCCTACCTCCTATCCTCTTTCCCTGGGCAGGTCCCTACCTCCTATCCTCTTCCCCTGGGCAGGTCCCTACCTCCTATCCTATGCCCTGGGCAGGTCCCTACCTCCTATCCTCTTCCCCTGGGCAGGTCCCTACCTCCTGTCCTCTTTCCCTGGGCAGGTCCCTACCTCCTATCCTCTTCCCCTGGGCAGGTCCCTACCTCCTATCCTCTTTCCCTGGGCAGGTCCCTACCTCCTATCCTCTTTCCCTGGGCAGGTCCCTACCTCCTATCCTCTTTCCCTGGGCAGGTCCCTACCTCCTATCCTCTTCCCCTGGGCAGGTCCCTACCTCCTATCCTCTTTCCCTGGGCAGGTCCCTACCTCCTATCCTCTTCCCCTGGGCAGGTCCCTACCTCCTATCCTATGCCCTGTCCTGGGCAGGTACTGTCTTATAATACATTTGCCCATATCGTTCCTTGTGGAGAAGGGTTTTGACTCCGGGGCTTGGAGTTTAATGATTAGACAGATTAATAGCCTGCACATTTTTTTTACGGCCTAATACAATATTGTGCGGGGTTGGATAGTGTTGGATATTCACCCTGGTCAAGTGCAGCAGTGTAAACCAGGTGCGAATACAATAGCTGTATCCCAAATAACAACCTCTTCCCTATGTAGATCCCTATAGGCCCTAGTCAAATGTAGTGTACTAAGTTGGGAATAGGGTGCTATTTTAGATGCGGTCAGCACCTCCGCTAGCTGCACTGTGCTATGTGGTGTAAATCAAAATAACTGTAGTGCTGTTCCCATCCATTACAATTTTAGTGAATAAATCACCTGCTTTCAATAGCTGAATAATGTATAGGTTGGTTGAATTAATTACAAGGAAAGCCTGGAAAGCCAAATAAACAACCAAAGTTACCAGCACAAGTTGTCCTCAGGGGGGTAAATCAATAGTCTCCTGCCTGTATCAGGAGTTAATCAATAGATTCTCACCCACATGTACAGTAAACTGGAGATATAGCTTAGTTACATTGACCTGAGCCTAAATGTAACATACTCATTCAATCAACGTTAGAATGTGAAACCGTATTCCGGAACAGAACATAAAGATCATATTCCGGAACAGAACATAAAGATCATATTCCCAGAACAGAATGTAATAAACATCAAAAGAAAATATGATGCATGATTCATCCAAGGAAATATTTTAGAACCCCAAAAAATGCATGCTTGTTGATTACTGAGATGTTTTACTTAAAGCGTCTGTCTGCAACAGAGATAAATCACAGATAATCTAAGGAATAATGCCAATTACACATTTATTGACTTTTAAAGATACAGTAAGAGGCTGTACTTCAGTTTGATTTGAGATTTCTCCCACAATTCGTCTTTATATTCTTACCAAATTGGCTTTACAGCAATGGGCCTATGGGTCTGCATAGTGTTGCAGAATGTTACATGTTACTATAGGCTGCCATTGTATACATTCAATGGGCCTATGGGTCTGCGTAGTGTTGCAGAATGTTACATGTTACTATAGGCTGCCATTGTATACATTCAATGGGCCTATGGGTCTGCGTAGTGTTGCAGAATGTTAAATGTTACTGTAGGCTGCCATTGTATACATTCCAGTAGAAGTCAATTTTTTTCCCTGCGAGTCCGCACATGTGCAGTAGCTCTGCCTCAAGCTCTGGCCCTCGCCAGAGAGAACCACACATCTTAATGGCCTGACTCAGGACACCTTCTCTATCTCTCTGGCAACATGCTTGTTTAGCATGTGAATGTAATGGGATGACATCTACTAATGTGTAAATAAATATCCCTGGGTTTAGGAATGAAGACCTCCTGGAAAACCACACGATGCATACGTAGACCACATGAGCCCAGACCCTGGTATCAGAACAGAGGACCTACCAGGTGTTATGTATCCAGACCCTGGTATCAGAACAGAGGACCTACCAGATATAATGAATAACAGAGAGCTACTGTATGGTACTGTATGGCATGACATCGTCCAGCGCATTGTGCCGCTACAAGGAAATATGTAACTTAAGAATGTAGAACGTGATTGCACTCTTTGGCTTGTCTATGTCATATGCTTACACATCTATGTTGGAGGTGACATCATGTTGTCACAAGTCATTTTACAAACAGTTTATTTTGTATTTGACATGCTTTATAACTGAATGCCAGTGATGGCCTGACATGGCTGCTGCAGTCATATGTATAACAGTCTTTATAGGGTCTAAAGGGGTTTTAGTAAGTGGATAATATTTTGGTCTTAACCTAAAGTTTGGTCTACATGCCAGTGGGAGTTTACAACTAAAGGGCTTAATACTCAACACTGTCACTACGCTGCAGCATTAGAGACTGTTCAAAAAAACAAGCAGCTTGGGAGGAGAAGGATGTAGAATCACTTAATGTCCTTCTCACAAAGACATTATAGAATTTTTAAGTTGGTTTAATGCACTTACTGACTGACTGCAAAACAAATGACTTACCAGTCACCCTGTCCATTGCCATTTAAACTTGCCTTCACTAAGTCTCCCTCCAAAGCCCTCCGAACCCAATCAATGTGTCAGTTAAATTGCTCTTCATCTGTCGAGATTAAGTGTGCGACTATTACCTTTCGAATTTAGCCCCGAGTCTCGAAATCCTGGCACATTTCCCACAGCCGGCCCATTAGTAACACCTGGAATGGTTCGCATTAGTTTAGGATCTGGCATCATAAATTTCATCCCCATTAATGATTATTCTGACTTCTCCGGGATAAATGGCTCAATGTTTTTGATAATGAAAATATACATCTGCTCTGTGTGAACCATTCTTACAGTTCACATTGCCTTTGTAATGTACTTCATGGTTGATCATATCAGACGACACTATAACTTTTACCAGAAAGGTTTTATTAATTCAAAATGGATTGCAGACTAACGTTTCATTCCTTCTGTCTTAGAACTTGGTGATGGATTTTATTGAATGGGATTTTTGCCCTTCGTCTTCGTGCTTTGTCTCTGTCGGTCCTTATCGAAGCAGTTTTGTCTCTGTAGGTCCTTATCGGAGCAGTTTGTCTCTGTCGGTCCTTATCAGAGCAGTTTGTCTCTGTCGGTCCTTATCAGAGCAGTTTGTCTCTGTCGGTCCTTATCAGAGCAGTTTGTCTCTGTCGGTCCTTATCGGAGCAGTTTGTCTCTGTCGGTCCTTATCGGAGCAGTTTGTCTCTGTCGGTCTTTATCGAAGCAGTTTGTCTCTGTAGGTCCTTATCGGAGCAGTTTGTCTCTGTCGGTCCTTATCAGAGCAGTTTGTCTCTGTCGGTCCTTATCAGAGCAGTTTGTCTCTGTCGGTCCTTATCAGAGCAGTTTGTCTCTGTCGGTCCTTATCAGAGCAGTTTGTCTCTGTCGGTCCTTATCGTAGCAGTTTGTCTCTGTCGGTCCTTATCAGAGCAGTTTGTCGCTGTCGGTCCTTATCGGAGCAGTTTGTCTCTGTCGGTCCTTATCGGAGCGGTTTGTCTCTGTCGGTCCTTATCAGAGCAGTTTGTCTCTGTAGGTCCTTAATGGAGCAGTTTGTCTCTGTCGGTCCTTATCTGAGCAGTTTGTCTCTGTCGGTCCTTATCGGAGCAGTTTGTCTCTGTCGGTCCTTATCAGAGCAGTTTGTCTCTGTAGGTCCTTATCGGAGCAGTTTGTCTCTGTAGGTCCTTATCGGAGCAGTTTGTCTCTGTCGGTCTTTATCGAAGCAGTTTGTCTCTGTCGGTCCTTATAGGAGCAGTTTGTCTCCGTCGGTCCTTATCAGAGCAGTTTGTCTCTGTCGGTCGTTATAGGAGCAGTTTGTCTCTGTCGGTCCTTATCGGAGCAGTTTGTCTCTGTCGGTCCTTATCGAAGCAGTTTGTCTCTGTCGGTCTTTATCGAAGCAGTTTGTCTCTGTCGGTCCTTATCAGAGCAGTTTGTCTCTGTCGGTCCTTATCGGAGCAGTTTGTCTCTGTCGGTCGTTATAGGAGCAGTTTGTCTCTGTCGGTCCTTATCGGAGCAGTTTGTCTCTGCCGGTCCTTATCAGAGCAGTTTGTCTCTGTAGGTCCTTATCGGAGCAGTTTGTCTCTGTAGGTCTTTATCGGCGCAGTTTGTCTCTGTCGGTCTTTATCGAAGCAGTTTGTCTCTGTCGGTCCTTATAGGAGCAGTTTGTCTCTGTCGGTCCTTATCAGAGCAGTTTGTCTCTGTCGGTCGTTATAGGAGCAGTTTGTCTCTGTCGGTCCTTATCGGAGCAGTTTGTCTCTGTCGGTCCTTATCGAAGCAGTTTGTCTCTGTCGGTCTTTATCGAAGCAGTTTGTCTCTGTAGGTCCTTATCGGAGCAGTTTGTCTCTGTCGGTCCTTATCAGAGCAGTTTGTCTCTGTCGGTCCTTATCGAAGCAGTTTGTCTCTGTCGGTCTTTATCGAAGCAGTTTGTCTCTGTAGGTCCTTATCGGAGCAGTTTGTCTCTGTCGGTCCTTATCGAAGCAGTTTTGTCTCTGTAGGTCCTTAACGGAGCAGTTTGTCTCTGTCGGTCCTTATCAGAGCAGTTTGTCTCTGTCGGTCCTTATCGGAGCAGTTTGTCTCTGTCGGTCTTTATCGAAGCAGTTTGTCTCTGTCGGTCCTTATCAGAGCAGTTTGTCTCTGTCGGTCCTTATCGGAGCAGTTTGTCTCTGTCGGTCCTTATCGGAGCAGTTTGTCTCTGTAGGTCCTTATCGGAGCAGTTTGTCTCTGTCGGTCCTTATCGAAGCAGTTTTGTCTCTGTAGGTCCTTAACGGAGCAGTTTGTCTCTGTCGGTCCTTATCGGAGCAGTTTGTCTCTGTCGGTCCTTATCGAAGCAGTTTGTCTCTGTCGGTCTTTATCGAAGCAGTTTGTCTCTGTAGGTCCTTATCGGAGCAGTTTGTCTCTGTCGGTCCTTATCAGAGCAGTTTGTCTCTGTCGGTCCTTATCGAAGCAGTTTGTCTATGTCGGTCTTTATCGAAGCAGTTTGTCTCTGTAGGTCCTTATCGGAGCAGTTTGTCTCTGTCGGTCCTTATCGAAGCAGTTTTGTCTCTGTAGGTCCTTAACGGAGCAGTTTGTCTCTGTCGGTCCTTATCAGAGCAGTTTGTCTCTGTCGGTCCTTATCGGAGCAGTTTGTCTCTGTCGGTCTTTATCGAAGCAGTTTGTCTCTGTCGGTCCTTATCAGAGCAGTTTGTCTCTGTCGGTCCTTATCGGAGCAGTTTGTCTCTGTCGGTCTTTATCGAAGCAGTTTGTCTCTGTAGGTCCTTATCGGAGCAGTTTGTCTCTGTCGGTCCTTATCAGAGCAGTTTGTCTCTGTCGGTCCTTATCGAAGCAGTTTGTCTATGTCGGTCTTTATCGAAGCAGTTTGTCTCTGTAGGTCCTTATCGGAGCAGTTTGTCTCTGTCGGTCCTTATCGAAGCAGTTTTGTCTCTGTAGGTCCTTAACGGAGCAGTTTGTCTCTGTCGGTCCTTATCAGAGCAGTTTGTCTCTGTCGGTCCTTATCGGAGCAGTTTGTCTCTGTCGGTCTTTATCGAAGCAGTTTGTCTCTGTCGGTCCTTATCAGAGCAGTTTGTCTCTGTCGGTCCTTATCGGAGCAGTTTGTCTCTGTCGGTCCTTATCGGAGCAGTTTGTCTCTGTCGGTCCTTATCGGAGCAGTTTGTCTCTGTCGGTCTTTATCGAAGCAGTTTGTCTCTGTAGGTCCTTATCGGAGCAGTTTGTCTCTGTCGGTCCTTATCGAAGCAGTTTTGTCTCTGTAGGTCCTTAACGGAGCAGTTTGTCTCTGTCGGTCCTTATCGGAGCAGTTTGTCTCTGTAGGTCCTTATCGGAGCAGTTTGTCTCTGTAGGTCCTTATCGGAGCAGTTTGTCTCTGTCGGTCCTTATCGGAGCAGTTTGTCTCTGTCGGTCTTTATCGAAGCAGTTTGTCTCTGTGGGTCCTTATCGGAGCAATTTGTCTCTGTCGGTCCTTATCAGAGCAGTTTGTCTCTGTCGGTCCTTATAAGAGCAGTTTGTCTCTGTCGGTCCTTATCAGAGCAGTTTGTCTCTGTCGGTCCTTATCAGAGCAGTTTGTCTCTGTCGGTCCTTATCGAAGCATTTTGTCTCTGTCGGTCCTTATCGGAGCAGTTTGTCTCTGTCGGTCCTTATCGGAGCAGTTTGTCTCTGTCGGTCCTTATCGGAGCAGTTTGTCTCTGTCGGTCCTTATCAGAGCAGTTTGTCTCTGTAGGTCCTTATCGGAGCAGTTTGTCTCCGTCGGTCCTTATAGGAGCAGTTTGTCTCTGTCGGTCCTTATCAGAGCAGTTTGTCTCTGTCGGTCGTTATAGGAGCAGTTTGTCTCTGTCGGTCCTTATCGGAGCAGTTTGTCTCTGTCGGTCTTTATCGAAGCAGTTTGTCTCTGTAGGTCCTTATCGGAGCAGTTTGTCTCTGTCGGTCCTTATCGAAGCAGTTTTGTCTCTGTAGGTCCTTAACGGAGTAGTTTGTCTCTGTCGGTCCTTATCGGAGCAGTTTGTCTCTGTAGGTCCTTATCGGAGCAGTTTGTCTCTGTCGGTCCTTATCAGAGCAGTTTGTCTCTGTCGGTCCTTATCAGAGCAGTTTGTCTCTGTCGGTCCTTATCAGAGCAGTTTGTCTCTGTCGGTCCTTATCAGAGCAGTTTGTCTCTGTCGGTCCTTATCGAAGCATTTTGTCTCTGTCGGTCCTTATCGGAGCAGTTTGTCTCTGTCGGTCCGTATCGGAGCAGTTTGTCTCTGTCGGTCCTTATCGGAGCAGTTTGTCTCTGTCGGTCCTTATCAGAGCAGTTTGTCTCTGACGGTCCTTATCAGAGCAGTTTGTCTCTGTCGGTCCTTATCGTAGCAGTTTGTCTCTGTCGGTCCTTATCAGAGCAGTTTGTCTCTGTCGGTCCTTATCGGAGCAGTTTGTCTCTGTCGGTCCTTATCGGAGCGGTTTGTCTCTGTCGGTCCTTATCGGAGCAGTTTGTCTCTGTAGGTCCTTATCGGAGCAGTTTGTCTCTGTCGGTCCTTATCGGAGCAGTTTGTCTCTGTCGGTCCTTATCGGAGCAGTTTGTCTCTGTCGGTCCTTATCAGAGCAGTTTGTCTCTGTAGGTCCTTATCGGAGCAGTTTGTCTCTGTAGGTCCTTATCGGAGCAGTTTGTCTCTGTCGGTCCTTATAGGAGCAGTTTGTCTCCGTCGGTCCTTATCAGAGCAGTTTGTCTCTGTCGGTCCTTATCAGAGCAGTTTGTCTCTGTCGGTCCTTATCGAAGCAGTTTGTCTCTATCGGTCTTTATCGAAGCAGTTTGTCTCTGTAGGTCCTTATCGGAGCAGTTTGTCTCTGTCGGTCCTTATCGAAGCAGTTTTGTCTCTGTAGGTCCTTAACGGAGCAGTTTGTCTCTGTCGGTCCTTATCAGAGCAGTTTGTCTCTGTCGGTCCTTATCGGAGCAGTTTGTCTCTGTCGGTCTTTATCGAAGCAGTTTGTCTCTGTCGGTCCTTATCAGAGCAGTTTGTCTCTGTCGGTCCTTATCGGAGCAGTTTGTCTCTGTCGGTCCTTATCGGAGCAGTTTGTCTCTGTCGGTCTTTATCGAAGCAGTTTGTCTCGGTAGGTCCTTATCGGAGCAGTTTGTCTCTGTCGGTCCTTATCGAAGCAGTTTTGTCTCTGTAGGTCCTTAACGGAGCAGTTTGTCTCTGTCGGTCCTTATCGGAGCAGTTTGTCTCTGTAGGTCCTTATCGGAGCAGTTTGTCTCTGTAGGTCCTTATCGGAGCAGTTTGTCTCTGTCGGTCCTTATCGGAGCAGTTTGTCTCTGTCGGTCTTTATCGAAGCAGTTTGTCTCTGTGGGTCCTTATCGGAGCAGTTTGTCTCTGTCGGTCCTTATCAGAGCAGTTTGTCTCTGTCGGTCCTTATCAGAGCAGTTTGTCTCTGTCGGTCCTTATCAGAGCAGTTTGTCTCTGTCGGTCCTTATCAGAGCAGTTTGTCTCTGTCGGTCCTTATCGAGCATTTGTCTCTGTCGGTCCTTATCGGAGCAGTTTGTCTCTGTCGGTCCTTATAGGAGCAGTTTGTCTCTGTCGGTCCTTATCGGAGCAGTTTGTCTCTGTCGGTCCTTATCAGAGCAGTTTGTCTCTGTAGGTCCTTATCGGAGCAGTTTGTCTCTGTCGGTCCTTATCGGAGCAGTTTGTCTCTGTCGGTCCTTATCAGAGCAGTTTGTCTCTGTAGGTCCTTATCGGAGCAGTTTGTCTCTGTAGGTCCTTATCGGAGCAGTTTGTCTCTGTCGGTCTTTATCGAAGCAGTTTGTCTCTGTCGGTCCTTATAGGAGCAGTTTGTCTCTGTCGGTCCTTATCAGAGCAGTTTGTCTCTGTCGGTCGTTATAGGAGCAGTTTGTCTCTATCGGTCCTTATCGGAGCAGTTTGTCTCTGTCGGTCCTTATCGAAGCAGTTTGTCTGTGTCGGTCTTTATCGAAGCAGTTTGTCTCTGTCGGTCCTTATCAGAGCAGTTTGTCTCTGTCGGTCCTTATCGGAGCAGTTTGTCTCTGTCGGTCCTTATCGGAGCAGTTTGTCTCTGTCGGTCCTTATCGGAGCAGTTTGTCTCTGTAGGTCCTTATCGGAGCAGTTTGTCTCTGTCGGTCCTTATCAGAGCAGTTTGTCTCTGTCGGTCCTTATCAGAGCAGTTTGTCTCTGTCGGTCCTTATCGGAGCAGTTTGTCTCTGTCGGTCCTTATCGGAGCAGTTTGTCTCTGTCGGTCCTTATCAGAGCAGTTTGTCTCTGTAGGTCCTTATCGGAGCAGTTTGTCTCTGTCGGTCCTTATCGGAGCAGTTTGTCTCTGTCGGTCCTTATCAGAGCAGTTTGTCTCTGTAGGTCCTTATCGGGGCAGTTTGTCTCTGTAGGTCCTTATCGGAGCAGTTTGTCTCTGTCGGTCTTTATCGAAGCAGTTTGTCTCTGTCGGTCCTTATCAGAGCAGTTTGTCTCTGTCGGTCCTTATCGGAGCAGTTTGTCTCTGTCGGTCCTTATCGGAGCAGTTTGTCTCTGTCGGTCCTTATCGGAGCAGTTTGTCTCTGTCGGTCTTTATCGAAGCAGTTTGTCTCTGTAGGTCCTTATCGGAGCAGTTTGTCTCTGTCGGTCCTTATCGAAGCAGTTTTGTCTCTGTAGGTCCTTAACGGAGCAGTTTGTCTCTGTCGGTCCTTATCGGAGCAGTTTGTCTCTGTAGGTCCTTATCGGAGCAGTTTGTCTCTGTAGGTCCTTATCGGAGCAGTTTGTCTCTGTCGGTCCTTATCGGAGCAGTTTGTCTCTGTCGGTCTTTATCGAAGCAGTTTGTCTCTGTGGGTCCTTATCGGAGCAATTTGTCTCTGTCGGTCCTTATCAGAGCAGTTTGTCTCTGTCGGTCCTTATAAGAGCAGTTTGTCTCTGTCGGTCCTTATCAGAGCAGTTTGTCTCTGTCGGTCCTTATCAGAGCAGTTTGTCTCTGTCGGTCCTTATCGGAGCAGTTTGTCTCTGTCGGTCCTTATCGGAGCAGTTTGTCTCTGTCGGTCCTTATCGGAGCAGTTTGTCTCTGTCGGTCCTTATCAGAGCAGTTTGTCTCTGTAGGTCCTTATCGGAGCAGTTTGTCTCCGTCGGTCCTTATAGGAGCAGTTTGTCTCTGTCGGTCCTTATCAGAGCAGTTTGTCTCTGTCGGTCTTTATCGAAGCAGTTTGTCTCTGTCGGTCCTTATCAGAGCAGTTTGTCTCTGTCGGTCCTTATCGGAGCAGTTTGTCTCTGTCGGTCGTTATAGGAGCAGTTTGTCTCTGTCGGTCCTTATCGGAGCAGTTTGTCTCTGCCGGTCCTTATCAGAGCAGTTTGTCTCTGTAGGTCCTTATCGGAGCAGTTTGTCTCTGTCGGTCCTTATCGAAGCAGTTTGTCTCTGTCGGTCTTTATCGAAGCAGTTTGTCTCTGTAGGTCCTTATCGGAGCAGTTTGTCTCTGTCGGTCCTTATCAGAGCAGTTTGTCTCTGTCGGTCCTTATCGAAGCAGTTTGTCTCTGTCGGTCTTTATCGAAGCAGTTTGTCTCTGTAGGTCCTTATCGGAGCAGTTTGTCTCTGTCGGTCCTTATCGAAGCAGTTTTGTCTCTGTAGGTCCTTAACGGAGCAGTTTGTCTCTGTCGGTCCTTATCAGAGCAGTTTGTCTCTGTCGGTCCTTATCGGAGCAGTTTGTCTCTGTCGGTCTTTATCGAAGCAGTTTGTCTCTGTCGGTCCTTATCAGAGCAGTTTGTCTCTGTCGGTCCTTATCGGAGCAGTTTGTCTCTGTCGGTCCTTATCGGAGCAGTTTGTCTCTGTAGGTCCTTATCGGAGCAGTTTGTCTCTGTCGGTCCTTATCGAAGCAGTTTTGTCTCTGTAGGTCCTTAACGGAGCAGTTTGTCTCTGTCGGTCCTTATCGGAGCAGTTTGTCTCTGTCGGTCCTTATCGAAGCAGTTTGTCTCTGTCGGTCTTTATCGAAGCAGTTTGTCTCTGTAGGTCCTTATCGGAGCAGTTTGTCTCTGTCGGTCCTTATCAGAGCAGTTTGTCTCTGTCGGTCCTTATCGAAGCAGTTTGTCTATGTCGGTCTTTATCGAAGCAGTTTGTCTCTGTAGGTCCTTATCGGAGCAGTTTGTCTCTGTCGGTCCTTATCGAAGCAGTTTTGTCTCTGTAGGTCCTTAACGGAGCAGTTTGTCTCTGTCGGTCCTTATCAGAGCAGTTTGTCTCTGTCGGTCCTTATCGGAGCAGTTTGTCTCTGTCGGTCTTTATCGAAGCAGTTTGTCTCTGTCGGTCCTTATCAGAGCAGTTTGTCTCTGTCGGTCCTTATCGGAGCAGTTTGTCTCTGTCGGTCTTTATCGAAGCAGTTTGTCTCTGTAGGTCCTTATCGGAGCAGTTTGTCTCTGTCGGTCCTTATCAGAGCAGTTTGTCTCTGTCGGTCCTTATCGCAGCAGTTTGTCTATGTCGGTCTTTATCGAAGCAGTTTGTCTCTGTAGGTCCTTATCGGAGCAGTTTGTCTCTGTCGGTCCTTATCGAAGCAGTTTTGTCTCTGTAGGTCCTTAACGGAGCAGTTTGTCTCTGTCGGTCCTTATCAGAGCAGTTTGTCTCTGTCGGTCCTTATCGGAGCAGTTTGTCTCTGTCGGTCTTTATCGAAGCAGTTTGTCTCTGTCGGTCCTTATCAGAGCAGTTTGTCTCTGTCGGTCCTTATCGGAGCAGTTTGTCTCTGTCGGTCCTTATCGGAGCAGTTTGTCTCTGTCGGTCCTTATCGGAGCAGTTTGTCTCTGTCGGTCTTTATCGAAGCAGTTTGTCTCTGTAGGTCCTTATCGGAGCAGTTTGTCTCTGTCGGTCCTTATCGAAGCAGTTTTGTCTCTGTAGGTCCTTAACGGAGCAGTTTGTCTCTGTCGGTCCTTATCGGAGCAGTTTGTCTCTGTAGGTCCTTATCGGAGCAGTTTGTCTCTGTAGGTCCTTATCGGAGCAGTTTGTCTCTGTCGGTCCTTATCGGAGCAGTTTGTCTCTGTCGGTCTTTATCGAAGCAGTTTGTCTCTGTGGGTCCTTATCGGAGCAATTTGTCTCTGTCGGTCCTTATCAGAGCAGTTTGTCTCTGTCGGTCCTTATAAGAGCAGTTTGTCTCTGTCGGTCCTTATCAGAGCAGTTTGTCTCTGTCGGTCCTTATCAGAGCAGTTTGTCTCTGTCGGTCCTTATCGAAGCATTTTGTCTCTGTCGGTCCTTATCGGAGCAGTTTGTCTCTGTCGGTCCTTATCGGAGCAGTTTGTCTCTGTCGGTCCTTATCGGAGCAGTTTGTCTCTGTCGGTCCTTATCAGAGCAGTTTGTCTCTGTAGGTCCTTATCGGAGCAGTTTGTCTCCGTCGGTCCTTATAGGAGCAGTTTGTCTCTGTCGGTCCTTATCAGAGCAGTTTGTCTCTGTCGGTCGTTATAGGAGCAGTTTGTCTCTGTCGGTCCTTATCGGAGCAGTTTGTCTCTGTCGGTCTTTATCGAAGCAGTTTGTCTCTGTAGGTCCTTATCGGAGCAGTTTGTCTCTGTCGGTCCTTATCGAAGCAGTTTTGTCTCTGTAGGTCCTTAACGGAGTAGTTTGTCTCTGTCGGTCCTTATCGGAGCAGTTTGTCTCTGTAGGTCCTTATCGGAGCAGTTTGTCTCTGTCGGTCCTTATCGGAGCAGTTTGTCTCTGTCGGTCCTTATCAGAGCAGTTTGTCTCTGTCGGTCCTTATCAGAGCAGTTTGTCTCTGTCGGTCCTTATCAGAGCAGTTTGTCTCTGTCGGTCCTTATCGTAGCAGTTTGTCTCTGTCGGTCCTTATCAGAGCAGTTTGTCTCTGTCGGTCCTTATCGGAGCAGTTTGTCTCTGTCGGTCCTTATCGGAGCGGTTTGTCTCTGTCGGTCCTTATCGGAGCAGTTTGTCTCTGTAGGTCCTTATCGGAGCAGTTTGTCTCTGTCGGTCCTTATCGGAGCAGTTTGTCTCTGTCGGTCCTTATCGGAGCAGTTTGTCTCTGTCGGTCCTTATCAGAGCAGTTTGTCTCTGTAGGTCCTTATCGGAGCAGTTTGTCTCTGTAGGTCCTTATCGGAGCAGTTTGTCTCTGTCGGTCCTTATAGGAGCAGTTTGTCTCCGTCGGTCCTTATCAGAGCAGTTTGTCTCTGTCGGTCCTTATCAGAGCAGTTTGTCTCTGTCGGTCCTTATCGAAGCAGTTTGTCTCTATCGGTCTTTATCGAAGCAGTTTGTCTCTGTAGGTCCTTATCGGAGCAGTTTGTCTCTGTCGGTCCTTATCGAAGCAGTTTTGTCTCTGTAGGTCCTTAACGGAGCAGTTTGTCTCTGTCGGTCCTTATCAGAGCAGTTTGTCTCTGTCGGTCCTTATCGGAGCAGTTTGTCTCTGTCGGTCTTTATCGAAGCAGTTTGTCTCTGTCGGTCCTTATCAGAGCAGTTTGTCTCTGTCGGTCCTTATCGGAGCAGTTTGTCTCTGTCGGTCCTTATCGGAGCAGTTTGTCTCTGTCGGTCTTTATCGAAGCAGTTTGTCTCGGTAGGTCCTTATCGGAGCAGTTTGTCTCTGTCGGTCCTTATCGAAGCAGTTTTGTCTCTGTAGGTCCTTAACGGAGCAGTTTGTCTCTGTCGGTCCTTATCGGAGCAGTTTGTCTCTGTAGGTCCTTATCGGAGCAGTTTGTCTCTGTAGGTCCTTATCAGAGCAGTTTGTCTCTGTCGGTCCATATCGGAGCAGTTTGTCTCTGTCGGTCTTTATCGAAGCAGTTTGTCTCTGTGGGTCCTTATCGGAGCAATTTGTCTCTGTCGGTCCTTATCAGAGCAGTTTGTCTCTGTCGGTCCTTATAAGAGCAGTTTGTCTCTGTCGGTCCTTATCAGAGCAGTTTGTCTCTGTCGGTCCTTATCAGAGCAGTTTGTCTCTGTCGGTCCTTATCGAAGCATTTTGTCTCTGTCGGTCCTTATCGGAGCAGTTTGTCTCTGTCGGTCCTTATCGGAGCAGTTTGTCTCTGTCGGTCCTTATCGGAGCAGTTTGTCTCTGTCGGTCCTTATCAGAACAGTTTGTCTCTGTAGGTCCTTATCGGAGCAGTTTGTCTCAGTCGGTCCTTATAGGAGCAGTTTGTCTCTGTCGGTCCTTATCAGAGCAGTTTGTCTCTGTCGGTCTTTATCGAAGCAGTTTGTCTCTGTCGGTCCTTATCAGAGCAGTTTGTCTCTGTCGGTCCTTATCGGAGCAGTTTGTCTCTGTCGGTCGTTATAGGAGCAGTTTGTCTCTGTCGGTCCTTATCGGAGCAGTTTGTCTCTGCCGGTCCTTATCAGAGCAGTTTGTCTCTGTAGGTCCTTATCGGAGCAGTTTGTCTCTGTAGGTCCTTATCGGCGCAGTTTGTCTCTGTCGGTCTTTATCGAAGCAGTTTGTCTCTGTCGGTCCTTATAGGAGCAGTTTGTCTCTGTCGGTCCTTATCAGAGCAGTTTGTCTCTGTCGGTCGTTATAGGAGCAGTTTGTCTCTGTCGGTCCTTATCGGAGCAGTTTGTCTCTGTCGGTCCTTATCGAAGCAGTTTGTCTCTGTCGGTCTTTATCGAAGCAGTTTGTCTCTGTAGGTCCTTATCGGAGCAGTTTGTCTCTGTCGGTCCTTATCAGAGCAGTTTGTCTCTGTCGGTCCTTATCGAAGCAGTTTGTCTCTGTCGGTCTTTATCGAAGCAGTTTGTCTCTGTCGGTCCTTATCAGAGCAGTTTGTCTCTGTCGGTCTTTATCGAAGCAGTTTGTCTCTGTCGGTCCTTATCAGAGCAGTTTGTCTCTGTCGGTCCTTATCGGAGCAGTTTGTCTCTGTCGGTCGTTATAGGAGCAGTTTGTCTCTGTCGGTCCTTATCGGAGCAGTTTGTCTCTGCCGGTCCTTATCAGAGCAGTTTGTCTCTGTAGGTCCTTATCGGAGCAGTTTGTCTCTGTAGGTCCTTATCGGCGCAGTTTGTCTCTGTCGGTCTTTATCGAAGCAGTTTGTCTCTGTCGGTCCTTATAGGAGCAGTTTGTCTCTGTCGGTCCTTATCAGAGCAGTTTGTCTCTGTCGGTCGTTATAGGAGCAGTTTGTCTCTGTCGGTCCTTATCGGAGCAGTTTGTCTCTGTCGGTCCTTATCGAAGCAGTTTGTCTCTGTCGGTCTTTATCGAAGCAGTTTGTCTCTGTAGGTCCTTATCGGAGCAGTTTGTCTCTGTCGGTCCTTATCAGAGCAGTTTGTCTCTGTCGGTCCTTATCGGAGCAGTTTGTCTCTGTCGGTCTTTATCGAAGCAGTTTGTCTCTGTAGGTCCTTATCGGAGCAGTTTGTCTCTGTCGGTCCTTATCGAAGCAGTTTTGTCTCTGTAGGTCCTTAACGGAGCAGTTTGTCTCTGTCGGTCCTTATCGGAGCAGTTTGTCTCTGTAGGTCCTTATCGGAGCAGTTTGTCTCTGTAGGTCCTTATCGGAGCAGTTTGTCTCTGTCGGTCCTTATCGGAGCAGTTTGTCTCTGTCGGTCTTTATCGAAGCAGTTTGTCTCTGTGGGTCCTTATCGGAGCAATTTGTCTCTGTCGGTCCTTATCAGAGCAGTTTGTCTCTGTCGGTCCTTATAAGAGCAGTTTGTCTCTGTCGGTCCTTATCAGAGCAGTTTGTCTCTGTCGGTCCTTATCAGAGCAGTTTGTCTCTGTCGGTCCTTATCGAAGCATTTTGTCTCTGTCGGTCCTTATCGGAGCAGTTTGTCTCTGTCGGTCCTTATCGGAGCAGTTTGTCTCTGTCGGTCCTTATCGGAGCAGTTTGTCTCTGTCGGTCCTTATCAGAGCAGTTTGTCTCTGTAGGTCCTTATCGGAGCAGTTTGTCTCCGTCGGTCCTTATAGGAGCAGTTTGTCTCTGTCGGTCCTTATCAGAGCAGTTTGTCTCTGTCGGTCGTTATAGGAGCAGTTTGTCTCTGTCGGTCCTTATCGGAGCAGTTTGTCTCTGTCGGTCCTTATCGAAGCAGTTTGTCTCTGTAGGTCCTTATCGGAGCAGTTTGTCTCTGTCGGTCCTTATCGAAGCAGTTTTGTCTCTGTAGGTCCTTAACGGAGTAGTTTGTCTCTGTCGGTCCTTATCGGAGCAGTTTGTCTCTGTAGGTCCTTATCGGAGCAGTTTGTCTCTGTCGGTCCTTATCGGAGCAGTTTGTCTCTGTCGGTCCTTATCAGAGCAGTTTGTCTCTGTCGGTCCTTATCAGAGCAGTTTGTCTCTGTCGGTCCTTATCAGAGCAGTTTGTCTCTGTCGGTCCTTATCGTAGCAGTTTGTCTCTGTCGGTCCTTATCGAGCAGTTTGTCTCTGTCGGTCCTTATCGGAGCAGTTTGTCTCTGTCGGTCCTTATCGGAGCGGTTTGTCTCTGTCGGTCCTTATCGGAGCAGTTTGTCTCTGTAGGTCCTTATCGGAGCAGTTTGTCTCTGTCGGTCCTTATCGGAGCAGTTTGTCTCTGTCGGTCCTTATCGGAGCAGTTTGTCTCTGTCGGTCCTTATCGGAGCAGTTTGTCTCTGTCGGTCCTTATCGGAGCAGTTTGTCTCTGTCGGTCCTTATCGGAGCAGTTTGTCTCTGTCGGTCCTTATGGAGCAGTTTGTCTCCGTCGGTCCTTATCGGAGCAGTTTGTCTCTGTCGGTCCTTATCAGAGCAGTTTGTCTCTGTCGGTCCTTATCGAAGCAGTTTGTCTCTATCGGTCTTTATCGAAGCAGTTTGTCTCTGTAGGTCCTTATCGGAGCAGTTTGTCTCTGTCGGTCCTTATCGAAGCAGTTTTGTCTCTGTAGGTCCTTAACGGAGCAGTTTGTCTCTGTCGGTCCTTATCAGAGCAGTTTGTCTCTGTCGGTCCTTATCGGAGCAGTTTGTCTCTGTCGGTCTTTATCGAAGCAGTTTGTCTCTGTCGGTCCTTATCAGAGCAGTTTGTCTCTGTCGGTCCTTATCGGAGCAGTTTGTCTCTGTCGGTCCTTATCGGAGCAGTTTGTCTCTGTAGGTCCTTATCGGAGCAGTTTGTCTCTGTCGGTCCTTATCGAAGCAGTTTTGTCTCTGTAGGTCCTTAACGGAGCAGTTTGTCTCTGTCGGTCCTTATCGGAGCAGTTTGTCTCTGTCGGTCCTTATCGAAGCAGTTTGTCTCTGTCGGTCTTTATCGAAGCAGTTTGTCTCTGTAGGTCCTTATCGGAGCAGTTTGTCTCTGTCGGTCCTTATCAGAGCAGTTTGTCTCTGTCGGTCCTTATCGAAGCAGTTTGTCTATGTCGGTCTTTATCGAAGCAGTTTGTCTCTGTAGGTCCTTATCGGAGCAGTTTGTCTCTGTCGGTCCTTATCGAAGCAGTTTTGTCTCTGTAGGTCCTTAACGGAGCAGTTTGTCTCTGTCGGTCCTTATCAGAGCAGTTTGTCTCTGTCGGTCCTTATCGGAGCAGTTTGTCTCTGTCGGTCCTTATCGAAGCAGTTTGTCTCTGTCGGTCCTTATCAGAGCAGTTTGTCTCTGTCGGTCCTTATCGGAGCAGTTTGTCTCTGTCGGTCCTTATCGAAGCAGTTTGTCTCTGTAGGTCCTTATCGGAGCAGTTTGTCTCTGTCGGTCCTTATCAGAGCAGTTTGTCTCTGTCGGTCCTTATCGAAGCAGTTTGTCTATGTCGGTCTTTATCGAAGCAGTTTGTCTCTGTAGGTCCTTATCGGAGCAGTTTGTCTCTGTCGGTCCTTATCGAAGCAGTTTTGTCTCTGTAGGTCCTTAACGGAGCAGTTTGTCTCTGTCGGTCCTTATCAGAGCAGTTTGTCTCTGTCGGTCCTTATCGGAGCAGTTTGTCTCTGTCGGTCTTTATCGAAGCAGTTTGTCTCTGTCGGTCCTTATCAGAGCAGTTTGTCTCTGTCGGTCCTTATCGGAGCAGTTTGTCTCTGTCGGTCCTTATCGGAGCAGTTTGTCTCTGTCGGTCCTTATCGGAGCAGTTTGTCTCTGTCGGTCTTTATCGAAGCAGTTTGTCTCTGTAGGTCCTTATCGGAGCAGTTTGTCTCTGTCGGTCCTTATCGAAGCAGTTTTGTCTCTGTAGGTCCTTAACGGAGCAGTTTGTCTCTGTCGGTCCTTATCGGAGCAGTTTGTCTCTGTAGGTCCTTATCGGAGCAGTTTGTCTCTGTAGGTCCTTATCGGAGCAGTTTGTCTCTGTCGGTCCTTATCGGAGCAGTTTGTCTCTGTCGGTCTTTATCGAAGCAGTTTGTCTCTGTGGGTCCTTATCGGAGCAATTTGTCTCTGTCGGTCCTTATCAGAGCAGTTTGTCTCTGTCGGTCCTTATAAGAGCAGTTTGTCTCTGTCGGTCCTTATCAGAGCAGTTTGTCTCTGTCGGTCCTTATCAGAGCAGTTTGTCTCTGTCGGTCCTTATCGAAGCATTTTGTCTCTGTCGGTCCTTATCGGAGCAGTTTGTCTCTGTCGGTCCTTATCGGAGCAGTTTGTCTCTGTCGGTCCTTATCGGAGCAGTTTGTCTCTGTCGGTCCTTATCAGAGCAGTTTGTCTCTGTAGGTCCTTATCGGAGCAGTTTGTCTCCGTCGGTCCTTATAGGAGCAGTTTGTCTCTGTCGGTCCTTATCAGAGCAGTTTGTCTCTGTCGGTCGTTATAGGAGCAGTTTGTCTCTGTCGGTCCTTATCGGAGCAGTTTGTCTCTGTCGGTCTTTATCGAAGCAGTTTGTCTCTGTAGGTCCTTATCGGAGCAGTTTGTCTCTGTCGGTCCTTATCGAAGCAGTTTTGTCTCTGTAGGTCCTTAACGGAGTAGTTTGTCTCTGTCGGTCCTTATCGGAGCAGTTTGTCTCTGTAGGTCCTTATCGGAGCAGTTTGTCTCTGTCGGTCCTTATCGGAGCAGTTTGTCTCTGTCGGTCCTTATCAGAGCAGTTTGTCTCTGTCGGTCCTTATCAGAGCAGTTTGTCTCTGTCGGTCCTTATCAGAGCAGTTTGTCTCTGTCGGTCCTTATCGTAGCAGTTTGTCTCTGTCGGTCCTTATCAGAGCAGTTTGTCTCTGTCGGTCCTTATCGGAGCAGTTTGTCTCTGTCGGTCCTTATCGGAGCGGTTTGTCTCTGTCGGTCCTTATCGGAGCAGTTTGTCTCTGTAGGTCCTTATCGGAGCAGTTTGTCTCTGTCGGTCCTTATCGGAGCAGTTTGTCTCTGTCGGTCCTTATCGGAGCAGTTTGTCTCTGTCGGTCCTTATCAGAGCAGTTTGTCTCTGTAGGTCCTTATCGGAGCAGTTTGTCTCTGTAGGTCCTTATCGGAGCAGTTTGTCTCTGTCGGTCCTTATAGGAGCAGTTTGTCTCCGTCGGTCCTTATCAGAGCAGTTTGTCTCTGTCGGTCCTTATCAGAGCAGTTTGTCTCTGTCGGTCCTTATCGAAGCAGTTTGTCTCTATCGGTCTTTATCGAAGCAGTTTGTCTCTGTAGGTCCTTATCGGAGCAGTTTGTCTCTGTCGGTCCTTATCGAAGCAGTTTTGTCTCTGTAGGTCCTTAACGGAGCAGTTTGTCTCTGTCGGTCCTTATCAGAGCAGTTTGTCTCTGTCGGTCCTTATCGGAGCAGTTTGTCTCTGTCGGTCTTTATCGAAGCAGTTTGTCTCTGTCGGTCCTTATCAGAGCAGTTTGTCTCTGTCGGTCCTTATCGGAGCAGTTTGTCTCTGTCGGTCCTTATCGGAGCAGTTTGTCTCTGTCGGTCTTTATCGAAGCAGTTTGTCTCGGTAGGTCCTTATCGGAGCAGTTTGTCTCTGTCGGTCCTTATCGAAGCAGTTTTGTCTCTGTAGGTCCTTAACGGAGCAGTTTGTCTCTGTCGGTCCTTATCGGAGCAGTTTGTCTCTGTAGGTCCTTATCGGAGCAGTTTGTCTCTGTAGGTCCTTATCGGAGCAGTTTGTCTCTGTCGGTCCTTATCGGAGCAGTTTGTCTCTGTCGGTCTTTATCGAAGCAGTTTGTCTCTGTGGGTCCTTATCGGAGCAGTTTGTCTCTGTCGGTCCTTATCAGAGCAGTTTGTCTCTGTCGGTCCTTATCAGAGCAGTTTGTCTCTGTCGGTCCTTATCAGAGCAGTTTGTCTCTGTCGGTCCTTATCAGAGCAGTTTGTCTCTGTCGGTCCTTATCGAAGCATTTTGTCTCTGTCGGTCCTTATCGGAGCAGTTTGTCTCTGTCGGTCCTTATAGGAGCAGTTTGTCTCTGTCGGTCCTTATCGGAGCAGTTTGTCTCTGTCGGTCCTTATCAGAGCAGTTTGTCTCTGTAGGTCCTTATCGGAGCAGTTTGTCTCTGTCGGTCCTTATCGGAGCAGTTTGTCTCTGTCGGTCCTTATCAGAGCAGTTTGTCTCTGTAGGTCCTTATCGGAGCAGTTTGTCTCTGTAGGTCCTTATCGGAGCAGTTTGTCTCTGTCGGTCTTTATCGAAGCAGTTTGTCTCTGTCGGTCCTTATAGGAGCAGTTTGTCTCTGTCGGTCCTTATCAGAGCAGTTTGTCTCTGTCGGTCGTTATAGGAGCAGTTTGTCTCTATCGGTCCTTATCGGAGCAGTTTGTCTCTGTCGGTCCTTATCGAAGCAGTTTGTCTGTGTCGGTCTTTATCGAAGCAGTTTGTCTCTGTCGGTCCTTATCAGAGCAGTTTGTCTCTGTCGGTCCTTATCGGAGCAGTTTGTCTCTGTCGGTCCTTATCGGAGCAGTTTGTCTCTGTCGGTCCTTATCGGAGCAGTTTGTCTCTGTAGGTCCTTATCGGAGCAGTTTGTCTCTGTCGGTCCTTATCAGAGCAGTTTGTCTCTGTCGGTCCTTATCAGAGCAGTTTGTCTCTGTCGGTCCTTATCGGAGCAGTTTGTCTCTGTCGGTCCTTATCGGAGCAGTTTGTCTCTGTCAGGTCCCTTATCGGAGCAGTTTGTCTCTGTCGGTCCTTATCGGAGCAGTTTGTCTCTGTCGGTCCTTATCAGAGCAGTTTGTCTCTGTAGGTCCTTATCGGGGCAGTTTGTCTCTGTAGGTCCTTATCGGAGCAGTTTGTCTCTGTAGGTCCTTATCGGAGCAGTTTGTCTCTGTCGGTCTTTATCGAAGCAGTTTGTCTCTGTCGGTCCTTATCGGAGCAGTTTGTCTCTGTCGGTCTTTATCGAAGCAGTTTGTCTCTGTCGGTCCTTATCGGAGCAGTTTGTCTCTGTCGGTCCTTATCGGAGCAGTTTGTCTCTGTCGGTCCTTATCGGAGCAGTTTGTCTCTGTCGGTCCTTATCGGAGCAGTTTGTCTCTGTCGGTCTTTATCGAAGCAGTTTGTCTCTGTAGGTCCTTATCGGAGCAGTTTGTCTCTGTCGGTCCTTATCGAAGCAGTTTTGTCTCTGTAGGTCCTTAACGGAGCAGTTTGTCTCTGTCGGTCCTTATCGGAGCAGTTTGTCTCTGTAGGTCCTTATCGGAGCAGTTTGTCTCTGTAGGTCCTTATCGGAGCAGTTTGTCTCTGTCGGTCCTTATCGGAGCAGTTTGTCTCTGTCGGTCTTTATCGAAGCAGTTTGTCTCTGTGGGTCCTTATCGGAGCAATTTGTCTCTGTCGGTCCTTATCAGAGCAGTTTGTCTCTGTCGGTCCTTATAAGAGCAGTTTGTCTCTGTCGGTCCTTATCAGAGCAGTTTGTCTCTGTCGGTCCTTATCAGAGCAGTTTGTCTCTGTCGGTCCTTATCGAAGCATTTTGTCTCTGTCGGTCCTTATCGGAGCAGTTTGTCTCTGTCGGTCCTTATCGGAGCAGTTTGTCTCTGTCGGTCCTTATCGGAGCAGTTTGTCTCTGTCGGTCCTTATCAGAGCAGTTTGTCTCTGTAGGTCCTTATCGGAGCAGTTTGTCTCCGTCGGTCCTTATAGGAGCAGTTTGTCTCTGTCGGTCCTTATCAGAGCAGTTTGTCTCTGTCGGTCGTTATAGGAGCAGTTTGTCTCTGTCGGTCCTTATCGGAGCAGTTTGTCTCTGTCGGTCTTTATCGAAGCAGTTTGTCTCTGTAGGTCCTTATCGGAGCAGTTTGTCTCTGTCGGTCCTTATCGAAGCAGTTTTGTCTCTGTAGGTCCTTAACGGAGTAGTTTGTCTCTGTCGGTCCTTATCGGAGCAGTTTGTCTCTGTAGGTCCTTATCGGAGCAGTTTGTCTCTGTCGGTCCTTATCAGAGCAGTTTGTCTCTGTCGGTCCTTATCAGAGCAGTTTGTCTCTGTCGGTCCTTATCAGAGCAGTTTGTCTCTGTCGGTCCTTATCAGAGCAGTTTGTCTCTGTCGGTCCTTATCGAAGCATTTTGTCTCTGTCGGTCCTTATCGGAGCAGTTTGTCTCTGTCGGTCCGTATCGGAGCAGTTTGTCTCTGTCGGTCCTTATCGGAGCAGTTTGTCTCTGTCGGTCCTTATCAGAGCAGTTTGTCTCTGACGGTCCTTATCAGAGCAGTTTGTCTCTGTCGGTCCTTATCGTAGCAGTTTGTCTCTGTCGGTCCTTATCGGAGCAGTTTGTCTCTGTCGGTCCTTATCGGAGCAGTTTGTCTCTGTCGGTCCTTATCGGAGCGGTTTGTCTCTGTCGGTCCTTATCGGAGCAGTTTGTCTCTGTAGGTCCTTATCGGAGCAGTTTGTCTCTGTCGGTCCTTATCGGAGCAGTTTGTCTCTGTCGGTCCTTATCGGAGCAGTTTGTCTCTGTCGGTCCTTATCAGAGCAGTTTGTCTCTGTAGGTCCTTATCGGAGCAGTTTGTCTCTGTAGGTCCTTATCGGAGCAGTTTGTCTCTGTCGGTCTTTATCGAAGCAGTTTGTCTCTGTCGGTCCTTATAGGAGCAGTTTGTCTCCGTCGGTCCTTATCAGAGCAGTTTGTCTCTGTCAGTCGTTATAGGAGCAGTTTGTCTCTGTCGGTCCTTATCGGAGCAGTTTGTCTCTGTCGGTCCTTATCGAAGCAGTTTGTCTCTGTCGGTCTTTATCGAAGCAGTTTGTCTCTGTCGGTCCTTATCAGAGCAGTTTGTCTCTGTCGGTCATTATCGGAGCAGTTTGTCTCTGTCGGTCTTTATAGGAGCAGTTTGTCTCTGTCGGTCCTTATCGGAGCAGTTTGTCTCTGCCGGTCCTTATCAGAGCAGTTTCTCTCTGTAGGTCCTTATCGGAGCAGTTTGTCTCTGTAGGTCCTTATCGGAGCAGTTTGTCTCTGTCGGTCTTTATCGAAGCAGTTTGTCTCTGTCGGTCCTTATAGGAGCAGTTTGTCTCTGTAGGTCCTTATCGGAGCAGTTTGTCTCTGTCGGTCCTTATCGGAGCAGTTTGTCTCTGTCGGTCCTTATCAGAGCAGTTTGTCTCTGTCGGTCCTTATCAGAGCAGTTTGTCTCTGTCGGTCCTTATCAGAGCAGTTTGTCTCTGTCGGTCCTTATCGTAGCAGTTTGTCTCTGTCGGTCCTTATCAGAGCAGTTTGTCTCTGTCGGTCCTTATCGGAGCAGTTTGTCTCTGTCGGTCCTTATCGGAGCGGTTTGTCTCTGTCGGTCCTTATCGGAGCAGTTTGTCTCTGTAGGTCCTTATCGGAGCAGTTTGTCTCTGTCGGTCCTTATCGGAGCAGTTTGTCTCTGTCGGTCCTTATCGGAGCAGTTTGTCTCTGTCGGTCCTTATCAGAGCAGTTTGTCTCTGTAGGTCCTTATCGGAGCAGTTTGTCTCTGTAGGTCCTTATCGGAGCAGTTTGTCTCTGCCGGTCCTTATCAGAGCAGTTTCTCTCTGTAGGTCCTTATCGGAGCAGTTTGTCTCTGTAGGTCCTTATCGGAGCAGTTTGTCTCTGTCGGTCTTTATCGAAGCAGTTTGTCTCTGTCGGTCCTTATAGGAGCAGTTTGTCTCTGTAGGTCCTTATCGGAGCAGTTTGTCTCTGTCGGTCCTTATCGGAGCAGTTTGTCTCTGTCGGTCCTTATCAGAGCAGTTTGTCTCTGTCGGTCCTTATCAGAGCAGTTTGTCTCTGTCGGTCCTTATCAGAGCAGTTTGTCTCTGTCGGTCCTTATCGTAGCAGTTTGTCTCTGTCGGTCCTTATCAGAGCAGTTTGTCTCTGTCGGTCCTTATCGGAGCAGTTTGTCTCTGTCGGTCCTTATCGGAGCGGTTTGTCTCTGTCGGTCCTTATCGGAGCAGTTTGTCTCTGTAGGTCCTTATCGGAGCAGTTTGTCTCTGTCGGTCCTTATCGGAGCAGTTTGTCTCTGTCGGTCCTTATCGGAGCAGTTTGTCTCTGTCGGTCCTTATCAGAGCAGTTTGTCTCTGTAGGTCCTTATCGGAGCAGTTTGTCTCTGTAGGTCCTTATCGGAGCAGTTTGTCTCTGTCGGTCCTTATAGGAGCAGTTTGTCTCCGTCGGTCCTTATCAGAGCAGTTTGTCTCTGTCGGTCCTTATCAGAGCAGTTTGTCTCTGTCGGTCCTTATCGAAGCAGTTTGTCTCTATCGGTCTTTATCGAAGCAGTTTGTCTCTGTAGGTCCTTATCGGAGCAGTTTGTCTCTGTCGGTCCTTATCGAAGCAGTTTTGTCTCTGTAGGTCCTTAACGGAGCAGTTTGTCTCTGTCGGTCCTTATCAGAGCAGTTTGTCTCTGTCGGTCCTTATCGGAGCAGTTTGTCTCTGTCGGTCTTTATCGAAGCAGTTTGTCTCTGTCGGTCCTTATCAGAGCAGTTTGTCTCTGTCGGTCCTTATCGGAGCAGTTTGTCTCTGTCGGTCCTTATCGGAGCAGTTTGTCTCTGTCGGTCTTTATCGAAGCAGTTTGTCTCGGTAGGTCCTTATCGGAGCAGTTTGTCTCTGTCGGTCCTTATCGAAGCAGTTTTGTCTCTGTAGGTCCTTAACGGAGCAGTTTGTCTCTGTCGGTCCTTATCGGAGCAGTTTGTCTCTGTAGGTCCTTATCGGAGCAGTTTGTCTCTGTAGGTCCTTATCGGAGCAGTTTGTCTCTGTCGGTCCTTATCGGAGCAGTTTGTCTCTGTCGGTCTTTATCGAAGCAGTTTGTCTCTGTGGGTCCTTATCGGAGCAGTTTGTCTCTGTCGGTCCTTATCAGAGCAGTTTGTCTCTGTCGGTCCTTATCAGAGCAGTTTGTCTCTGTCGGTCCTTATCAGAGCAGTTTGTCTCTGTCGGTCCTTATCAGAGCAGTTTGTCTCTGTCGGTCCTTATCGAAGCATTTTGTCTCTGTCGGTCCTTATCGGAGCAGTTTGTCTCTGTCGGTCCTTATAGGAGCAGTTTGTCTCTGTCGGTCCTTATCGGAGCAGTTTGTCTCTGTCGGTCCTTATCAGAGCAGTTTGTCTCTGTAGGTCCTTATCGGAGCAGTTTGTCTCTGTCGGTCCTTATCGGAGCAGTTTGTCTCTGTCGGTCCTTATCAGAGCAGTTTGTCTCTGTAGGTCCTTATCGGAGCAGTTTGTCTCTGTAGGTCCTTATCGGAGCAGTTTGTCTCTGTCGGTCTTTATCGAAGCAGTTTGTCTCTGTCGGTCCTTATAGGAGCAGTTTGTCTCTGTCGGTCCTTATCAGAGCAGTTTGTCTCTGTCGGTCGTTATAGGAGCAGTTTGTCTCTATCGGTCCTTATCGGAGCAGTTTGTCTCTGTCGGTCCTTATCGAAGCAGTTTGTCTGTGTCGGTCTTTATCGAAGCAGTTTGTCTCTGTCGGTCCTTATCAGAGCAGTTTGTCTCTGTCGGTCCTTATCGGAGCAGTTTGTCTCTGTCGGTCCTTATCGGAGCAGTTTGTCTCTGTCGGTCCTTATCGGAGCAGTTTGTCTCTGTAGGTCCTTATCGGAGCAGTTTGTCTCTGTCGGTCCTTATCAGAGCAGTTTGTCTCTGTCGGTCCTTATCAGAGCAGTTTGTCTCTGTCGGTCCTTATCGGAGCAGTTTGTCTCTGTCGGTCCTTATCGGAGCAGTTTGTCTCTGTCGGTCCTTATCAGAGCAGTTTGTCTCTGTAGGTCCTTATCGGAGCAGTTTGTCTCTGTCGGTCCTTATCGGAGCAGTTTGTCTCTGTCGGTCCTTATCAGAGCAGTTTGTCTCTGTAGGTCCTTATCGGGGCAGTTTGTCTCTGTAGGTCCTTATCGGAGCAGTTTGTCTCTGTAGGTCCTTATCGGAGCAGTTTGTCTCTGTCGGTCTTTATCGAAGCAGTTTGTCTCTGTCGGTCCTTATCGGAGCAGTTTGTCTCTGTCGGTCCTTATCAGAGCAGTTTGTCTCTGTCGGTCCTTATCGGAGCAGTTTGTCTCTGTCGGTCCTTATCGGAGCAGTTTGTCTCTGTCGGTCCTTATCGGAGCAGTTTGTCTCTGTCGGTCCTTATCGGAGCAGTTTGTCTCTGTCGGTCTTTATCGAAGCAGTTTGTCTCTGTAGGTCCTTATCGGAGCAGTTTGTCTCTGTCGGTCCTTATCGAAGCAGTTTGTCTCTGTAGGTCCTTATCGGAGCAGTTTGTCTCTGTCGGTCCTTATCGGAGCAGTTTGTCTCTGTCGGTCCTTATCGGAGCAGTTTGTCTCTGTAGGTCCTTATCGGAGCAGTTTGTCTCTGTCGGTCCTTATCGGAGCAGTTTGTCTCTGTCGGTCTTTATCGAAGCAGTTTGTCTCTGTCGGTCCTTATCGGAGCAGTTTGTCTCTGTCGGTCCTTATCAGAGCAGTTTGTCTCTGTCGGTCCTTATAGGAGCAGTTTGTCTCTGTCGGTCCTTATCGGAGCAGTTTGTCTCTGTCGGTCCTTATCGAGAGCAGTTTGTCTCTGTCGGTCCTTATCGAAGCAGTTTGTCTCTGTCGGTCCTTATCGGAGCAGTTTGTCTCTGTCGGTCCTTATCGGAGCAGTTTGTCTCTGTCGGTCCTTATCGGAGCAGTTTGTCTCTGTCGGTCCTTATCGGAGCAGTTTGTCTCTGTAGGTCCTTATCGGAGCAGTTTGTCTCTGTCGGTCCTTATAGGAGCAGTTTGTCTCTGTCGGTCCTTATCAGAGCAGTTTGTCTCTGTCGGTCGTTATAGGAGCAGTTTGTCTCTGTCGGTCCTTATCGGAGCAGTTTGTCTCTGTCGGTCCTTATCGAAGCAGTTTGTCTCTGTAGGTCCTTATCGGAGCAGTTTGTCTCTGTCGGTCCTTATCGGAGCAGTTTGTCTCTGTCGGTCCTTATCAGAGCAGTTTGTCTCTGTAGGTCCTTATCGGGGCAGTTTGTCTCTGTAGGTCCTTATCGGAGCAGTTTGTCTCTGTAGGTCCTTATCGGAGCAGTTTGTCTCTGTCGGTCTTTATCGAAGCAGTTTGTCTCTGTCGGTCCTTATCGGAGCAGTTTGTCTCTGTCGGTCTTTATCGAAGCAGTTTGTCTCTGTCGGTCCTTATCAGAGCAGTTTGTCTCTGTCGGTCCTTATCGGAGCAGTTTGTCTCTGTCGGTCCTTATCGGAGCAGTTTGTCTCTGTCGGTCCTTATCGGAGCAGTTTGTCTCTGTCGGTCTTTATCGAAGCAGTTTGTCTCTGTAGGTCCTTATCGGAGCAGTTTGTCTCTGTCGGTCCTTATCGAAGCAGTTTTGTCTCTGTAGGTCCTTAACGGAGCAGTTTGTCTCTGTCGGTCCTTATCGGAGCAGTTTGTCTCTGTAGGTCCTTATCGGAGCAGTTTGTCTCTGTAGGTCCTTATCGGAGCAGTTTGTCTCTGTCGGTCCTTATCGGAGCAGTTTGTCTCTGTCGGTCTTTATCGAAGCAGTTTGTCTCTGTGGGTCCTTATCGGAGCAATTTGTCTCTGTCGGTCCTTATCAGAGCAGTTTGTCTCTGTCGGTCCTTATAAGAGCAGTTTGTCTCTGTCGGTCCTTATCAGAGCAGTTTGTCTCTGTCGGTCCTTATCAGAGCAGTTTGTCTCTGTCGGTCCTTATCGAAGCATTTTGTCTCTGTCGGTCCTTATCGGAGCAGTTTGTCTCTGTCGGTCCTTATCGGAGCAGTTTGTCTCTGTCGGTCCTTATCGGAGCAGTTTGTCTCTGTCGGTCCTTATCAGAGCAGTTTGTCTCTGTAGGTCCTTATCGGAGCAGTTTGTCTCCGTCGGTCCTTATAGGAGCAGTTTGTCTCTGTCGGTCCTTATCAGAGCAGTTTGTCTCTGTCGGTCGTTATAGGAGCAGTTTGTCTCTGTCGGTCCTTATCGGAGCAGTTTGTCTCTGTCGGTCTTTATCGAAGCAGTTTGTCTCTGTAGGTCCTTATCGGAGCAGTTTGTCTCTGTCGGTCCTTATCGAAGCAGTTTTGTCTCTGTAGGTCCTTAACGGAGTAGTTTGTCTCTGTCGGTCCTTATCGGAGCAGTTTGTCTCTGTAGGTCCTTATCGGAGCAGTTTGTCTCTGTCGGTCCTTATCAGAGCAGTTTGTCTCTGTCGGTCCTTATCAGAGCAGTTTGTCTCTGTCGGTCCTTATCAGAGCAGTTTGTCTCTGTCGGTCCTTATCAGAGCAGTTTGTCTCTGTCGGTCCTTATCGAAGCATTTTGTCTCTGTCGGTCCTTATCGGAGCAGTTTGTCTCTGTCGGTCCGTATCGGAGCAGTTTGTCTCTGTCGGTCCTTATCGGAGCAGTTTGTCTCTGTCGGTCCTTATCAGAGCAGTTTGTCTCTGACGGTCCTTATCAGAGCAGTTTGTCTCTGTCGGTCCTTATCGTAGCAGTTTGTCTCTGTCGGTCCTTATCGGAGCAGTTTGTCTCTGTCGGTCCTTATCGGAGCAGTTTGTCTCTGTCGGTCCTTATCGGAGCGGTTTGTCTCTGTCGGTCCTTATCGGAGCAGTTTGTCTCTGTAGGTCCTTATCGGAGCAGTTTGTCTCTGTCGGTCCTTATCGGAGCAGTTTGTCTCTGTCGGTCCTTATCGGAGCAGTTTGTCTCTGTCGGTCCTTATCAGAGCAGTTTGTCTCTGTAGGTCCTTATCGGAGCAGTTTGTCTCTGTAGGTCCTTATCGGAGCAGTTTGTCTCTGTCGGTCTTTATCGAAGCAGTTTGTCTCTGTCGGTCCTTATAGGAGCAGTTTGTCTCCGTCGGTCCTTATCAGAGCAGTTTGTCTCTGTCAGTCGTTATAGGAGCAGTTTGTCTCTGTCGGTCCTTATCGGAGCAGTTTGTCTCTGTCGGTCCTTATCAGAGCAGTTTGTCTCTGTCGGTCCTTATCGAAGCAGTTTGTCTCTGTCGGTCTTTATCGAAGCAGTTTGTCTCTGTAGGTCCTTATCGGAGCAGTTTGTCTCTGTCGGTCCTTATCAGAGCAGTTTGTCTCTGTCGGTCCTTATCGGAGCAGTTTGTCTCTGTCGGTCTTTATCGAAGCAGTTTGTCTCTGTCGGTCCTTATCAGAGCAGTTTGTCTCTGTCGGTCCTTATCGGAGCAGTTTGTCTCTGTCGGTCCTTATCGGAGCAGTTTGTCTCTGTCGGTCTTTATCGAAGCAGTTTGTCTCGGTAGGTCCTTATCGGAGCAGTTTGTCTCTGTCGGTCCTTATCGAAGCAGTTTTGTCTCTGTAGGTCCTTATCGGAGCAGTTTGTCTCTGTAGGTCCTTATCGGAGCAGTTTGTCTCTGTCGGTCCTTATCGGAGCAGTTTGTCTCTGTCGGTCTTTATCGAAGCAGTTTGTCTCTGTGGGTCCTTATCGGAGCAGTTTGTCTCTGTCGGTCCTTATCAGAGCAGTTTGTCTCTGTCGGTCCTTATCAGAGCAGTTTGTCTCTGTCGGTCCTTATCAGAGCAGTTTGTCTCTGTCGGTCCTTATCAGAGCAGTTTGTCTCTGTCGGTCCTTATCGAAGCATTTTGTCTCTGTCGGTCCTTATCGGAGCAGTTTGTCTCTGTCGGTCCTTATCGGAGCAGTTTGTCTCTGTCGGTCCTTATCGAAGCAGTTTGTCTCTGTCGGTCTTTATCGAAGCAGTTTGTCTCTGTCGGTCCTTATCAGAGCAGTTTGTCTCTGTCGGTCCTTATCGGAGCAGTTTGTCTCTGTCGGTCTTTATAGGAGCAGTTTGTCTCTGTCGGTCCTTATCGGAGCAGTTTGTCTCTGCCGGTCCTTATCAGAGCAATTTCTCTCTGTAGGTCCTTATCGGAGCAGTTTGTCTCTGTAGGTCCTTATCGGAGCAGTTTGTCTCTGTCGGTCTTTATCGAAGCAGTTTGTCTCTGTCGGTCCTTATAGGAGCAGTTTGTCTCTGTCGGTCCTTATCAGAGCAGTTTGTCTCTGTCGGTCGTTATAGGAGCAGTTTGTCTCTGTCGGTCCTTATCGGAGCAGTTTGTCTCTGTCGGTCCTTATCGAAGCAGTTTGTCTCTGTCGGTCTTTATCGAAGCAGTTTGTCTCTGTAGGTCCTTATCGGAGCAGTTTGTCTCTGTCGGTCCTTATCAGAGCAGTTTGTCTCTGTCGGTCCTTATCGAAGCAGTTTGTCTCTGTCGGTCTTTATCGAAGCAGTTTGTCTCTGTAGGTCCTTATCGGAGCAGTTTGTCTCTGTCGGTCCTTATCGAAGCAGTTTTGTCTCTGTAGGTCCTTAACGGAGCAGTTTGTCTCTGTCGGTCCTTATCAGAGCAGTTTGTCTCTGTCGGTCCTTATCGGAGCAGTTTGTCTCTGTCGGTCTTTATCGAAGCAGTTTGTCTCTGTCGGTCCTTATCAGAGCAGTTTGTCTCTGTCGGTCCTTATCGGAGCAGTTTGTCTCTGTCGGTCCTTATCGGAGCAGTTTGTCTCTGTCGGTCTTTATCGAAGCAGTTTGTCTCGGTAGGTCCTTATCGGAGCAGTTTGTCTCTGTCGGTCCTTATCGAAGCAGTTTTGTCTCTGTAGGTCCTTAACGGAGCAGTTTGTCTCTGTCGGTCCTTATCGGAGCAGTTTGTCTCTGTAGGTCCTTATCGGAGCAGTTTGTCTCTGTAGGTCCTTATCGGAGCAGTTTGTCTCTGTCGGTCCTTATCGGAGCAGTTTGTCTCTGTCGGTCTTTATCGAAGCAGTTTGTCTCTGTGGGTCCTTATCGGAGCAGTTTGTCTCTGTCGGTCCTTATCAGAGCAGTTTGTCTCTGTCGGTCCTTATCAGAGCAGTTTGTCTCTGTCGGTCTTTATCGAAGCAGTTTGTCTCTGTCGGTCCTTATCAGAGCAGTTTGTCTCTGTCGGTCGTTATAGGAGCAGTTTGTCTCTGTCGGTCCTTATCGGAGCAGTTTGTCTCTGTCGGTCCTTATCGAAGCAGTTTGTCTGTGTCGGTCTTTATCGAAGCAGTTTGTCTCTGTCGGTCCTTATCAGAGCAGTTTGTCTCTGTCGGTCCTTATCGGAGCAGTTTGTCTCTGTCGGTCCTTATCGGAGCAGTTTGTCTCTGTCGGTCCTTATCGGAGCAGTTTGTCTCTGTAGGTCCTTATCGGAGCAGTTTGTCTCTGTCGGTCCTTATCAGAGCAGTTTGTCTCTGTCGGTCCTTATCAGAGCAGTTTGTCTCTGTCGGTCCTTATCGGAGCAGTTTGTCTCTGTCGGTCCTTATCGGAGCAGTTTGTCTCTGTCGGTCCTTATCAGAGCAGTTTGTCTCTGTAGGTCCTTATCGGAGCAGTTTGTCTCTGTCGGTCCTTATCGGAGCAGTTTGTCTCTGTCGGTCCTTATCAGAGCAGTTTGTCTCTGTAGGTCCTTATCGGGGCAGTTTGTCTCTGTAGGTCCTTATCGGAGCAGTTTGTCTCTGTCGGTCTTTATCGAAGCAGTTTGTCTCTGTCGGTCCTTATAGGAGCAGTTTGTCTCTGTCGGTCCTTATCAGAGCAGTTTGTCTCTGTCGGTCGTTATAGGAGCAGTTTGTCTCTGTCGGTCCTTATCGGAGCAGTTTGTCTCTGTCGGTCCTTATCGAAGCAGTTTGTCTGTGTCGGTCTTTATCGAAGCAGTTTGTCTCTGTCGGTCCATATCAGAGCAGTTTGTCTCTGTCGGTCCTTATCGGAGCAGTTTGTCTCTGTCGGTCCTTATCGGAGCAGTTTGTCTCTGTCGGTCCTTATCAGAGCAGTTTGTCTCTGTAGGTCCTTATCGGAGCAGTTTGTCTCTGTCGGTCCTTATCAGAGCAGTTTGTCTCTGTCGGTCGTTATAGGAGCAGTTTGTCTCTGTCGGTCCTTATCGGAGCAGTTTGTCTCTGTCGGTCCTTATCGAAGCAGTTTGTCTCTGTCGGTCTTTATCGAAGCAGTTTGTCTCTGTAGGTCCTTATCGGAGCAGTTTGTCTCTGTCGGTCCTTATCAGAGCAGTTTGTCTCTGTCGGTCCTTATCGAAGCAGTTTGTCTCTGTCGGTCTTTATCGAAGCAGTTTGTCTCTGTAGGTCCTTATCGGAGCAGTTTGTCTCTGTCGGTCCTTATCGAAGCAGTTTTGTCTCTGTAGGTCCTTAACGGAGCAGTTTGTCTCTGTCGGTCCTTATCAGAGCAGTTTGTCTCTGTCGGTCCTTATCGGAGCAGTTTGTCTCTGTCGGTCTTTATCGAAGCAGTTTGTCTCTGTCGGTCCTTATCAGAGCAGTTTGTCTCTGTCGGTCCTTATCGGAGCAGTTTGTCTCTGTCGGTCCTTATCGGAGCAGTTTGTCTCTGTCGGTCTTTATCGAAGCAGTTTGTCTCGGTAGGTCCTTATCGGAGCAGTTTGTCTCTGTCGGTCCTTATCGAAGCAGTTTTGTCTCTGTAGGTCCTTAACGGAGCAGTTTGTCTCTGTCGGTCCTTATCGGAGCAGTTTGTCTCTGTAGGTCCTTATCGGAGCAGTTTGTCTCTGTAGGTCCTTATCGGAGCAGTTTGTCTCTGTCGGTCCTTATCGGAGCAGTTTGTCTCTGTCGGTCTTTATCGAAGCAGTTTGTCTCTGTGGGTCCTTATCGGAGCAGTTTGTCTCTGTCGGTCCTTATCAGAGCAGTTTGTCTCTGTCGGTCCTTATCAGAGCAGTTTGTCTCTGTCGGTCTTTATCGAAGCAGTTTGTCTCTGTCGGTCCTTATCAGAGCAGTTTGTCTCTGTCGGTCGTTATAGGAGCAGTTTGTCTCTGTCGGTCCTTATCGGAGCAGTTTGTCTCTGTCGGTCCTTATCGAAGCAGTTTGTCTGTGTCGGTCTTTATCGAAGCAGTTTGTCTCTGTCGGTCCTTATCAGAGCAGTTTGTCTCTGTCGGTCCTTATCGGAGCAGTTTGTCTCTGTCGGTCCTTATCGGAGCAGTTTGTCTCTGTCGGTCCTTATCGGAGCAGTTTGTCTCTGTAGGTCCTTATCGGAGCAGTTTGTCTCTGTCGGTCCTTATCAGAGCAGTTTGTCTCTGTCGGTCCTTATCAGAGCAGTTTGTCTCTGTCGGTCCTTATCGGAGCAGTTTGTCTCTGTCGGTCCTTATCGGAGCAGTTTGTCTCTGTCGGTCCTTATCAGAGCAGTTTGTCTCTGTAGGTCCTTATCGGAGCAGTTTGTCTCTGTCGGTCCTTATCGGAGCAGTTTGTCTCTGTCGGTCCTTATCAGAGCAGTTTGTCTCTGTAGGTCCTTATCGGGGCAGTTTGTCTCTGTAGGTCCTTATCGGAGCAGTTTGTCTCTGTCGGTCTTTATCGAAGCAGTTTGTCTCTGTCGGTCCTTATAGGAGCAGTTTGTCTCTGTCGGTCCTTATCAGAGCAGTTTGTCTCTGTCGGTCGTTATAGGAGCAGTTTGTCTCTGTCGGTCCTTATCGGAGCAGTTTGTCTCTGTCGGTCCTTATCGAAGCAGTTTGTCTGTGTCGGTCTTTATCGAAGCAGTTTGTCTCTGTCGGTCCATATCAGAGCAGTTTGTCTCTGTCGGTCCTTATCGGAGCAGTTTGTCTCTGTCGGTCCTTATCGGAGCAGTTTGTCTCTGTCGGTCCTTATCAGAGCAGTTTGTCTCTGTAGGTCCTTATCGGAGCAGTTTGTCTCTGTCGGTCCTTATCAGAGCAGTTTGTCTCTGTAGGTCCTTATCGGAGCAGTTTGTCTCTGTAGGTCCTTATCGGAGCAGTTTGTCTCTGTCGGTCTTTATCGAGGCAGTTTGTCTCTGTCGGTCCTTATAGGAGCAGTTTGTCTCTGTCGGTCCTTATCAGAGCAGTTTGTCTCTGTCGGTCGTTATAGGAGCAGTTTGTCTCTGTCGGTCCTTATCGGAGCAGTTTGTCTCTGTCGGTCCTTATCGAAGCAGTTTGTCTCTGTCGGTCTTTATCGAAGCAATTTGTCTCTGTAGGTCCTTATCGGAGCAGTTTGTCTCTGTCGGTCCTTATCGGAGCAGTTTGTCTCTGTCGGTCCTTATCGAAGCAGTTTTGTCTCTATAGGTCCTTAACGGAGCAGTTTGTCTCTGTCGGTCCTTATCAGAGCAGTTTGTCTCTGTCGGTCCTTATCGAAGCAGTTTGTCTCTGTCGGTCTTTATCGAAGCAATTTGTCTCTGTAGGTCCTTATCGGAGCAGTTTGTCTCTGTCGGTCCTTATCGGAGCAGTTTGTCTCTGTCGGTCCTTATCGAAGCAGTTTTGTCTCTGTAGGTCCTTAACGGAGCAGTTTGTCTCTGTCGGTCCTTATCAGAGCAGTTTGTCTCTGTCGGTCCTTATCGGAGCAGTTTGTCTGTGTCGGTCTTTATCGAAGCAGTTTGTCTCTGTTGGTCCTTATCAGAGCAGTTTGTCTCTGTCGGTCCTTATCGGAGCAGTTTGTCTCTGTCGGTCCTTATCGGAGCAGTTTGTCTCTGTCGGTCTTTATCGAAGCAGTTTGTCTCTGTAGGTCCTTATCGGAGCAGTTTGTCTCTGTCGGTCCTTACCAGAGCAGTTTGTCTCTGTCGGTCCTTATCAGAGCAGTTTGTCTCTGTCGGTCCTTATCAGAGCAGTTTGTCTCTGTAGGTCCTTATCGGAGCAGTTTGTCTCTGTCGGTCCTTATCGGAGCAGTTTGTCTCTGTCGGTCCTTATCAGAGCAGTTTGTCTCTGTAGGTCCTTATCGGAGCAGTTTGTCTCTGTCGGTCATATCGGAGCAGTTTGTCTCTGTCGGTCCTTATCGGAGCAGTTTGTCTCTGTCGGTCCTTATCGGAGCAGTTTGTCTCTGTCGGTCCTTATCGGAGCAGTTTGTCTCTGTCGGTCGTTATAGGAGCAGTTTGTCTCTGTCGGTCCTTATCGGAGCAGTTTGTCTCTGTCGGTCCTTATCGAAGCAGTTTGTCTGTGTCGGTCTTTATCGAAGCAGTTTGTCTCTGTCGGTCCATATCAGAGCAGTTTGTCTCTGTCGGTCCTTATCGGAGCAGTTTGTCTCTGTCGGTCCTTATCGGAGCAGTTTGTCTCTGTCGGTCCTTATCGGAGCAGTTTGTCTCTGTCGGTCCTTATCAGAGCAGTTTGTCTCTGTCGGTCCTTATCGGAGCAGTTTGTCTCTGTAGGTCCTTATCGGAGCAGTTTGTCTCTGTCGGTCTTTATCGAGGCAGTTTGTCTCTGTCGGTCCTTATAGGAGCAGTTTGTCTCTGTCGGTCCTTATCAGAGCAGTTTGTCTCTGTCGGTCGTTATAGGAGCAGTTTGTCTCTGTCGGTCCTTATCGGAGCAGTTTGTCTCTGTCGGTCCTTATCGAAGCAGTTTGTCTCTGTCGGTCTTTATCGAAGCAGTTTGTCTCTGTAGGTCCTTATCGGAGCAGTTTGTCTCTGTCGGTCCTTATCGGAGCAGTTTGTCTCTGTCGGTCCTTATCGAAGCAGTTTTGTCTCTATAGGTCCTTAACGGAGCAGTTTGTCTCTGTCGGTCCTTATCAGAGCAGTTTGTCTCTGTCGGTCCTTATCGAAGCAGTTTGTCTCTGTCGGTCTTTATCGAAGCAATTTGTCTCTGTAGGTCCTTATCGGAGCAGTTTGTCTCTGTCGGTCCTTATCGGAGCAGTTTGTCTCTGTCGGTCCTTATCGAAGCAGTTTTGTCTCTGTAGGTCCTTAACGGAGCAGTTTGTCTCTGTCGGTCCTTATCAGAGCAGTTTGTCTCTGTCGGTCCTTATCGGAGCAGTTTGTCTCTGTCGGTCTTTATCGAAGCAGTTTGTCTCTGTCGGTCCTTATCAGAGCAGTTTGTCTCTGTCGGTCCTTATCGGAGCAGTTTGTCTCTGTCGGTCCTTATCGGAGCAGTTTGTCTCTGTCGGTCTTTATCGAAGCAGTTTGTCTCTGTAGGTCCTTATCGGAGCAGTTTGTCTCTGTCGGTCCTTACCAGAGCAGTTTGTCTCTGTCGGTCCTTATCAGAGCAGTTTGTCTCTGTCGGTCCTTATCAGAGCAGTTTGTCTCTGTAGGTCCTTATCGGAGCAGTTTGTCTCTGTCGGTCCTTATCGGAGCAGTTTGTCTCTGTCGGTCCTTATCAGAGCAGTTTGTCTCTGTAGGTCCTTATCGGAGCAGTTTGTCTCTGTCGGTCATATCGGAGCAGTTTGTCTCTGTCGGTCCTTATCGGAGCAGTTTGTCTCTGTCGGTCCTTATCGGAGCAGTTTGTCTCTGTCGGTCCTTATCGGAGCAGTTTGTCTCTGTCGGTCCTTATCGGAGCAGTTTGTCTCTGTAGGTCCTTATCGGAGCAGTTTGTCTCTGTCGGTCCTTATCGGAGCAGTTTGTCTCTGTCGGTTCTTATCAGAGCAGTTTGTCTCTGTCGGTCCTTATCGGAGCAGTTTGTCTCTGTAGGTCCTTATCGGAGCAGTTTGTCTCTGTCGGTCTTTATCGAAGCAGTTTGTCTCTGTCGGTCCTTATAGGAGCAGTTTGTCTCTGTCGGTCGTTATAGGAGCAGTTTGTCTCTGTCGGTCCTTATCGGAGCAGTTTGTCTCTGTCGGTCCTTATCGAAGCAGTTTGTCTCTGTCGGTCTTTATCGAAGCAGTTTGTCTCTGTAGGTCCTTATCGGAGCAGTTTGTCTCTGTCGGTCCTTATCAGAGCAGTTTGTCTCTGTCGGTCCTTATCGAAGCAGTTTGTCTCTGTCGGTCTTTATCGAAGCAGTTTGTCTCTGTAGGTCCTTATCGGAGCAGTTTGTCTCTGTCGGTCCTTATCGAAGCAGTTTTGTCTCTGTAGGTCCTTAACGGAGCAGTTTGTCTCTGTCGGTCCTTATCAGAGCAGTTTGTCTCTGTCGGTCCTTATCGGAGCAGTTTGTCTCTGTCGGTCTTTATCGAAGCAGTTTGTCTCTGTCGGTCCTTATCATAGCAGTTTGTCTCTGTCGGTCCTTATCGGAGCAGTTTGTCTCTGTCGGTCCTTATCGGAGCAGTTTGTCTCTGTCGGTCTTTATCGAAGCAGTTTGTCTCTGTAGGTCCTTATCGGAGCAGTTTGTCTCTGTCGGTCCTTATCGAAGCAGTTTTGTCTCTGTAGGTCCTTAACGGAGCAGTTTGTCTTTGTCGGTCCTTATCGGAGCAGTTTGTCTCTGTAGGTCCTTATCGGAGCAGTTTGTCTCTGTAGGTCCTTATCGGAGCAGTTTGTCTCTGTCGGTCCTTATCGGAGCAGTTTGTCTCTGTCGGTCCTTATCAGAGCAGTTTGTCTCTGTCGGTCCTTATCAGAGCAGTTTGTCTCTGTCGGTCCTTATCAGAGCAGTTTGTCTCTGTCGGTCCTTATCGAAGCATTTTGTCTCTGTCGGTCCTTATCGGAGCAGTTTGTCTCTGTCGGTCCTTATCGGAGCAGTTTGTCTCTGTCGGTCCTTATCGGAGCAGTTTGTCTCTGTAGGTCCTTATCGGAGCAGTTTGTCTCTGTCGGTCCTTATCGGAGCAGTTTGTCTCTGTCGGTCCTTATCAGAGCAGTTTGTCTCTGTAGGTCCTTATCGGAGCAGTTTGTCTCTGTCGGTCCTTATCAGAGCAGTTTGTCTCTGTCGGTCCTTATCAGAGCAGTTTGTCTCTGTCGGTCCTTATCGGAGCAGTTTGTCTCTGTCGGTCCTTATCGGAGCAGTTTGTCTCTGTCGGTCCTTATCAGGGCAGTTTGTCTCTGTAGGTCCTTATCGGAGCAGTTTGTCTCTGTCGGTCCTTATCGGAGCAGTTTGTCTCTGTCGGTCCTTATCAGAGCAGTTTGTCTCTGTAGGTCCTTATCGGGGCAGTTTGTCTCTGTAGGTCCTTATCGGAGCAGTTTGTCTCTGTCGGTCATATCGGAGCAGTTTGTCTCTGTCGGTCCTTATCGGAGCAGTTTGTCTCTGTCGGTCCTTATCGGAGCAGTTTGTCTCTGTCGGTCCTTATCGGAGCAGTTTGTCTCTGTCGGTCCTTATCGGAGCAGTTTGTCTCTGTAGGTCCTTATCGGAGCAGTTTGTCTCTGTCGGTCCTTATCGGAGCAGTTTGTCTCTGTCGGTCCTTATCAGAGCAGTTTGTCTCTGTCGGTCCTTATCGGAGCAGTTTGTCTCTGTAGGTCCTTATCGGAGCAGTTTGTCTCTGTCGGTCTTTATCGAAGCAGTTTGTCTCTGTCGGTCCTTATAGGAGCAGTTTGTCTCTGTCGGTCCTTATCAGAGCAGTTTGTCTCTGTCGGTCGTTATAGGAGCAGTTTGTCTCTGTCGGTCCTTATCGGAGCAGTTTGTCTCTGTCGGTCCTTATCGAAGCAGTTTGTCTCTGTCGGTCTTTATCGAAGCAGTTTGTCTCTGTAGGTCCTTATCGGAGCAGTTTGTCTCTGTCGGTCCTTATCAGAGCAGTTTGTCTCTGTCGGTCCTTATCGAAGCAGTTTGTCTCTGTCGGTCTTTATCGAAGCAGTTTGTCTCTGTAGGTCCTTATCGGAGCAGTTTGTCTCTGTCGGTCCTTATCGAAGCAGTTTTGTCTCTGTAGGTCCTTAACGGAGCAGTTTGTCTCTGTCGGTCCTTATCAGAGCAGTTTGTCTCTGTCGGTCCTTATCGGAGCAGTTTGTCTCTGTCGGTCTTTATCGAAGCAGTTTGTCTCTGTCGGTCCTTATCAGAGCAGTTTGTCTCTGTCGGTCCTTATCGGAGCAGTTTGTCTCTGTCGGTCCTTATCGGAGCAGTTTGTCTCTGTCGGTCTTTATCGAAGCAGTTTGTCTCTGTAGGTCCTTATCGGAGCAGTTTGTCTCTGTCGGTCCTTATCGAAGCAGTTTTGTCTCTGTAGGTCCTTAACGGAGCAGTTTGTCTTTGTCGGTCCTTATCGGAGCAGTTTGTCTCTGTAGGTCCTTATCGGAGCAGTTTGTCTCTGTAGGTCCTTATCGGAGCAGTTTGTCTCTGTCGGTCCTTATCGGAGCAGTTTGTCTCTGTCGGTCTTTATCGAAGCAGTTTGTCTCTGTGGGTCCTTATCGGAGCAGTTTGTCTCTGTCGGTCCTTATCAGAGCAGTTTGTCTCTGTCGGTCCTTATCAGAGCAGTTTGTCTCTGTCGGTCCTTATCAGAGCAGTTTGTCTCTGTCGGTCCTTATCGAAGCATTTTGTCTCTGTCGGTCCTTATCGGAGCAGTTTGTCTCTGTCGGTCCTTATCGGAGCAGTTTGTCTCTGTCGGTCCTTATCGGAGCAGTTTGTCTCTGTAGGTCCTTATCGGAGCAGTTTGTCTCTGTCGGTCCTTATCGGAGCAGTTTGTCTCTGTCGGTCCTTATCAGAGCAGTTTGTCTCTGTAGGTCCTTAATCGGAGCAGTTTGTCTCTGTAGGTCCTTATCGGAGCAGTTTGTCTCTGTCGGTCTTTATCGAAGCAGTTTGTCTCTGTCGGTCCTTATAGGAGCAGTTTGTCTCTGTCGGTCCTTATCAGAGCAGTTTGTCTCTGTCGGTCGTTATAGGAGCAGTTTGTCTCTGTCGGTCCTTATCGGAGCAGTTTGTCTCTGTCGGTCCTTATCGAAGCAGTTTGTCTGTGTCGGTCTTTATCGAAGCAGTTTGTCTCTGTCGGTCCTTATCAGAGCAGTTTGTCTCTGTCGGTCCTTATCGGAGCAGTTTGTCTCTGTCGGTCCTTATCGGAGCAGTTTGTCTCTGTCGGTCCTTATCAGAGCAGTTTGTCTCTGTAGGTCCTTATCGGAGCAGTTTGTCTCTGTCGGTCCTTATCAGAGCAGTTTGTCTCTGTCGGTCCTTATCAGAGCAGTTTGTCTCTGTCGGTCCTTATCGGAGCAGTTTGTCTCTGTCGGTCCTTATCGGAGCAGTTTGTCTCTGTCGGTCCTTATCAGGGCAGTTTGTCTCTGTAGGTCCTTATCGGAGCAGTTTGTCTCTGTCGGTCCTTATCGGAGCAGTTTGTCTCTGTCGGTCCTTATCAGAGCAGTTTGTCTCTGTCGGTCCTTATCGGGGCAGTTTGTCTCTGTAGGTCCTTATCGGAGCAGTTTGTCTCTGTCGGTCATATCGGAGCAGTTTGTCTCTGTCGGTCCTTATCGGAGCAGTTTGTCTCTGTCGGTCCTTATCGGAGCAGTTTGTCTCTGTCGGTCCTTATCGGAGCAGTTTGTCTCTGTCGGTCCTTATCGGAGCAGTTTGTCTCTGTCGGTCCTTATCGGAGCAGTTTGTCTCTGTCGGTCCTTATCGGAGCAGTTTGTCTCTGTCGGTCCTTATCGGAGCAGTTTGTCTCTGTCGGTCCTTATCAGAGCAGTTTGTCTCTGTAGGTCCTTATCGGAGCAGTTTGTCTCTGTCGGTCCTTATCGGAGCAGTTTGTCTCTGTCGGTCCTTATCGAAGCAGTTTGTCTCTGTCGGTCCTTATCAGGAGCAGTTTGTCTCTGTCGGTCGTTATAGGAGCAGTTTGTCTCTGTCGGTCCTTATCGGAGCAGTTTGTCTCTGTCGGTCCTTATCGAAGCAGTTTGTCTCTGTCGGTCTTTATCGAAGCAGTTTGTCTCTGTAGGTCCTTATCGGAGCAGTTTGTCTCTGTCGGTCCTTATCAGAGCAGTTTGTCTCTGTCGGTCCTTATCGAAGCAGTTTGTCTCTGTCGGTCTTTATCGAAGCAGTTTGTCTCTGTAGGTCCTTATCGGAGCAGTTTGTCTCTGTCGGTCCTTATCGAAGCAGTTTTGTCTCTGTAGGTCCTTAACGGAGCAGTTTGTCTCTGTCGGTCCTTATCAGAGCAGTTTGTCTCTGTCGGTCCTTATCGGAGCAGTTTGTCTCTGTCGGTCTTTATCGAAGCAGTTTGTCTCTGTCGGTCCTTATCAGAGCAGTTTGTCTCTGTCGGTCCTTATCGGAGCAGTTTGTCTCTGTCGGTCCTTATCGGAGCAGTTTGTCTCTGTCGGTCTTTATCGAAGCAGTTTGTCTCTGTAGGTCCTTATCGGAGCAGTTTGTCTCTGTCGGTCCTTATCGAAGCAGTTTGTCTCTGTCGGTCCTTATCGGAGCAGTTTGTCTCTGTCGGTCCTTATCGGAGCAGTTTGTCTCTGTAGGTCCTTATCGGAGCAGTTTGTCTCTGTAGGTCCTTATCGGAGCAGTTTGTCTCTGTCGGTCCTTATCGGAGCAGTTTGTCTCTGTCGGTCCTTATCGGAGCAGTTTGTCTCTGTAGGTCCTTATCGGAGCAGTTTGTCTCTGTCGGTCCTTATCGAGAGCAGTTTGTCTCTGTCGGTCCTTATCAGAGCAGTTTGTCTCTGTCGGTCCTTATCAGAGCAGTTTGTCTCTGTCGGTCCTTATCAGGAGCAGTTTGTCTCTGTCGGTCCTTATCGGAGCAGTTTGTCTCTGTCGGTCCTTATCGGAAGCAGTTTGTCTCTGTCGGTCCTTATCAGAGCAGTTTGTCTCTGTCGGTCCTTATCGGAGCAGTTTGTCTCTGTCGGTCCTTATCGGAGCAGTTTGTCTCTGTCGGTCCTTATCAGAGCAGTTTGTCTCTGTAGGTCCTTATCGGAGCAGTTTGTCTCTGTCGGTCCTTATCAGAGCAGTTTGTCTCTGTCGGTCCTTATCAGAGCAGTTTGTCTCTGTCGGTCCTTATCGGAGCAGTTTGTCTCTGTCGGTCCTTATCGGAGCAGTTTGTCTCTGTCGGTCCTTATCAGGGCAGTTTGTCTCTGTAGGTCCTTATCGGAGCAGTTTGTCTCTGTCGGTCCTTATCGGAGCAGTTTGTCTCTGTCGGTCCTTATCAGAGCAGTTTGTCTCTGTAGGTCCTTATCGGGGCAGTTTGTCTCTGTAGGTCCTTATCGGAGCAGTTTGTCTCTGTCGGTCATATCGGAGCAGTTTGTCTCTGTCGGTCCTTATCGGAGCAGTTTGTCTCTGTCGGTCCTTATCGGAGCAGTTTGTCTCTGTCGGTCCTTATCGGAGCAGTTTGTCTCTGTCGGTCCTTATCGGAGCAGTTTGTCTCTGTAGGTCCTTATCGGAGCAGTTTGTCTCTGTCGGTCCTTATCGGAGCAGTTTGTCTCTGTCGGTCCTTATCAGAGCAGTTTGTCTCTGTCGGTCCTTATCGGAGCAGTTTGTCTCTGTAGGTCCTTATCGGAGCAGTTTGTCTCTGTCGGTCTTTATCGAAGCAGTTTGTCTCTGTCGGTCCTTATAGGAGCAGTTTGTCTCTGTCGGTCCTTATCAGAGCAGTTTGTCTCTGTCGGTCGTTATAGGAGCAGTTTGTCTCTGTCGGTCCTTATCGGAGCAGTTTGTCTCTGTCGGTCCTTATCGAAGCAGTTTGTCTCTGTCGGTCTTTATCGAAGCAGTTTGTCTCTGTAGGTCCTTATCGGAGCAGTTTGTCTCTGTCGGTCCTTATCAGAGCAGTTTGTCTCTGTCGGTCCTTATCGAAGCAGTTTGTCTCTGTCGGTCTTTATCGAAGCAGTTTGTCTCTGTAGGTCCTTATCGGAGCAGTTTGTCTCTGTCGGTCCTTATCGAAGCAGTTTTGTCTCTGTAGGTCCTTAACGGAGCAGTTTGTCTCTGTCGGTCCTTATCAGAGCAGTTTGTCTCTGTCGGTCCTTATCGGAGCAGTTTGTCTCTGTCGGTCTTTATCGAAGCAGTTTGTCTCTGTCGGTCCTTATCAGAGCAGTTTGTCTCTGTCGGTCCTTATCGGAGCAGTTTGTCTCTGTCGGTCCTTATCGGAGCAGTTTGTCTCTGTCGGTCTTTATCGAAGCAGTTTGTCTCTGTGGGTCCTTATCGGAGCAGTTTGTCTCTGTCGGTCCTTATCAGAGCAGTTTGTCTCTGTCGGTCCTTATCAGAGCAGTTTGTCTCTGTCGGTCCTTATCAGAGCAGTTTGTCTCTGTCGGTCCTTATCAGAGCAGTTTGTCTCTGTCGGTCCTTATCGAAGCATTTTGTCTCTGTCGGTCCTTATCGGAGCAGTTTGTCTCTGTCGGTCCTTATCGGAGCAGTTTGTCTCTGTCGGTCCTTATCGGAGCAGTTTGTCTCTGTAGGTCCTTATCGGAGCAGTTTGTCTCTGTCGGTCCTTATCGGAGCAGTTTGTCTCTGTCGGTCCTTATCAGAGCAGTTTGTCTCTGTAGGTCCTTAATCGGAGCAGTTTGTCTCTGTAGGTCCTTATCGGAGCAGTTTGTCTCTGTCGGTCTTTATCGAAGCAGTTTGTCTCTGTCGGTCCTTATAGGAGCAGTTTGTCTCTGTCGGTCCTTATCAGAGCAGTTTGTCTCTGTCGGTCGTTATAGGAGCAGTTTGTCTCTGTCGGTCCTTATCGGAGCAGTTTGTCTCTGTCGGTCCTTATCGAAGCAGTTTGTCTGTGTCGGTCTTTATCGAAGCAGTTTGTCTCTGTCGGTCCTTATCAGAGCAGTTTGTCTCTGTCGGTCCTTATCGGAGCAGTTTGTCTCTGTCGGTCCTTATCGGAGCAGTTTGTCTCTGTCGGTCCTTATCAGAGCAGTTTGTCTCTGTAGGTCCTTATCGGAGCAGTTTGTCTCTGTCGGTCCTTATCAGAGCAGTTTGTCTCTGTCGGTCCTTATCAGAGCAGTTTGTCTCTGTCGGTCCTTATCGGAGCAGTTTGTCTCTGTCGGTCCTTATCGGAGCAGTTTGTCTCTGTCGGTCCTTATCAGGGCAGTTTGTCTCTGTAGGTCCTTATCGGAGCAGTTTGTCTCTGTCGGTCCTTATCGGAGCAGTTTGTCTCTGTCGGTCCTTATCAGAGCAGTTTGTCTCTGTAGGTCCTTATCGGGGCAGTTTGTCTCTGTAGGTCCTTATCGGAGCAGTTTGTCTCTGTCGGTCATATCGGAGCAGTTTGTCTCTGTCGGTCCTTATCGGAGCAGTTTGTCTCTGTCGGTCCTTATCGGAGCAGTTTGTCTCTGTCGGTCCTTATCGGAGCAGTTTGTCTCTGTCGGTCCTTATCGGAGCAGTTTGTCTCTGTAGGTCCTTATCGGAGCAGTTTGTCTCTGTCGGTCCTTATCGGAGCAGTTTGTCTCTGTCGGTCCTTATCAGAGCAGTTTGTCTCTGTCGGTCCTTATCGGAGCAGTTTGTCTCTGTAGGTCCTTATCGGAGCAGTTTGTCTCTGTCGGTCTTTATCGAAGCAGTTTGTCTCTGTCGGTCCTTATAGGAGCAGTTTGTCTCTGTCGGTCCTTATCAGAGCAGTTTGTCTCTGTCGGTCGTTATAGGAGCAGTTTGTCTCTGTCGGTCCTTATCGGAGCAGTTTGTCTCTGTCGGTCCTTATCGAAGCAGTTTGTCTCTGTCGGTCTTTATCGAAGCAGTTTGTCTCTGTAGGTCCTTATCGGAGCAGTTTGTCTCTGTCGGTCCTTATCAGAGCAGTTTGTCTCTGTCGGTCCTTATCGAAGCAGTTTGTCTCTGTCGGTCTTTATCGAAGCAGTTTGTCTCTGTAGGTCCTTATCGGAGCAGTTTGTCTCTGTCGGTCCTTATCGAAGCAGTTTTGTCTCTGTAGGTCCTTAACGGAGCAGTTTGTCTCTGTCGGTCCTTATCAGAGCAGTTTGTCTCTGTCGGTCCTTATCGGAGCAGTTTGTCTCTGTCGGTCTTTATCGAAGCAGTTTGTCTCTGTCGGTCCTTATCAGAGCAGTTTGTCTCTGTCGGTCCTTATCGGAGCAGTTTGTCTCTGTCGGTCCTTATCGGAGCAGTTTGTCTCTGTCGGTCTTTATCGAAGCAGTTTGTCTCTGTAGGTCCTTATCGGAGCAGTTTGTCTCTGTCGGTCCTTATCGAAGCAGTTTTGTCTCTGTAGGTCCTTAACGGAGCAGTTTGTCTTTGTCGGTCCTTATCGGAGCAGTTTGTCTCTGTAGGTCCTTATCGGAGCAGTTTGTCTCTGTAGGTCCTTATCGGAGCAGTTTGTCTCTGTCGGTCCTTATCGGAGCAGTTTGTCTCTGTCGGTCTTTATCGAAGCAGTTTGTCTCTGTGGGTCCTTATCGGAGCAGTTTGTCTCTGTCGGTCCTTATCAGAGCAGTTTGTCTCTGTCGGTCCTTATCAGAGCAGTTTGTCTCTGTCGGTCCTTATCAGAGCAGTTTGTCTCTGTCGGTCCTTATCAGAGCAGTTTGTCTCTGTCGGTCCTTATCGAAGCATTTTGTCTCTGTCGGTCCTTATCGGAGCAGTTTGTCTCTGTCGGTCCTTATCGGAGCAGTTTGTCTCTGTCGGTCCTTATCGGAGCAGTTTGTCTCTGTCGGTCCTTATCAGAGCAGTTTGTCTCTGTAGGTCCTTATCGGAGCAGTTTGTCTCTGTCGGTCCTTATCGGAGCAGTTTGTCTCTGTCGGTCCTTATCAGAGCAGTTTGTCTCTGTAGGTCCTTAATCGGAGCAGTTTGTCTCTGTAGGTCCTTATCGGAGCAGTTTGTCTCTGTCGGTCTTTATCGAAGCAGTTTGTCTCTGTCGGTCCTTATAGGAGCAGTTTGTCTCTGTCGGTCCTTATCAGAGCAGTTTGTCTCTGTCGGTCGTTATAGGAGCAGTTTGTCTCTGTCGGTCCTTATCGGAGCAGTTTGTCTCTGTCGGTCCTTATCGAAGCAGTTTGTCTGTGTCGGTCTTTATCGAAGCAGTTTGTCTCTGTCGGTCCTTATCAGAGCAGTTTGTCTCTGTCGGTCCTTATCGGAGCAGTTTGTCTCTGTCGGTCCTTATCGGAGCAGTTTGTCTCTGTCGGTCCTTATCAGAGCAGTTTGTCTCTGTAGGTCCTTATCGGAGCAGTTTGTCTCTGTCGGTCCTTATCAGAGCAGTTTGTCTCTGTCGGTCCTTATCAGAGCAGTTTGTCTCTGTCGGTCCTTATCGGAGCAGTTTGTCTCTGTCGGTCCTTATCAGGGCAGTTTGTCTCTGTAGGTCCTTATCGGAGCAGTTTGTCTCTGTCGGTCCTTATCGGAGCAGTTTGTCTCTGTCGGTCCTTATCAGAGCAGTTTGTCTCTGTAGGTCCTTATCGGGGCAGTTTGTCTCTGTAGGTCCTTATCGGAGCAGTTTGTCTCTGTCGGTCATATCGGAGCAGTTTGTCTCTGTCGGTCCTTATCGGAGCAGTTTGTCTCTGTCGGTCCTTATCGGAGCAGTTTGTCTCTGTCGGTCCTTATCGGAGCAGTTTGTCTCTGTCGGTCCTTATCGGAGCAGTTTGTCTCTGTAGGTCCTTATCGGAGCAGTTTGTCTCTGTCGGTCCTTATCGGAGCAGTTTGTCTCTGTCGGTCCTTATCAGAGCAGTTTGTCTCTGTCGGTCCTTATCGGAGCAGTTTGTCTCTGTAGGTCCTTATCGGAGCAGTTTGTCTCTGTCGGTCTTTATCGAAGCAGTTTGTCTCTGTCGGTCCTTATAGGAGCAGTTTGTCTCTGTCGGTCCTTATCAGAGCAGTTTGTCTCTGTCGGTCGTTATAGGAGCAGTTTGTCTCTGTCGGTCCTTATCGGAGCAGTTTGTCTCTGTCGGTCCTTATCGAAGCAGTTTGTCTCTGTCGGTCTTTATCGAAGCAGTTTGTCTCTGTAGGTCCTTATCGGAGCAGTTTGTCTCTGTCGGTCCTTATCAGAGCAGTTTGTCTCTGTCGGTCCTTATCGAAGCAGTTTGTCTCTGTCGGTCTTTATCGAAGCAGTTTGTCTCTGTAGGTCCTTATCGGAGCAGTTTGTCTCTGTCGGTCCTTATCGAAGCAGTTTTGTCTCTGTAGGTCCTTAACGGAGCAGTTTGTCTCTGTCGGTCCTTATCAGAGCAGTTTGTCTCTGTCGGTCCTTATCGGAGCAGTTTGTCTCTGTCGGTCTTTATCGAAGCAGTTTGTCTCTGTCGGTCCTTATCAGAGCAGTTTGTCTCTGTCGGTCCTTATCGGAGCAGTTTGTCTCTGTCGGTCCTTATCGGAGCAGTTTGTCTCTGTCGGTCTTTATCGAAGCAGTTTGTCTCTGTAGGTCCTTATCGGAGCAGTTTGTCTCTGTCGGTCCTTATCGAAGCAGTTTTGTCTCTGTAGGTCCTTAACGGAGCAGTTTGTCTTTGTCGGTCCTTATCGGAGCAGTTTGTCTCTGTAGGTCCTTATCGGAGCAGTTTGTCTCTGTAGGTCCTTATCGGAGCATTTTGTCTCTGTCGGTCCTTATCGGAGCAGTTTGTCTCTGTCGGTCTTTATCGAAGCAGTTTGTCTCTGTGGGTCCTTATCGGAGCAGTTTGTCTCTGTCGGTCCTTATCAGAGCAGTTTGTCTCTGTCGGTCCTTATCAGAGCAGTTTGTCTCTGTCGGTCCTTATCAGAGCAGTTTGTCTCTGTCGGTCCTTATCAGAGCAGATTGTCTCTGTCGGTCCTTATCGAAGCATTTTGTCTCTGTCGGTCCTTATCGGAGCAGTTTGTCTCTGTCGGTCCTTATCGGAGCAGTTTGTCCTTATCAGAGCAGTTTGTCTCTGTAGGTCCTTATCGGAGCAGTTTGTCTCTGTCGGTCCTTATCGGAGCAGTTTGTCTCTGTCGGTCCTTATCAGAGCAGTTTGTCTCTGTAGGTCCTTAATCGGAGCAGTTTGTCTCTGTAGGTCCTTAATCGGAGCAGTTTGTCTCTGTCGGTCTTTATCGAAGCAGTTTGTCTCTGTCGGTCTTTATCGAAGCAATTTGTCTCTGTAGGTCCTTATCGGAGCAGTTTGTCTCTGTCGGTCCTTATCGGAGCAGTTTGTCTCTGTCGGTCCTTATCGAAGCAGTTTTGTCTCTGTAGGTCCTTAACGGAGCAGTTTGTCTCTGTCGGTCCTTATCAGAGCAGTTTGTCTCTGTCGGTCCTTATCGGAGCAGTTTGTCTCTGTCGGTCTTTATCGGAGCAGTTTGTCTCTGTCGGTCCTTATCAGAGCAGTTTGTCTCTGTCGGTCCTTATCGGAGCAGTTTGTCTCTGTCGGTCCTTATCGGAGCAGTTTGTCTCTGTCGGTCTTTATCGAAGCAGTTTGTCTCTGTAGGTCCTTATCGGAGCAGTTTGTCTCTGTCGGTCCTTACCAGAGCAGTTTGTCTCTGTCGGTCCTTATCAGAGCAGTTTGTCTCTGTCGGTCCTTATCAGAGCAGTTTGTCTCTGTAGGTCCTTATCGGAGCAGTTTGTCTCTGTCGGTCCTTATCGGAG